>NC_092805.1:100229920-100835670 GCF_040954645.1 Diabrotica undecimpunctata
GATCACATGAAATTGTATTGGAAATATGAACTTGCTCTTTATCCGCTATAATTGTTTGACTGGTATGGATTGAGGAAAACCCAAAAATCTAAATTATATCATCTTTTCCAAGAGAAGTGTGTAAATATTAGAAGTCCGGATGCAAAATACGTTATTGACGAGGATATGATGCCCCATAAGTTAAAATAGCTATTAGGTTTAAAGTATGGGGACAGTTGCAATAAGTATGTTCAATATTTATTAAAAAATTATGAACAAAATAATTTCGTGGTTCTTCGATGGTTACAAGAAAATTTCGACAAAAGTCACTAAGAGAAATAGAAGAATTTTGCATAAGAATAAATTCTGCCATCATACACTTTACGAAATCCATAACTTTAAATATCAGTCAGGAAAAATTTCTAGGCAATGCTAAAAATAAAGTAAACTAATTGATATGCTGCGAGGGACATTTTAAACCACTGAAATGTCTTCGAGTCATAGAAAAGGCGATTCAGAATATGTTGATATAGTTTTAAAAGCAGTAGATACTGCTACAGTTTACAACAAAGTCTTAATTATCTCTGGGGATACAGAAATTCTTGTTTTCCTTGTAGCTCCGACTTCCGAAAATTTAGAAATTGTTAATTATTTTAGAAACATTTTGAAATCATGTACGCCAAAAAATGTGAAAGCTGTATATTTTTCATCTACTGTCTCAATCAGGATGCATACTGTCAAACATCCTTTTTTTACACGCATTTACTAGTTATGATACAACCTTAGCAACCTCTAATTGAGGTAAACTACAATTTTTGTAATTTTTCGAACAAAACAAGGATCTACATCAGCATACAGAATAATTAAAAAAAAATAACTATTGGTGATTTACTGAAACCAAGAGTGTAACTCCTTTTAGGGTTTTATGGTACACCCTACAGTTTTAGATATGTTTACGTGAGAGACGATGATCAATCATATTGAGATGGCTAAAAAATGTCTCAGAATGTACATGATGGCAGCTATGAAGTCTAAAAAGTATATTTGGCTAAAGTTATGCCCACAGGGGGCGGACTAATACAACACATAAAAAAAGTTTATTTACAAGTTCTGGCATGGTATGGACATGTCTGAAATCCGTTGAAATGCGTTGACTACTGGAAAATAATGAGTGATCTCCCATACGGACGACTGAGAACGCAGGTCCCCCTAACATAATGGGAATGGTATTTTGTAACTTTACTACAGATTGTGAAAAGCAGACGACACGGACTATCATATACAGTTGCTTTGCAAAAATTATTTAGGCTGCAATTGCTTCAATCCAACCGTTATAACTGCTGATGACAGTGATACTAGCAAAGACAAAGAGGAATTTCCCGACGAAGATGAAAATGAATGAGATAAATGATGTAATAAATGTGTAAATTAATTGTGAACAATGTGTAAATGATTTGTGAAAAATGTGTAAATTAATTGTAAATGTAAAACAAACGACATTAATTATTATATTTTAATTTATTTGTATCGGTCCTGGATACCAGATGATCCATAGGCCTTCATCTACGTCATAATCGTACTCAGCAACTCCCCCGAGTACTACATCAATTCACTGTCAAAAAACCTGGAATTTCCAGGAGGTGAGATGCATAGCAGTCATTATGGTGTTGGACACTAGGTTCTCCGAGGGTAGGTTTTGTTGTAATTATCGTGTTCAGCAACCCCAAAAGCCACCGAGTAATCTGCATCAATTTAGCGCTAAAAACATTTGAAATTCTAGAAGATGACGTGCCTTACCAGTAACACTGTGCCTAGGTGCTCCGGGAGTTGGTTCTGATGACGTATTTGTGATATGTGTATGATGTAACAAGATTTGGCCCTTAATATGCTGATTTTGACATATTTTCATAAAATTCGATATGGCACAAAAAATTAATAATGCACTTTTGACATTTTATACTCTGTAAATGCAATTATGCATTTCCATCCATTTTTTGATGGTTGACTTTTTTCCTGGCGTCATCCCGAACACAATGCAAAAAGTTTGTGAGTCGATAGGTGCTGTATTTAAAAATAGATTTATTTTTTCCTAAATTCCATTGTATTTTTTCCTAATTTCCATTTCCTATAGCGAAAAGTTTCTAATATAGGTAATAGGTAAAAATTTCTAATATAGGTAAAAGGTAAAAAGATACTTAACACCTTTTTAATTATTTGAAAATTTTTGTATTTGTTTTGAGTTTTTCGAATAATCTGGATTATCGCTTTAGATAATTTATTAGTCTACACTGTGCAGCAATTTATATTTAGATATTTTTTGCTTACACTCCGTTTTTCATATGTCATAACCCCAAACAAACCGTTCAAGTATAAAAACATTGTCTAACAATAAACAATGTCTTGTTAAAAGTGTTTAGTTTTTACGTAAACAATTAAGCCATCCTTATTAGATATGAATTTTAAATAACAATATCACTGACCTTTTAATTTGTGCTACGACCTATATCAAAACAGCAAATAAACAAGCAGTAAAACTGCTAGCTAATCAGATGTAATATCAAATCAAGGACATTGACGCACTGTTCTTAAGGGGAAAACATACTATATCATTCGATTACTACCGGAGACAAGTATCTACTAGATATGAGATTATTTAAACGATCACAAAATGGTCATCGCTCGAATAAAAAAAATAGTGCATGTGATATTATGATAATGGATAACGTGTGTATAAATTACTGTTTAAAGGTGGTAACTGGTTGTTATAAACATTAAACTATTTGTCTGCGAGCGGCCATAACACATTAATGAAATATAATCTAAAGTTGGTGATCGATGGGCGAGTCTATACGGCGGTTTTAAAGAACTCCGGCGTCGGTTTTACTCGCGGCTCGTTGGTGCTGATAGATTGGCGAGCAAAACAGTGAAATAATGAAAAATAAACAAAAAAAAAATGTAAAAGAGTTTGGGTTAATGTGTGGCTGCACATCATGGTTATTCAAATTAGAAATAAAAAAGGTCAGTAATCATGCCTCTATAGCGGTCACCATTGACTGTAACGTTCTGGCCGGCATCGTTTTTGAAGAAGTACGGACCAATGATTCCACTAGCCCCCAAAGTACATTAAACAGTCAGTTTTTCTGGATGTAATGTCTCAATATACGCGTGAGGATTATGTTCACTGTAAATCTAGCCGTTTTTTTTGTTGACATAGCCATTTAACCAAAAGTAAGCTTCATCGCTAAACAAAATGCGCTTATGAAAATCGGGATCAACGGGAATCTCGTTTTGGGCTTATTCACAGAATTTACGCCTTGCTAGGTGATCGTGTAGGTTCAATTCTTGCAAAAGTTGGATTTTTCAAGCCCGCAAACCAAGATCTTTCCGCAGAATCTTCCATAAAGTGGATCGACACATATTCTATTCCTGTGCACGATGGCGGATAGACTGATTCGGGTCTTCGTCTATGCTACGCTCTACATCAACAACATCTTCTGTACGCACTGTACGACGTCTCTGTGGATGCGTATTACCATTTAGAGTAAACGTGGTGCGAAAACGTTCCATGGTTAATCGAATTAAATTCTCTGATGGACGATTATTTTGACCATAAAATGGACGTAGTTCGCGAGACGTATTTCGAACAAAACCATTATTTTCAAAATAAATTTGCACAATTAGGAAACGTAGTTCGGGCTTCAGGTCTATTCATGCTGAAATGCCAAACTAAACTAAACATAAACTAGTTGACAGCTGTCAAAATAGCCGCTAGTTAAAAAAGTGTTGCCAAGTTACATTTTATACCTCTACAAAATAGCCTATAAATAGATCATGGGGTTTAAGATTTATCGATGATAAAAAAAATTGTAGTAAGTTAAAAAGTATACCAATACAAACTTAAAGACTGCAAAAAACATGATCTTAAGATAAAAACGACCATGATTTTTATTCGCATATATCAAAATATCATATAATTTCCTTTAAGAGCGTTAAAAGATTATTAAGTAGTATTAAGGCTCTAGTACAAAAACAAAGAGCCTATAGTAGCTTAAAATAATAAAAAAAGAAGAAATTAAAGACATTCAAAAATCGAATAATAAATATATGTAAATATGTATTTACCAAACAGAATTCTTAGAAATCAAATTGACTTCATTTTGCTCAATAACACCTTTAAGCAGTACACACAATCTACGAAAACATACCCTGAAGCTGATATACATAGCGATCACAATCCAGTTATAATGGATTTTAGATTAAAAAGATTTCTCAAAGTCAAAAAGAAAACAGTGACAAGAAAAATAGACTTCTCACAACGAGAGAACCCTGAACAGAAAAAAGAAATAAGTATCAAGCTTGAGGAAGAAATAAAAACGATCGAAAACTTGGTACAGACAGACATTGAAGTAACATGGACTGCTCATAAAACAAAAATAACAACGATACAAGAAAAAGACATCGGGTTCATAAAACACAACAAAAAACAAGAATGGATAACGCAAAAGCCACCGGTCCAGAAAATATCAATGTCAAAATACTAAAACTAGTTGCAGATAACACAAGTAAAAGCCTAGACTTAATAACGGCACTATTCAATAAGATATAATGACACAGGTAAAATACCAACAGACTGACTAAAATCAACATTCGTAGCATTACCAAAACAATCGAATTCCTCACAATGCGATAATTATCGAATATTTAGCTTGATGTCTCATGTCCTTAAAACTTTTCTCAGAATTATCCATACACGAATTTACAAAAAGTGCGAGTTCTAGATGAGTGACACTCAATTCGGATTTCGAAACTGATTGGGAACACGAGAGGCTCTTTTGGCTTTAAATGTGTTAACGCAACGATGCAGAGACATGAATGCAGATGTATATGCATGTTTTATTGACTATCGAAAAGCATTTGACTGCGCTAACCATCAAAAGATGATCGAAATTCTGAGAACAACTGGAGTTGACGAACAAGACTTGCGAATTATCTCAGAACTATACTGGCACCAAACGGCAACAATTGAAATAGAGCACACAACATCCGAAAATATACAAATCCGACGAGGAGTGAGACAGGGTTGCGTCTTATCACCGCTACTGTTTAATTTGTATTCGGAGTCTATATTCAGAGAAGCATTAGACGAGGTCCAAGGTGGAATTAAGAACGGAATCAGCATAGACAACACATGATGATACCGACTTAATAGCAAGCAACGCACAAGAACTACCAAATATAATAAATGCGGTAGTTCGCCACAGCGAAATGTTCGGTTTACATATAAACGTTTCCAAAACTAAAACTTTAGTATTTTCAACAACACCAATAAACGTACAGGTGTATTCCAAGGGTCAAATAATAGAACAGGTAAATTCCATAAAATATTTGGGAACAAATATCAATAGTCAGTATAATCCAAAAAAAGACATCCTATCAAGAATCGAACAAGCAAGGAAAGCATTCATTAGGATGAAAACATTTTTTACAAGATCAGACCTTAGTCTGCAGCTTATAATCCGAATGATCAGATGTTACGTTTTTTCTGTCTTACTGTATGGCTGTGAAAGTTGGGCCATGGACTCTGAAATAGAAAAAAGGATAGATGCCTTTGAGATGTATATATACAGACGAATGTTGAGAATTCCATAGGTACAAAGAGTTACTAATGTTGAGGTACTTCGTCGCATGTGTAAACAAAAAGAATTAGTAAGAATAATCAAAGAGAGGAAAATGCAATACTTGGGTCATGTGTTGAGATGCGAAAGATACGAATTACTTCGAGTTATACTGGACGGAAAAGTAGAGGGCAAAAGATCAGTAGGAAGACGCCAGAACTCGTAGCTGAAAGACCTGAGGAGATGGTTCGACCGCTCATCCGCAGAAATCTTTCGCGCAGCAGTTTCCAAAACTACAATTGCCATTTGGATCGCCAACCTTCGAAAGAAGACGGCGCCATGAGAAGAAGAAATATGTAATAAAGATATAATAAGAGCGCTTGAAGGATGGGAAAAGGGCACCTCATTAAGTGGCCAAAAACTAAACAACCTACGTTTTGCAGAGGGCACAGCCCTTCTCGAAAATAGTCAAGAAGAGTTAATTGATCTCATATGACTGGTTGGAAACGCAAATCTAATATTTGGTCTGCAGTTAATATATTCAAGACAAAGATCGTGATAGTGGATATACTACATAACAATCATCTACACATAACCACGATTGATTGGGTTAAGGTTGTGAGTTCATACTTATATCTGAAATCATTGATCACAAACACAGGATCACTACAGGAAGAAATAAAACGGAGATGTGATCTAGCAAAAGACGCCATAGGAAAATGGCCAAAATATGAGAGGACTCTCAAATTTCAAGAACTCTAAAAATGAGGTTGGTTAACTGCTTAATATTTCCAATACTGACATACAGATATGAATCTTGGAAACTTCGATCAGCAAAAAAAGGGAAGATAGACGCCTGTTGAAAAATAATGTTACAAATTCCGCGGGCTTACCATAGGACAAATAATTAAATTTTAAATGAGCTAAAGGTCACCAAACTGCTTTCCAGCAAAGTCCATCTCCAAAAATTAAAATACTTTACACTTGTTATGAGAGCAGACACAGAAAACATGGAACGACTTATTATATAAGATTATCCAAGGAAAGGTACAAGTGCGAAGATCACGAGAAAAATCCATAATAAGATGGATTGACCAAATTACAGGAATATGCAAAAGACCTATGCATGAGCTACAAGAGATGACCTGAGACAGAGATCTTTGGAGACGGACAAAACACATCACGATGACTCCCTCCGGGGGGCCAGGTCTGTAGATATATATATATATATATATATATATATATATATATATATATATATATATATATATATATATATATATATATATATATATTTTAAAAACGAAAGACAAAAAAATTACAGGCGAGGTTAAATATGAATTAGATGTGGAAGATATACACTAGTTATTTGTCTTATTACAATTTGATTGATTTTTTTTAATCATTTATAAGATTTAAAATAATAAAAGATTAAAAGTAAATCGATTAAAAAAAACAAACAATTTTACTATTTTCCTTAGAATTTAATCATATTTTCTCACATTTTAAATCTTGAACGTCAAAATCATAATTAGCCAAATCGATGCAGTCGTTCTCGAATTGCTATAAAAAAGTTATCAAAATAAAACGACATTTGTTAAACGTCATTTAAATTTTATTTTTATTTTATTTATTAAATTAAAAAAATGAGAGTCATTAATTGACATCGAAATATCCTATTACATAAGTTGGATTAAAGAATAAACTTTCACACAATTTCATTAAAATCGGTTCAGTGGCTTCGGACAAACTATTAGCGTGGACAAACATAATGACACCAGATTTTTATATATAAAGATTTTCATATAGTTGGGACTAACAAGCTTTATATTTTTTTAATGTCACTATAATGATAAAATACAGGACATATTATTAAAAAATATTAATTGACTTCCCATTCACACTGTGAAGTAAAGATATTTGAATGTTTAACCAAACTCGTGAGGATCTCTATCAAAACGCAAAATAGAAACATTTTAGAATATTTTATTATAAAAGCTTATATTTTACCATTTACTCCGATATCTAATAAAACAATGGATTTGTAAGATATGAAATCTGCCTGCAAACAAACACTAGATATATACTCGTTAGAGACAAATACTACCAGCAAAATTGTTGTTTATTTTCATGCTTCGTCTTCCTAAACTTTCTAGAGCAAACGTATAAATATACCATTACATGATTCAAGGTTATGTGCCTACAAAAACAGTGATAGGAGAAAACAACCTATTTTTAACAAAAACAGAATCCAGAGAAGTAAATTAATTGAAGGATTTCATTCACTTCTCGTCGTATAAATAAAACATAGAAAACAATGACTCTTATTTACTTTTGCACTCGAAAAGATTGGGATTGGGAAGAACTAAGTGTATCAAATGTTTACAATGTTAAAAGTATTTACAAGAATGGAAAACTAAATAAAACTATCAGCAATTAGATTAATATTCTATACTTTCACTACAAAATATATTGTTTTGTCAGTTAGCAATCGTACATAAAAAGTTAAAAGTGTAGAAGGTAGATGTATTCTGTGACAGTACGAATACAATGTCATTTTAGAGTAAGAAGAACTGTAAGCTGTCACTAATTTTGATGTGAATGAAGGACTTCCGCTAATGAGAGTTTATGATTAAGTCACGTTTTCTGAAAAATCTGCTTATGTATTTTTATGTAAAACCAAAGAATAAATACAGTATTTAGTTAGGTCATCTCATTATTTTATTTAGGAGATAAATTACAGATTAGACGTGGGATACGGAAAGAAACGATATGCAAGCAGAGGACAATGCTAATATACCGGCTGGCGAAGCCACCACTACAATACTATTACAGGAACAAATTATTATGGGATATATGATTCAATCAACACTAAGGACTCTATTCATATATTAAGAGAAGTCGAAGATAACACCAACTACAAAGCCACGAGAAAAAGAGTGTTTCTTTAGCAACAAGGAAATAGCTAACCTATTACCTAAGTTTTCTGGTCAGAACACAGACATTGCGCTATGGCTGGAAAGACTTAATGCAGTACAAAGTGTATATAACGTGCCTGATAATATTATGAAAATTATAGCAATGAGAAAATTAACTGGCCATGTAAAAAGCTAGTTTAATTCTAAAGTTGGCTACAATATGATGGATTGGAAAACACTGAAAATTGAAATGAGAAAGATGTTCTCTAACTAGGCAGACATTGTGACGTTACGCAGAACTTTTGAAAAGAGAATTTGGAAAGCATGCGGGAAGTGCACTAACTACTACTTAGAGAAAGTTACTATAGGAAATAGTGCAGGAGTAACTGAAAGTGAATTAATACAATATACTATTGATGATTTTTATAATCTAACACTTCAGCGTCAAGCTAGGATACTGCTGCATGAAATTAGAACCACTGGCGATCTATTTAGCAGAATGTGCAATGTGGTTAAAGAGAATGTCCCCCAAATTAATCCTAATCGATTTCCAAAGAGTATAGCTAACATTTCTCGTCAAAGAGGTTCCACACCAGCACAGAACGAGGTTCATGCTTCAAATGTGGAAAGATGGATCATAAACTTAGAGACTGTCCAGAACAAGCTTTACCAGATAGTAAAACCAATGTTGAGAAGAAGTAGGAGTACAATCCTATATGGTAAACATAAAATACTTAATGAAGGTAGGAAATGATGTATCCAGTTTTGGATCATTCAATTTAAATATGTTCCATATAATTTAATTATACTCACAGTGAAAAATAATAAGTTCACATGGATTAATGGGACCCCTTTAGCGATAGGAGGTACATTTCAAAAAGATGTATGTTTTAATAATATTATATTAAATTTAAGTCTTATGTTGTACCAAACAATAAAATGTCATACGCTGCTGTAGTAGGTAGGGAATTTATTGCACAACCAAGTATACGAATAAATTTATTTAGTCAGTTGAAATTAGCCAAAAACCTATTGCTAATGGTGAGCACGCTGAAATTGAGTTTATTAATGAGTTTATGCATATTGACTGCATAGACAGATCTTTTAATATTTCGGAAAATATGAATATTAATCCTTTCTTATCTTTTGGGGCATGTACAGAGATAAAGAAAACTTATCATGAAAGTTATTTGTTAAATTTTGATGCTAACACTAGTGTACATGATTTTAAGATGTCAATATCAGTAAAACATGATCAGCCACTTTTTTATAGGTTTCGCAGATTAGCATATTCTGAACAATAAGAACTACAAGCCGTCATTGATGAGTTAATAAGAGAAGGTATTATTAGCCCTAGTAGCTCTTCATATGCAAGTTTAATTATATTGGTTAGAAAGAAAAGTGAAGATTTAAGGTTATGTGTAGATTATGGAGATCTGAATAAAATTACAAACAAATGTAACTGTCCTACACCATTGATAGATGATCAGTTAGATCGAAACAAAAAAATTGTACGCCATATTATTCAGAACACTACCTGGGGCGATTGCGGGGTGGATTGAGTAGCTCTGCAGCTACCACAGCCGGTCCCTACCAACCGTAGAAACAAATATTGCTCAAAGAAATAATGTACAGCCTCGGAACCGGATTTACACTGTGAAGACGACTACAGCAAAAAATAAGGACAAGGGCAAAAAACATCCGAAACCCAGATGAGAAATACTACTTGGAATATCAGATCGCTTAACTCAAGGGACCAAGAAATAACCCAAGTATCGAAAGAGAAAGAAATAGACATTTGTGCTCTACAGGAAACAAAAAAGAAAGGTAAAGGACAATCAAAATTAGGTAAATACATACTAATATACAGTGGAGTAGCAAAAGAAAACAGAGCCAAAGAAGGAGAGGCCTTACTAATACACCAAAGGTAACAAAATGACATCAAAGACTGTCAATACATATCAGAAAGAATAGTAACAGCAAAGATAAGAATGGAGAAGGAAGACCTGAACATCATCGGAGTATACGACCCAGGAAATAACAAGTCTCAAACAACAAGGGAAGCTTTTTTGTGACCAATTACAAAAGGTATTATATCAAGTCAGTGGGAAGATGATAATATTGAGGGATTTTAACGCTCGAATAGGCAATCAAGTAATACCCGGAATTAAGCAAAAATATAACGAGGATGTCAAAAAAGAAAAGAGAGAACTGATGATAAACTTCTGCACGAATAACGAACTAAGAATAAACAACACATTTTTTGACCACAAAGACCAACACAATTATACATTTATTAACACCCGTGGATAAAGATCTGTAATAGACTATGTTATAACCAACAGTGTTATACATTCATAGAAAATAATATACGTAAGATGCCTCAACTCAGCAGATATTGGTAGCGACCATAGTCTAGTATTATGTAAATCCCTATTTGCTAAAGGTGACGATAATAAACCACCAACATCAGAGGTGACGACAAACGAAGCAATAAATATTGAGGAGAAAGAGGTAGAGGAAGCATTAAGGAAATAAAAAAATTGAAAATCACCAGGAGAGGACAGAATACCAAACGAACTCCTAAAGTACGGAGGACCAGATTTGACCAAACAACTATTAAAAATAATCCAAAAAATATTAGAACAAAACAGAATTCCTCAAGAATGGAGATCAATCATCCTAATACCTCTTTTCAAAAAGGTGGACAAATCGGAACCGAAAACTTACAGAGGAATTAATTTATTAAACACAACACTAAAATTAACAACCAAAGACACCAAATGGGAGAAAAACAACTTAAAATAATCTGATATGCAGACGACGCAATACTACTATCTCAGTGAAGTGAAGATGATTTACAACGTATGCTGCACCAATTTAATATAACCGCCAGAAATTTATTATGTTCATTTCCCCAAAAAGACAAAATACATGGTTACAACAACTAATTTACTAAGATGTAAATTGGAGCTGGAAGGTCAGATAATAGAACAAGTGATGGAGTTTAAATATCTAAACATCACATTATCTAGCTAAGGAAAGCTCGAAACTAAAGTGGAAAATCAAGTGAATAGAGCAAACAGAGCCGCAGGCTGCCTGAATGAAATAATGTGGAGAAATAAAAATATCGGGAAAGAAATGAAAGGCAGAATTTACAAATCAGTCATCAGACCAATAATGACATACGAGGCAGAAACAAGACCTGACACAGAGAGGACAAAAAGGATGTTAGAAACAGCAGAGATGAAAACACTTAGACAAATTGATGGTAAGACACTATGGGACAGAGCTAGAAGTAAAGATTACGACGTAGATGCAAGGTGGAGAATATCAAGAACTGTGTAAAAAATAGAAGAGTAAAATGGAACAATCATATGAGCCGAATGACAACAAGAGTAGTAAAGACGGCAAAAGATGGTTCTCCAATAGGAAGACGATCAGTAGGAAGACCACGAAAACGATGGAACGACAACTTACTAGAGACACATTGAAAAACAGACAGAGTCATGTATATATAAAAAGAAGAAGAAAAAGAAGAAGAAGAAGAAAGACTTTATTCTGTACTTTATTTCGCAGATTCCAGTGTTAAATATACTTCTTTTGTAGGTTAGTATGAATTTATGAGAATATGTCATTGGGTTTGACTGGTTCACCCAGAGTTTTTTTTTAATTTGTTCATAGTATCTTTTCTGATTTGATTAGCTACTGAATAAATATACTGAACAATAATTTGATAAAGCTACTGTAAATCTGAGAACACATTTCAGTATTTTCAAATAACTGCTACAATTAGCTCACAAGTTTAGGTTGCAATTTCGGTTAGATAAATGCAGATTTTTCTATAACGAGATAACTTATTTCTAGTATCATATTATTATATAACTAGTATATCCAGTACCTCTTATTAACAAGGAAGTTCACCGCTTTGTTAGTTTAGCAAGTTATTTTCGCAGGTTTGTTCCTTCTTTTGCTTAACTAACCAAACAATTATTATGACCTAGTTAAAATTAGTGTTCCATTTAATTTTTTTTATTTAAATTAACGTATCTCGACGTCGAGGTCATTGACAAGATGACAGTATAATACAATATAAGGGTATTACAAATATAGTTTTACAGTTGACAATAAACAATAGGTACCTACATATTACTCAATATTTAATTTTTACAAATTTAACCGTTGTACATCATTACATTTCAGAGTTTATAAAGCACTTGAATATCTCTTAAATATTTAAACAAACTTGCGTATTTCTAAGTTTAGTTCAATATTTTTTGTATATGGAGTTAATTTCCCAACTGGTGTTGTTTTCTTTTAATAGAAATATGTGGATATTTTTTCACGAAATGCTTGTCGGTTAAGGGACTGCTGCAATGACCGTATGCAGGTGGATCGGTAGATGCCACGAGAAAGCCATGTGAAAACCGAGTGCGTCCAATTCATAATAATCTTAGAATAATCTTGTGTCTTCTGGGCATAGGTGATAGCTATAAGGAACGTGTAGGCTGTATATAGTGTAAGTGGCTTGGAGTTGTGTTTCACTTAGCTTGTCATTTGTCATATATACTCTTTTTGAACATTTTTTTTAGTATAATTGTGCAGCTGGATATTTATTATAGGTATATCCAAAGTATAAACTTTTTTTGCGACTATTTCTGCAGCCTCATTTTCTATATGTGAAGATACCCAGACAATAGTGACAATTATGGAAGGAAGTCTGATTGGTTTTGTAATGCTAAAAGAGGTAACAACAGCACTACCTACCCCACATCATTTTTAGAGGTGTCTATATAAAGAACTTCATGATACTAATTTTAATTAAGTATGTCTAGCAACGATTGTTTAATTATAGCTTTAGTAGTATCATATTTACTGAAAGAGCAAAGGACGGTATTTACATTGGGAAGTTACTTATGCCACGAAGGATGTGTAGAAATATAAAAGAATGTAGTTGCAGCAAGATCTAAACCATGGAGAAGATAATGTAGTATACAAGAGAGAGGTTGGACAGCTCCAGTAGTCTGAGAATAATGAATGAGATTATTTGTTTGAATAAGTAGTTGGTAGACTGGATTTTGTGGATTGGATGATAAGCTAGCTTCATGACAAAAAGAAGATATTGTCTCCTTAACCAGAATGGCGGTTCGTTAGCTTCACAGTACATGCTTTGAGCTGGGCTAGATCTGAAGACACCTAAGCAGATTCTAAGACCCATATTGTAGACGGAGTCAAGAGCTTTCAGATGTGACTTGAAGGCAGACATATAGACAAACTACCATAGTCTATTTTGGAGCGAATAATGGATCTTAAACTCTAAAAAAATACCTCGTCATCAGCTCCCCATTGGAAATGTGCTAGACTTTTTAAGATATTTATAATTTTTAAGCAGTTGCCTTTCGCTTATTTATGTGTGTATTCCAAGTAATTCTGGAATCGAACGTGAGTCCTAAGACTTTATGATGATTAATAACATCGAGTAATATTTCGTTTTATGTCAGAGTTGGATTATCTTTTGTCGTTTTTCTACTAAATTTCATAATTTTAGTTTTCATTCATAGTTTTTTGAGTTCAAAGGGAAAGCCCGATTACCCTCGACCATCTATCTGTATTATCAATGGCATTGCATGTTTGCATTAGTCGACAGGTTGTTTTGATATTTTTCCTCTGAAAAAAAGTACAAGGTCATCAGCGTAATAATATAATGCTTATTTTACAAGGAGATGTATGCTTTTGCCTACATCATTAAATGCAAACTGAACAAAGTTGTACTTCTAACCGAAAAATTCTGCACAAAGTAGTATATGTTTCCACCAAGTCCACGTTGTTGAAGATTGTGGAGTATTACAGACTTCTGAACAGGTTCCCTTGACATAAAAAAGGTTGGCAATAAATCTTGCTTACAGGCCATAGAGTAGGAAATATGTGTTTGTAAAATTACCAAATTATCTAATGTAGAACGATGAGATCTAAAACCGGATTGTGCCGGTGAAATAACTTTATTTTTTTTTCAAAAACCAGAAATTTGTCATGACGCACGTCAGCGATAATGGCCTATATGAGTTATAAAGACTTTGTGTTTGGTTATGAACTTTTTTTATTGATATGATATAAGATTCGTTGTAAAATATCGCTGAAATCGTTGAAATATCGTTGTAAAATATTAATAAAATATTAATGAAAGGAGTCGACAATTTCTTTAGGAATATGAAAGGAATGTCATCTGGACCAGAGGCTGTGTTTTTACAAAGATTGAGTGCCTTGAGTAGTTCCTCTGAGGTAAATCGTTTGTTAATAAGATCGATTTCTTGCGCACTTTTTATTGAGGAGAACTTTCCTGTTAATGTGCCTGATGGTATATTAGGTGAGTCTTGTGTTTTGGATTTTTGTTCAAACGTATCAGCTAGTTAATTGGTAATTGCTTGTGTGTCATTGATAACGTTGTTTTGATACCTTTGAATACCGAAACTTGTCTTATGACCCTGCATTTGTAGTATTTTCGTCCATATTTGGGCAAAAAGAGTGAATTTTAGTCACGAAGTATATTCTTTCCATGAAATTTGCTTGTTTTCTTTTAGAACATAGTTGGCTCTGGCCTGTAGTTTTTTAAATTGCACAAAATCTTTTTTATTTCGAGTTCTTCGGTATTTACTTCGGTATCTTCGATATTTAATGCTTTTTTGCATTGACGAACTGTGTGTGCACAATCCTTATTCCACCATGGTATTTTCTTTCGTGAAGTAGTTTTGCTAATATGTGGTTCAGCTGCAGAGGTAATGCAGTGAATAATAAGGTTCAGAGATTCGTTTACGTCATCAGAAAGAGATATGAGTGGAAGTTCTCTTTCGAGATACAAGCAGATGCCAATCCAATCTGCATTGGTGATTCGCTATTTGGGTACATAATAATTGTTTGATTTATTCTCGCTATTGGAAATCAGAATTGGAAAGTGATTGCTATCAAAAGCGACAATCAAGGACATGCATTATTAGTAGAGATGATGACTTTGGGTTAGAAAAGCTCAGATCAATTGCGGAAAATGTACCAGAATATATTTTGAAGTACATTCCTTATCCAGTGTTTAATAGGTAAGTGCTAAAACACTTTAATAACGTTTTTAACGACTTTTCCTCTTCGAAATGAAAATTTGTATTTAAGTACAAATTATCATTGAATATGTCTATTTTACTAAACTGAATCAGATTTTAATGCATAAAACACTAATTACATGTTATCCTATTTTTTCCACTTAGGGGTAGTTTTAACCCCTTAAAAACAACAAACACACTTTGCCCATATATTACATTTGCAAAGGAGTGTAAGACAAGCTTCAATCCAATTTTCAGCTAAATCCAAGGTTCTTGAACTCGTAAGTGGAGCATAGAGCTTCAGTGAAAACGCGCCATCGGTTCTATTTTGCGCTAAGGCCTTCACCTCATTCCAAGACTTTCCTTGGCCTCTTATCTCGTCCATGATGGATCTTCTTCAAGTTTGTACTGGGCGACCTCTTTTTCTTTTCCCTTGGGGATTCCACTCTAGGGCAGTATTTGCGATACTGTAACTATTTTTTCGGAGTGTGTGACCGATCTAACCCCACTTTCTGGACTTAATTTCATTTTGTACCCTCTTTTGTTCGGTCAGGTGTAGCAGATCTTCGTTTCTGATGGTGTTAGGACAGAATATACGAACAATTCTTCGTAAACATTTGTTAACAAAGACCTGCAGTTTGTCTGTGAGGGTGTTTGTCACTTTCCAGGTTTCACATCCGTAGAGATGAACAGACAGTTATTATAAAACTTAAAATGTTTTATATCAAATCCTTTAACAATTTATTAATTAATTATCCTTCTGATGCATGTAAAAAAATATTAGCGAATACTATTTTTTCTTTAATATATCGGAAACTATTAACTTTACCAAAATTCAGAAGTATTGATGTTTAAATGCGTATTGATGCGTTAAATCAGAGTTATGCAACTGATTTGTAAAATTCTATTATCTCGAAAACCTCTTAGAGAGCAAGTGCATGAAAACTGAAAGAAAATTAGAACGTTTTAAGAACATTATAATCAATGATCTAAAAAACAAAATGATCAAACAATTATAAATAGCATAACATGTACATTTAATCTACTTGACTTGAATTTGCAGTAATGGTTTTAACCTCCCTGAAGATATAATATTATACCTATTCTAAAAATTTAATTTTGAAAATCGACATTTTAATAATTTATATACAATACAGCATTTTTTATTAGTGTTGGGGTGAGCCGGTGAGCATCTGTATTCAGTTGCTATAAATCTAAATTCGCCATACGAAAATTACAAAAAGTAATAATTATACATTATAAATAAAAATATCAAGTAAAGAACACGTGAAATACTACAAACACGCCCTACATTATAATGCGAAACAGCGATGCGAACTACCACTGTGGTCGTCGGTCTGTGATAAACAATTTGTTCTAAAATTGAATTAAATGTGATTAAAACGCCAATTGAGATCTAGGCAAATTCAACACAAGATTTAACGAGTGCTGGCCGATGGCAGCGAAGCAGAAGGGTTTCTGAAATTGCATCCATACCCAAACCAATCACTCTACAACGCATAGTGTACAGTTGTGTAATTTTATTTTAACTCGTATCGAAGGCTATTTGCGCTTTGGACAACATATCTTTAAATATTTAAATTATTAGGTACATATCAATTTAAAATATAGAGTTTTAATTAAGGAATATAAAAGATAAGGAAAGGGGTAAGACCGAGTTGTATTGTCTTCCCATTACTGTCCAACATTTAAGTAGAAAATATATTTTATCTTACGCAACAGAAAGAAAAAGGCGTCAAAATTAATAGCCTTCGTATTAGTAACCTAAGTTATGCTGAAGATACGGCCATAATAGAGGACAATATAAAGGAGCTGCAAGATTTAGTAAATATCATAAATGGAGAGAATATTACGGATGTACTTCAAATAAACTTTTCAGAACAGTTGTCTCTAAATTCCAAATAGCTGTGGGGATTGCCGGCCACCGTCCCGAAGATGGCAATTGAAGAAAAAGATAAAAGGAGTGGAAGACGAGTACGGGCTTAACATCAACATAGCAAAAACTAGATAATAAAGATATTGGAAGTAATAAAGATATTGAACAAGTTAAAATATTAAATACCTCAGAGCTACATTAAATAGCAAGTGGAACTGTGACCTGGATGTGAAGATAAAAATGGCAATGGTTAAAAACACCTTCGGTATTTCATAAATACCTCCTTTGAATCCTGATAGATGATACTTTTAAATGTGGTATTTCAGAATGCTGCTTATAATCCCATGGGCGGACCATGTAGCAAATTATAAGGTCCTAGGAAAACTAAATTCCAACGAAAATTGTGAGATCTCGTTAAGCAGCGAAAGGTTTCATACTTGGGCCATCTTCTACGAAATAATAAATATGATTTTCTAAATGTCATCTTAATGAGTAAAGTTAAATGGCGAGTTTAAGTCCGCTACTTTTGGTTCCATCTGTGATGCTGCGGAAAGGCATGGGGTTGGCTGCAGCCTAATCAGGTGGATCTGGGCACTGCTTTCTTAGATGCAGATAGCTGCGTACCGAAACGGTTGTTGCGTTTGGATGTGGGAATCTCGTGGTTGCTCTTAGGGAGGAGTTTTGTCCCCCCTACTGTGTTGCCTGGTGATTGACGGCCTTCGTCAGAGACTGTCTTAACAAGGTATATATGCGCAAACCTACGCCGATATTGTAGTTATGCTGGTTGAGGGGGTTGGGAAAGGTGCACGAGGTCACTCATTTGAGCCTCGGGTGAGGAATGGTGCCCGGAGCAGCCACTTGGTGTTAATCCTGAGAGGACTGCTGTGATTCCGTTTACTCGAAAAACAGCCATCGGATCTACTAGAGAGCTTACTTTCTATGGTAAAGCTTTATCGTTTTTAAGTCAGTGAAGTTTTTAGGAGTAATCCTGGATTCTAAACTTTCATGGAAGGAACACCTCGACGCCAACTTAAAAAAGTCGAGTGCAGTTTTCTAGGCTTGCAGAATAGCTCAAATAGGATCTGCAGCCGAACATTAGATCCATGAGAAAGCCTATACTGATGTATGCGGTTAGCGTGTGGTCGCCCCAAGTTAGACTAGTATCAGCTAAAACCCAGTTGACTCACCTCCAGCGGTTGGAATGCGTTGGCATCTTAGGAGCCATCGGAACCACTCCCACAGAGGCTATTGAGGCCCTGTGGATGAAGCTTCTCTACATCTTATTGTAGAGCACGAAGCCATGATAGCAGCCTATCATCTTAACTGCTCTGGACACTGGTTGAGCATGAATTAGCAGATGGGCCATTGTGACATTTGAAGACAGCATTGCCCCTCAATTTAAATTTTCTTTCTTGGTTCAACTTCCAGACCAGGATGAGTATATGGAACAAGGCTACACTGATCCATCGAAGGGGGCTCACCTGGTTTACGTATGGGTCCAGAATGAACGAGCGGCTAGGTGTTAAAGTATATGGTAGCGGAATCGCACTTGAATCTGGCCAGGCTCTCTCCTCCCATGCATCAGTCTGTCAGGCAGAGATCTTTACGATCCTGTTCTGTACTTAGGAGATAATAGATAGGGCTTGCTTATGTAGGACCATCTCTATCTGCGCTGACCGTAAAGCAGCGCTAAGGGCTTTTGAAAGTCAGCTCTAAGCTGGTTCTTGAGTGCAATAGTTCTCTTTAGTACTGGTCGGTGTAGTCCCAAAGAGCTTCTTCTACGGAAGATCTAATATACAACGAGAATTGTGAGATCTCTTAAGCAGCGAAAGGTTTCATACTTGGGCCATATTCTACAAAAAAACAAATATAACCTCCTAAATATAATCTTAATGGATAAAGTTGAGCCCTGGGCAGGAGCAACATTTATGATTTACACGCTTAAGAAACTGGCGCAGCATATCTGATGTCACTGCGACAAACGACAAGCAGAAGAGCGGAAGAAGAATCTCTACATTCGATAACCAGTATGAACGCCGACACACAGAAGAAGAAGAATGGAATGTTTCCCTTGCACGGACCGCAGTAGATCCTCGTATTAAATAAATATTGTTTTTTGTTTTGATCCGACGTCCTCCACAAAAAAGATTGTTCTCCCTGGTTTTAAAACATTTTATCAAGATAATTTTTAATCCATCCTAAGTTCAAATCTAGGATATTTTATATTACTATATATTGCCAATCTTGCCCAAGTACTATAAATATTGCCCAAGTACTTTCGCTCCTAGAGCATCTTCAGGGGCATCTTCAGTAGAAAAACTACTTGGAGTTTAATTTATTCGAAGATTTGGAAATTACAAGGGAAACAAATGAAAACTGAGTTTGTGTGTGTTTTGTTGTTTTTTCGTTAAGTTAGTTTTAAATAATGAGTAAAGTTTACAGTACATATAATAACATCGATAATATACTACATATTGAGTTAGAACTGATGAAGCTTTAGAAATATAAAGCGAAACGTCTTCGATAAACTTATAAACTATTTACTTACTGTACACATTTGCCTTTAAACATAACTGACCTACACAAGAAAAAAAAGGTCAAAATCACCGAACTACGGAATTTGCTTTCTGAAATTTGCATTTCAAATAGGTAATACAATAAATAAAATAATGCAAGTACACCACAATATGTCTGTAACGTATTCTCCAATTTTTCGGTCACGTGGTTCGCAGAGGTGACGATAGTTTGGAGAGATTAATTGGTTCTGAAAACGTTCCGGGGAGAAGATCAAAAGAACGATCACCAACTAGATGCTCCAACCAAATTAAAAATTCAACTGGAAACTCATTCTGCGAAGCTCTCAGAGCAGCTGAAGATAGAGACCAATGGAGAACAATTGTTAGGAATATTGGAAGAAATCACGATCCTCAGTAATGGGGAAAGGACAAGAGAGAGAAAGAGGGAGAAGTACTTCACAAACAAACAAACAATGTCAGTACGTGCAATATAATATCTCATTCTTTTTCTCTCTCTCCAATGGCGCTAGAGCCCAAATCGAGCCTTAACCTCCTCCAAACTAAGCTTTCAACCTTGCCGGTCCTGCACCGATCTTTTCCAATTTCTCACGCCTAGCAAATTTTGCGCTTCTGCTGCCACTTCACAAATGACACACAGTTTGGTTTCCGTAACGGGTTTGGAACAAGAGAGGCACTGTTTGGAAAGAACGTACTTGCTCAAAGATGTCGAGATATATCTGTAGACATATACTGTTGTTTTATTGACTTCCAAACGGCATTTGATCGTGTTAAGCACTCTATATTGATCGAAGCTCTAAAAGACATTGGCTTGGATGGCAGAGATATTCGAATATTTGCAAATTTATATTGGAATCAAACAACATCAGTTTTAGTAGATGGCGTGGAATCACAGGCTCTTAATATTAAAAGAGGAGTATGGCAGGGATGCCTCTTGTCATCCTTGCTTTTCAACGTTTACTCCGAAAAAATCTTCAGAAAAGCACTCTCTGAAAAACAAGAACGAATACTCGTGAACGGTGAAGTCATCAATAATTTGCGATATGCAGACAATACAGTACTCCTAGCTTCTAGTCAAGAAGATCTGCAAACACAAATTGGCATTGAGGATCCGCCTACTTCGCTGCTACGTGTTCTCGGTCTTACTTTATGGTGTCGAGTCCTGGACTGTGAATAAAATCGATTTAAACCGCCTTGAGGCTTTTGAAATGTGGTGCTATAGAAGAATTTTAAAAGTTTCCTGGGTGGAGAAGATTTGAAACTCCACAATACTAGAACGTCCCAGCAAGACTACTGGGTTCTTAAAAAACATCAAGCGGAGAAAACTGGAGTATTTCGGACATGTAATGAGAGGTCCCAAATATAGGTTGCTACAAAATATCATGCAAGGAAAAAACAGCAGTCAAACGCAGTCCAGGACGAAGAAGAACCTCATTGTTGAAGAACTTGCGAGATTGGTATGGTGTTGATACAAGCATGCTATTTAGGGTGGAAGTGAATAAAATTAAGATATGTAGTTATGATGGTAACCGACGTTCTGAAAGGACATGGTACATGAAGAAAAAGAGCTGCCACTTCATCCTTTCACCTTTCCGTGGCCTTCCGTTTGGTCTTGCGCCCTACATTTTACTTCATTAATCTTATTCAACTACTAAACGCCCAATTTTGTTACCTTTCAAACATTTGAATTGGTTTGAATAATTAACAAATAGTTCACAATTTCATCGCAACCTTTAGGATATCAAACAAATCTTATTGACAAATTAAACATTTAGTACAGTCTGGTTAAAATAAAAAGGTCGAAAAATTTTTGGGGGGGTTCAGATGGGGGTTACTAGATGACGAATAGATGAAAAAGTACTTTTCATTACGTAAGGACGTCAAAGTCATTTTTTTATATCAAAAATATCTTTATTTTCCCGTTTTTTAAATTAAAATTGATAAAAAATTTACGGATATATTTGAAAAAAGCAGGTTTTTTGCACTAGATTATAAATTTTATTAATTTTTTTATTAACCAAATCAAATTTTAATAATACATTTGACCATCGAGGAATTACCGTCTTTTAAATTTGTGCGAAATTTACCTCGATCGGTCAAATAGTTTAAAAGTTATTTAATTTATTTATCCCTGAGGTTAAATATTTAAACTATTGAACTTGCTCTATTAATGATGCTAGCACATTTAGCAAATTTCATAGGATTCTTTAAGACTTAAGCTATCTCAGAAGTTAAATGCATATTGCGTTTTCATCGAAATTATTTACAAAATAAACGTTTGAAAAAGGGGTATGTTTTTTACTTACCTATAAAAAATTTTAATAACTTCTATATTTTTCAAGCTACAGACTTGTACGTACAACCATTGGATAGCTGGTAAAAAACTCACATTGAAAAAAAAAACCTTCTATGACTAATAGGAACGAAGTTGGGGACTATTTTTAAAAAAATTATATCTCCATTGTTTATAAACATTATGAAGTAAAATTTGCACGAATTTTGTTTGAATGAAAATCTAAACTTTATATTGAAACTTATAGCTATAAAATTCATCAAATTTTTCGAAACTTACAGCCCTTCGAAACGAAGTTACTTTCGAAAGATCGACATAGGAAAGTGGAGGGGATAACTGTTTCAGCTCCGTTTTTTTTTTTCGAGATCGGAACTTCACATTAAAACACGTTGGAAAAATTTACATTATCTCGGCTTCCATTTCAGCTAGAAGCCTCTTTTTTTAATCTGGTGTAGCTCGTCGAAATATGAATAACTACATAGTTTTCACTGGCCGGGAAATATTAGAAACCTCGGAAAAATTGAGTACATTTGAAATTAACCGTAAAAACTTACTTTTTTTTTTAATTTGGCTGGAGTAGTCTGCTGCAGTATTAATAATGATGACATAATTTTCTGGAAAATTCCAGAAATCGTTAGGATACATCATCCCATATAGGTCTGAGGCATTTGACGAAAATTGGGAACAATTTAAGAACAATCACGCAAACTAGTAGATAAGGGGTACAACAAAAGATAAATATTTTAATTACAAACAATTGTAAACAGATTTACAAACTACACACAGAAGAAGAAAAAATTGTTAGAGGAATATAGTAGGGGCGTAAAAAAGGTAAATCACCTAGAATTAAAGAAATTCAAATAAGGAAACAAAAAATTGAAGAAATATTATATATATATATATATATATATATATATATATATATATATATATATATATATACTGCAAAACGACAAATTCACCCCCTTCTCAAAAATGCACCCCTTTAAATGGTAGTATTTTTTTTTTATATTTTAACTTTAACATTGTAATTCCTTTAGCCCTATTTTTTTGAACATAATTAATAGTCTATATCCAATTTTATTAGTCGTTTACGTTTGTCATAAATGTGATTTTTGCTCAAAAGTATAGTATTTTTATTTTTGACCATATCGAAAATTATTATTAAGAAATATTATTTATAATAAAAAATAACTTTCAAATATTCAACATTGTTTATTTACATTATAAAAACTATTTTGTTTGACATTTTCAATACGATAACGTGGAAAATTGAAGTTTGCACATTAATGGAATACATTTAATAATTAGTATAAATTTGATAAAAGAAATTCCAAATGAACTTTTATATAAAAATCTACTCTTATCAAAACAATTATCTCTTAATTTTTATTATACACTGATAACTTTTAAATTGCTTAATCATCAGTTTGTAATGTTATAACGATGCATTTAAATGAATAACAAACTAAATTAGTTTGTTATAATAAATCCGAATGAACAATTATTTCTCTCAATTTACTCTAATGCCTCCATATATCTTCCATCTTGTTCGCATATGTAACCGATCTATTACAAAAAACCTCTTAAGATATTTCTAACCATACAGTGGTTATACTGCGGGCTGATTCTGTAATTAATAAATGGTCAATATTTTAAAATGGTCCGTAAAGAATAACTTTCGTTTTAGATAAGAAAAAATCCAGTGGGTGTAAATCTGGAGGCCGCGGAGGCCGAGTAATTCCCAAGAAACGATGAAAAACTCCTTCATTGAAAATATTTTTAATATGTTTATTACATCTAATCTGCTGTGATATGGGGAATCATCCGACTGGAACCATCTCGGCTGACGTTTTCAATTAGGTACTGGAAGGTTGTCAAGAAAATTACATATTTCATTATTAATATTTAAAACGCAAATAACGATATATATTTAAGTTTTTTTTGGAAAAATAAAGATCCTATTATTTTATCCTTATAAATTCTGCACCAGATATTTGTTTTGAACGGATACTAGTTCCGAAATGTCAATGGAAAATATGGAATCGTATGTATTCAATTTAATATATCAATTTAATTCATTCAATATCAATTATGTGAATCGTGATTTTAGTAGAAACTGCACAAAAAATATCGATAACATCAAATAATATCGACTGGTCTTGCAAAGACTACGGTAACTCATTTTTTATATAATTATAAATAATTATAGATAATTATAGATAATAATTATAGATACTTATAAAAATATATCTACATCGTTACCAAACCGTTTTATAGCATTAAGTGATTCTTTTAATGATGACCTTACACGAGTAAAATAGATTTAAGACAGAAATGGTCATAAGACTCATAAGTGACTTTTGAATGAGTTACTACAGTTTTCGATGAAGATATTTTTAAAAGTAATAAATACCAGAATTACCAGGTAGATCCTGTATTTTACACTGACCAAAATATCTTACATGACCAAGCACACGAAAATATACAAATTGAAATCATCGATCAACGTTATCATTTTGGTCCAGATAAAATCGATGAAATCACTAATAAGCATAATACGAATATACTGGAAAAAGCCAATAACAACAGTGAGAGATATTTAGTTATAGAAGACCAAAATCCATAAGGAAACTATTCACTGAAAATTAATGGATCTGTAAACGATACTCGACCAGAGGAATGCCAAGGTGAATTAAACTCTCAAGGTAGGCATACTATTTTCTTCTTCTTCTTCTTCTTCTTTCTACTTTATAAATAGGCCCAATGCCTGTTTTACTTCGGTTTTAGCCTCAATTGACGTTGTCTAACCATCTTTTCCGCGGTCCCATGAACTTCTTTCATTTGGCGATTTGTGTCTTGCTATTCGTACTATTCTATCATAATACAATTTTATTATTTAAAAATGTAAGCTTATTTTGTCTTTTGTTGTTGCAGATGACCTAAATGAAATAGAAGATACTGAAGGACACCGTGACTTAGAAGAAAATGAAGATAAAAGTGAAAATGCAGTGACCAATTCTCTCATTAATAAAAAAAGAAGAAAAGGGTTCAACACACGAAGTTGGAAAAGAAGTGTGACAAAAAATCAAAGAATGTGTGGCGAACAATACATCGACTATTAAAGATCCACTACCGGTGAAGTAAAAGCAGGAATTTTAAGACCGGAAAGAGAATTATCACAAGCATGCGAATCAGAGGCCTGCAAGAAAGCAAAAAATAGACATTGTTCGGAATTTTCAGAAAACGAACGTCAATTAATATTTAATAATTTTTGGAAAAATATGAATTGGAGTGAAAATTAAATATACGCTACTTCGAATATTGCATATTTATCGAAGAAAATCAGTTGGCGAAGTATCTAGAAGACAAGGCACTTATTACAACTATTTAAGGAATAAAGACAATGTCAAATTGAGAGAATGCAAAAAGATGTATTTGAGTACACTTGGTCTCAAAGAAGATTGTGGAAGAGATCAAACAAAAAAAGTGGCAACATTTGCAAGAAATAAAGTCTGTTTTACCCCTGGATTGTCATGCATTTTATGACAATTTACCCCACTCCCCATAAATTTTGAAATACCTAGTTCAGTTTATAAGTATTATTAAACATTCATTTTTTATTTAACTGGTTACAATTTTTTCTTTTACTCATTATACTTTCACCGTGGCATTTTTATATTACTATTATTATTTATTAATAATTAAAAACATTGATTTTTACGGTTGTTTTTTATAAATCGGGGATACTATAAAACGCGTACGAGTAATACTGGTTGCATAACTATATTTACTGAGATACGATTCTCTCCTAGAGAAAGAGCATTTTTATTGTTTTGCGTGCGTAACTTAAAAAGTGGAAAATTTGAGTTATTACAGTCTTCGTTAGACCATTCGATATGTGTAACTTAAGTAGCAAAAATATATTAGTACTAGGTCGTAATTGTCAATTTGATTTCCTTAAAATTGATGAAAGGTACTCACAAATTGACCTGACTGTCTTAGAATAGATGAATGCAAATGTACCACAAAAGGATATTTAAAATTAATAAAAGATAACTTAACCAATTAAAGGAATTATGATTCGGCCATATATGGCGAGTGCAAATGGTAAACTAATAACTGGTAACTGCGTGAATTTGAGAAATAAGGCATATTTATAGAAGCGAACAAAGTACGTTTTTTGAATTGTGGGTAAACAGAATTATGTTCAATAAAGGTTAAATTTGCCGGCGTCGGAACCCAATAAAAACATAAAATAGAAAAAGATATATTAGACGCCAACAATTATCCCTAAACTATATAGGGAAAATATCAGCACAGAAACAACATCCGGTATTCTCCCAAATTTGCCATCCGAATATTGGTTCTACAAAACCCACTAAAAATAGTACTCCCCTTATAGAACGAATAAAATCTTCTAACTTTGATATGGATAAGCTAAATCGATCTCTACAAGTCAGTGTAAATTTTCCTCCATGGAAAATCCAACCACTTACCATTGATTTAACCCTCACAAAATACCCCAAATCAACTACAAATCCGATTTTCATTAAACACTTGTACTCCGAAGTGATATCTCATTATCCTAATCATCTCCAAATTTTCAGTGATGCCTCTAAAGCTCATGACGGACATGCTGCTGCATACTACTGTAAATACACTACTCACACTATATCCATACCTACAAATTGCTGCATCCTCACAGGCGAGACCACAGCCATTTTTGAAGCCTTAATTTTCTTCAAAACGCGTAGTGAGAATAAATGTGTCATTATCACTGACTCATTAAATGCTCTATTAGGTGTAAAACAAATATACCCTACAAATCCAACATTTCGGGCTATAAAAAATGAGATAAATGTAATTCAATCAACTCGAAAAGAAGTAGCATTTATCTGGGTACCGTCGCATGTAGGAATAGCTGGAAATGAGAAAGTGGACAACCTAGCAAACACAAGTCGAATAAACTCACAATACACAACCAAAACAATAAATTACCCATATTCCGATCTCAAAAACCTAATTGTATGAACCACTGTAAGACCACTGTATGAACATATGGCAAGACTACTGGAAAGATTCAGGAACCAAACTATATGAGATTTATCCCCTTGTGAAGACCATCTTGAATAATCCATCCAATAGAAGGGATCAAGTAATAATTAACCAACTAAGAATTGGACACACTGCACTGACCCATAGATTCTTAATCAACAAAGAACCTTCTCCAACCTGCAGAAACTGTTCTCTCCCATTGACGGTGAAGCATATTCTGACTCACTGCCAGTACCACGAAGAAACAAGAAGAAAATATGGAATCTCAAACCATATGGATGACATCAAAACCACTTTAACCATAAACACTGACCATGTAATAAATTATTTAAAAGATTTACGTTTATATACATCTATTTAATGTAAATAAAATGAACTTTTGTGTACGTTACTCCACTAATAACCCTTCGTGGTTGATGTGGATTATATGTTTTTTCCAAATAAAAAAAAAAAAAAAGAAAAAGATAGAATTGTGGAATCGTTTTAACATACCTCAAAATTAAAAAGTAGTGAAGATAGAACATATCTCTGTTTAAAATTTATAATATTGTTGTTATATCGTATATCAGCCTTATCAATTAGGGAGAAAAAAAGAGGATAAACTGAGTTGATATATACGAAGAAAAGATACTATCAAAATTGCCGTCAAGGAGACGAAGAGTAAGAGAAAGAGGAAGACTAGTCATAGACCATATTTTTACATTAAAACATATTTTTAATAGTGCTTTATAAAACACGCTAGCAGTACTATCATGTATAGATTTTAGATAATCATCTGACTAAATAAATGGAAATAAACTCAACTTATTCATAAAAATGATACCAATTAAAACTAAATAGATAATAAAGTGACATTATATCGAGTGAGTCAGAATCGTTCAGAACAATCAATGAGTTAGTAAGGAAATTTTTAGACTACAACAGTATTCAATTTAATTCAATACTCAAGGTATCCTTCACACAAACACGATTTAGCTTTTAGGGCGAGATCAACAACCGAATTTTAAGAATTTTAAGAATATCACAAGGAGACTGGAAAATAGAACAAGAAAATTGTTTATTAGAACAATATAAAGAACAACATGCAAACGGTCCTGTAGAGATTTTCTTATAAAAAAAGGATAACTACGTAGTACTCAATATTTCTACACTTTTGTTTAGAAAGCACGTTCAAAATTTTGAATAGTTTGTATAATTGGGATTTAGTAGATTAATCAATCGAGCTCCGAGCAAATTATTTTACTAAATTTTTAGTTTTATAAATATTTTTTTATATTATATTTTATTACACCGCTATGTCAATGATATACCAGGAAACTGGAAAAATAGTGGAAAGGAAAAGTAAAGTGTAAAATGATAATGAAATACATATAAATTAATATACAGTAGGTTAAATGGTAAAAAAATACATACTAGTTTATGTTTTCTGGTAAATGTTTCCAATAAATTCGTTCATCTACCACAATTACTATTTTTATAAAGTCGTCGTCTAGTTTTAAAGTCCGTCTTTTAAAATTGTATGTCGTTATAATAGGAAATACATATCCCAAAAATGTATATGTAAAAAGAAATAAATTATGCCGGGTCGCGCCCTTTGGTGAGATGATAGTTTCTTGTAGTTCAGCAGATATCAACAATAGGTTAAAGGTCCTTTTTATTACGTATTCTTTTTCTTCAAACACAGTCTGTTCCAAAGGTTGGCAACCAGCAGCGTGCAATGCTATACGTATTTTTGAGATTGCTGTTCTAAACAGATCGTTATTGGTGCTTAACCATTTGTACATATTTTGTTAACCAGGAATGTTTTCTACTTCCAATCTTCTTTCACTTTCCTCGCATTATAGCTTGAAGTAATTGATATTTGCGTTATTTCATAATGTATTTGGTCGCATTATAACGCATTATATCGCATTATAACTTGAAGTAATTGATATTTGCCTTATTTCATAGTGTATTTGGTAGAGCCGTTTTTAAAAATCAGTACAACTTCCTTTCCTTATTTCTTTGCTTTAACACTTCGGCATTGGTGATTCACTACATTTATGAAATTTGTAATGTTCTGCGATATATCCAGAATCTTTTTACTTCAAACGCTTCTTTAGTGTTCATGATTATATGCTTTAGTATAGCACTGATCTAAGCGTAACATCTCGTAAGCACTTTTTTCAGTTCGAAGATGAAATGTAGATTACAAAACACTTGTTTCGTTTTCACAATATATGGTCCGGGTTTTTTCAATTCGGAGGTTTATTTTATGGGAACTATCAACATGTTAGTTAAAAAGTGTATCTTTTAGCAAAAGCTGCTGTCGCTGTGTTAAATTAATTAGAATAGGAGGACAAATTCGTTAAACTTTCCGTGCTCAAATCTGTATGAATAGAGTGTTATGACACATTTTAGCATCCACGATTTATCAGACACTCGGGCTGATACAAATTCAAACTCGGAAAGTCCAACGAATGTCTCCTAAAACTTTAACACTGCCGTGGTTAACAAACAGAGTTGACATCTACTCTTGTGACCATAAATAAAAACGATTTAATAATATCGTTTTCTGTCATCTGTGCTATACGAAACGCGTAAAAGATTAAATCTTTTAGCAAAAGCTGCTATCGCATTATTGAATTAAATGGCCAAATACATGGCCTAGGTAATATTCAACTGAATACACATATAAAATTTCATAAAAATCAAGCCATTTCAACGGAGTATGGCAATTACCTCTGTGACACGAATATCTTCTTCTTCTAATGGCGCTATAATCCATTGTAAGTCTTAGTCTACTTAACAACGTTCTTCCATTGTGCCCTGTCGGATACTTTCCTTAGCACTGCCTGATGTTCATGGTTTTAAGATCTTCCTTCACATCGTCTATCCACCCTTTATGGTGTTTTCTTCTTATCCTATTTCATTGGAGTTTCCATCTTTGGATTACTTTTGCAGCTCGATTATCTGGCATTATCTCTAAGTTTTCAAGCCAGTTTAGTATTTGTTAGTTTACAAATCTATCTATATCCACGCTCTGCATTATTTCATTCAGGTCATAGTTCATTTTTATTCTCCACAAACCATCGCTAAAATGGGTTGATCCAAATATCTTTCTTATATTTTGCGCTCAAATATTCTCAATTGATTTTTATCAGTGGTTGAAAGGGTCCACGTTTCACATCCATATGTGATCACTGGGGTCTAATTACTGTTTTGTAAATTCTAAGCATGGACTCACGATTCAGTAACTTACTTTTAGTAAGTTTTTGTATGCATAAAAGCACAAGAATTCGTTCTTGTATTTCTTGATATCTATAGCAACTAACTCTGTTATACTAATATGGCTATTAAAAATATGGTTGGTGATGGGTGAAAATTAAGTGATGTAGGTATGTAAAAAAATTAAAGAAAATGTTTGGGATAGACCAGCCTTAAGCCTCAGGGGTATAAAAAATAGATTACACCCGATGTTCAGACCTACCGAATATAAATATAAAATTTTATATTTCATAAAAATCGGTGAAACTGTTTTGTAGGTATGGTAACTAATTCTGTGACACTAATGCGGCAATAAAAAATGGGGTTAATAATTAAAGAAAAATTGTTATTATGGTTACGTACAAAGTGGCGCCAAATATGAATATTTAAATTTTTTGAAATTATAGTATTTATAGTCAGTAAATCTAATATTAGAAAATTATAGTATTAATTTTCGTAACACAGAATGTAATTATAGATATTGCTTAGTTTATCACTATCAGTTTTTTTATAAATATAATAATAATAAAAAACCTGATATTGATAAACTAAGCAATATCTATAATTACATTCTGTCTTACGAAAATTAATACTATAATTTTCTAATATTAGATTTTCTGACTATAAATACTATAATTTCAAAAAATTTAAATATTCATATTTGGCGCCACTTTGTACGTAACCATAATAACAATCAAGAGCTAGTTATCAACAACAAAAAATATAATAAACAGAAACGAGTGTCTTTCTGACATAAATCAAACATCAACATAATCAATGTCATAATGAATTTGTACAAAATTAAATAAAATTAAAATATTGTACTTACATAACTAGATAATTTTAATAAGTTAAGTTTTAATGTTTTGTAAATTTGAAAATTTAATGGATTAACCTCATGTTGAAAGTTTTTATAATAGTTTTATTCAATGCTATTTAATTTTAATTTCATTGTATTTACTGATACCATATTTTAGCATATCCTGAAGAAGCAAATAAATTTTGCGAAAGCTAGATAAAGAACAAAGAGTTTCACTTTCCTGCCCTATTAATGACTGCAACCCCAAAATAAAACTTTGTTTTACATAACGTGTCAGTCAATAATACCTAACTACTTTATATATATATATATATATAGGTATATATATATATATATATATATATATATATATATATATATATATATATTCAGGGATTCTACAGTATTCACTGCCTTCAACCGTTTCCATATCTCTCTGTCGTCTCATTCTCCATAGTTTAGGTCTCTCTTACTCATGGCGTCGTCTACTTCCTTCCTCCAGGATCTTCAGGGTCATCCTCTTTTCCTCCTTCCTATGTAGCTCCATTCGGTTATTCTCTTTATCTATCTGCTTTCGATAGTTCTTCTTACATGTCCATACCACTTTAGTCTTTTTGTTCTATATATTTTGTATTTCTGTTTCTATTGATGTTCTTTGCTTTATTTCGTCATTACTTCTCCTATCCACTCTTGTTACTCTGCAGCATCTTCGCAGGCATTTCATTTCTGTTGCTACTATCTTCCTGCTATTTTTTTTTTCTTGTTTATAATACAATTTTTAGCACCATATATCATAATACTCCGTACTAATGTCTTATAAAGTTGTTTTTTTGTCTTCATATTTAGATGTCTATCCCACCATACTGAGTTAAGTTGTCAGATTGCTGTTTTTGTTTGTCCTAATCTTTGCTTAATTTCTTCCTCTGTTGTTGCCTTTTTCGTGATTATAAACCCCAAGTATTTGAATTTATCCTTTCCTTTGATTGTTACGTTGTCGTCAATCTATAGATCTTCTATGTCTTCTTTACTTGTAGATAGGTACTCTGTTGTCGTAGGGTTAATATCTAGGTCAGCCTTGGTATATTCTCCTTGTAGTTTCTTCATCATGTAAGGGGAAATATAAAAAGCGTACATTTACAGCCCATCCCCATCGAGTTTTTAATGTATATAAAAAGTTCTCAAATAATTGACACCAAAGGTAGGACAGATTGAAGCAAAGACTATATAAACGTGGTTCAACGGTGACGATAGTATGTTACGTGAATGCTGGTGACAAGTTAATACCGCAAATGCTTAAATTCCTCCGAGAACTATGTCCAATAATCTTGTGAGCATTGCACAAATTTATTCAACAAGAAAATGCACATTAAACTTTATTCAATACGTTGAACTATCTGCCGAGTCCGCAGAGTTTGCATATGATGTGACTGTATGGGCACTATTACCATACATAAAACATCGAAATTATAGAATTAACACCGTCAAATAATATCGCTCTGTCTACCACAGCAGACAACCGGGGCACTATTAATCGCCTTTACAATATTTGAGTGTGTCATTATCAGCTGAGACTAAGGCACTATGATATCGCAAAACTCTTTAGCTAAGTTTTACACTGTAAAACTAGAGCAATAAGGGTTAAGAGTTATACTAAGACCAGATAATTTACGTAGAGAAAACAAAAAAAAATTAACAATAGTTCTTCATATTTAAGCAGAAGCAGCTATTAAAAAAAGGTTTTTTTAAAAAAATATTTTTATATAGCAATTGATCCTGCTGGCCTTAAAGTACTGAGCCCTGCAATGAAAAAGTCAATAACCCGAATAAACATTAATGCGCTTATATTTTCGACTTCGCCCCTGTTAGATTTACTGAATTTCACAGGTTATTTTGGGATAAATTTCCTGTGTTATATTTTCGTATTTCCTTCTCTGCGAACATGCATTCATTAAAAATCCAAACAGTGTCGGAAAGAAACGAGTGTAATTAAAATTAGAGCAAGTGAATGACTTACAAGTTTTAATTTGAGTTTTATCGATAGTGTGCAGCTCAAATTAAAATGTAAATTCAACAGCGGTACATTTCATTTTATACTTTTTGTTTACTTTTTGGGGGAAAAGCTAACATTGTTCTAATTTGAATTACTTTTTTGATGTGAACACAAATATACACTTTGACGTAATAAATAAAATTACATAAACAGTGGCGTAAGAGTAAAATTTTTAAAATTTGAAAAATATGTTATTCAGTTAAATTTTATAAAATGATTTGTATTGTAAATCTTTTATTCACTGTTTTGATTGGGTTACTTAAGACAGCGATGAATTTTATTTGTTGTTACTATTTCTGTTTGATTTGTTACTTTAATCAACTTAGTTAAAATCACAAACGTTTTAACCTTCAAGTCAATTTTAAAACACCTAGTACCAGATAGGGCTAATTATCACCCCAGAGTTTTTTTGGGTGTGTATACATTTTAATTTACATAAAATAAGTAATTAATTGAAAAAAATTTTAAATGGTTCTGATTTATAAATAGATTATAAACCGCCGACATCACATACCAAGTGGAGCGATTTCTCGCCTCTTATCTTTTTTTTACAGTAATATTTTAATTTTTTAGAAATAATAAACAAATTTGTGGTCGTTTCTTTTTAAGCTTATAAAAACAATGTGCTACGAGTACAACCTTGTAAGTACACTAAAAACAAGAATATTAACGAAAATAAACAAGTTGGGGCGAAAATGCGCCTCCTGATATTAGGAAGTTTAAGAGAGTTTTTTTCGTTTACCATAATCTTAAAATGGTTAAATAATAAAAATGAAGAAATAACATGATATTAATGTTAGTTTATAGATATACACGGTGCGGCAAATAAACGGCCAATTAGAAATATCTTGAGAACTAAAGGTAACCGAATCATGAAAATTGGAATGAAGGGGTTTTGAAGAGTGACCTATTTCATGAAAATATTTTTATCTATTTGCTACTTCCGGTTATACCCGGAAGTTTTTATATTAATAAAAACTTCGTTTTTATTAATGGGACACCCTGTATATTTTTTAGTTTTAGAAATCAACACGTTATTCTTAACATTTTCTGTTCATACTTCCCTATACCTTTTGTGAACCGTTTTTGAGTTATAGTTTTATATGGAAATTACACTTTTCTACCATGTATACAAAGTTCAATATCCTCTAATGGGATTTGAATAAAAGTTTAAATTTTTTATGAACATATTAACCAGATACAGCATTACCGTTTACAGTGTAAATTTGTTTTTTTCATTATACAGAGTGCTGTCAAAATTGGCATCAAACCGACATCCTAAATTTTTGCCTAATTCCTTTTTATTGCATGTGATTTATTATTTTTTAAAAATATGTTTTTTACTACCGATCTGTATTAGTATTCCCTATACATGTCCCCTACAGTTTTTAAAAAAATTAATGTTATACATTTTTGTCACAAAAAAAATGTTTTTCGTAGACTATGTCAAATTTACAACTTTCATATTGTAAGTTAAACTTTGAACAATTAAAAAAAATATATCTAAGAAAATACATATAAGGCACTAGCTTATTAATGTAATAAATGCTCTAAATGTTACTCATCAATATCCAATCATTTATGAACTCTTTTAATCAGATTTTCATTAGTAGTTCTTTATATTGATTCTTTATCTATTTCATTAAAAACTTAAAGGACTTTTTTTATTATAGCTTCCTCAGTAGTGACAGATTCAGAGAACACCTTATTTCAACATAATTCCAAATATAGTAATCTAACAGTGACAACGAGATCTTGGTGGCCAGAGAAACGGATTTTTATTAGCTATCCATCTATCACTAGATATTTCATCAAGCAATGTGCCGACTCCTCGAATATTATGATCCAGTGCTCCATCATGTTGAAACTAAGCCTCGTAAGCCTTATTATTATGTAAAGCGTGCAGTGCTGGTACAATTACTTGCCGTAAAATGTTGCAGTAAACTCGCCGTTTAAATTTTCCTTATAAATCATGACAGTGACTATGTCACTATTTGTCACAGCCAAAAAAAAAAAAATAAACGAAAATAGTGCCTGAAATTTACTACTTTAACGTGATCTAAAGATTTTCGTCACTCCAAAAGTGACTGTTATAGCGGTTAAACATTACCTAGGAATTGATTGAGCAGGTTGAAATATGAAGATTGGAATAAAATTGAATCCATTTGTTACAGAAAAATGGAAAATGAACTAGAAAGGAACACTGAACGCCAGAAAAACAAATACGAACGCTTAACCAAACATAAGGAGGTAGAATCAAAACAAAACACAGAAAGAACAGTGGTCAATCTTTCAGATAAAGTTTTAACTTCAGCTGAAACATCATTGTTAGCCAAAGGGGGAAATTTTGCGATTGTGCCTAAAGTTATACCCAAAGAAGACATCATCGCTAATATAGAGTCTGCGATCCGCAACTTACCAATCGAAGCAGCTGAAGAAATAAGGACAGAATCAGCAAGAATTTTGCATAAAGCTAAGACACCGAAAAATAATTTGAGCCACCAAGAAATACGTGCCATAAAATCGTTAAACGCAGACAAAGATGTTGTAATTTTACCAGCAGACAAGGGAAACGCCACGATCGTAATGAAGACAGCCGACTACAAAACGAAAATACAAAATCTTCTAGATCCTGCGGTTTATAAGAAACTTAAAAAAGATCCCACAGCAGTCACCCTACGGAAAATCAACAGACTTATTAAATCTTCGTCCATACCAGAGGAGATAAAGCCAAGAATATGCAACAGCGAAGCAGTCCCACCACGCTTGTATGGCTTGCCGAAAATACACAAAGACGATGTACCTCTCCGCCCTATTGTGAGCTCCATAGGATCTCCGTCTTACAGCCTTGCAAAACATCTGGCCGATATTTTACAACCACATATAGGAAAAAACGATGCCTTTGTAAAAGACTCCGCCCATTTTATTGAGAAGATCAAAGGAATAACTTTGCAGGAATCTGACATTCTTGTTAGTTTTGATGTGGTTTCCCTATTTACAAGAGTCCCCCTAGAAGACGTTCTGAATTTAATTGAGGGACTAGTTTCCAAGGATATGGTGGAATTATACCGTATTTGCCTAACTACCACATACTTTTCATGGGAAGACCAAATTTATGAACAGATTGATGGAGTAGCAATGGGAAGCCCACTAAGCCCGGTCGTAGCCAACCTTTTCATGGAGCATTTAGAGAAGAAGATAATGGACTCAGCATACAAGCCTAGGGTATGGTTCAGATACGTTGATGACACCTTTGTGATTTGGGGTCACGGAGCAGAAAAACTAAACGATTTCCTGGCTTATATAAATACACTACATCCAAATATTCAATTTACGATGGAAACAGAAAAAGCTCAACAACTAGCGTTCCTGGATGTATTAGTAAATCGAAAGGAAGGTCACTTAGGACATAAAGTGTATCGAAAACCTACACACACAGACAGATACCTAAACAGGAACTCAAATCATCATCCTAGCCAAAAACAAGGTATCATCAAAACTTTGGCAGAGAGGGCGAAGAGAATTTGTGAACCACAACATCTCCAAAGTGAACTTCTTTATATTGAAAAAGCGCTCACCTCTAATGGGTACACCAGAAGAGAAATACACAAGGCGATGAACAACGTATCTAGAAGAAGGGACGAAGAAACAGAATGTAAAGGGAAAGCGTTCTTGCCCTATATATCGGGGGTAACGGACAGAATTGGGCGAATACTCAAGAAAGCCAACATAAAGACCATCTTCAGACCTACAAAGAAGATCAAGGATTGTTTAAGATCGGTAAAAGACAAACGCGACCCATTAGCAACGGCCGGAGTATACCGAATACCATGCACATGTGGAATGGTATATGTGGGAACCACAAAAAGACACACCAACACCAGGATAAATGAACATAAAAGCCATTGTCGTTTAGGACATATCGACAAATCTGCCGTTGCCGAACACGCTTTGGGAAGCGGAGAACATCGAATACTATTTGAAGAAACACAGATGCTGGACAAAACTTCACAGTACTACCCACGGTTATATCGGGAAGCGGTGGAAATATACAAGCACCCAAACAATTTCAATAGGATAGAAGAAGGACTAAAAATCAACAAAACATGGATACCAGTATTAAAATCCACAAACGCCCTTCCCGCCAAACACGGAGATAGAAAAGCTACTATAAACAACGACACGCCCCCTCAAGCCGAAACCAGTGGAGGGGAGGCGAGTGGGAATTATAAATATTGCCTCCGTAGTACAACGCGTCGTCAGTTTCTGCTTACAAGCGAAGCATCAACATCTCCAGAAGATGCCAACCCCTAGTGTTGGCGAAACGTCGAGAACAAATCTCAACAGAAGACAACGGCCCAACAGCCCGAATAAACAGTTTAATAAATTACCTAGGAAGTTTACATAATACTCTGTATTCTTCCTTTTCATGGGTTGGTAAACATTAAGATATTTAAATATCTCATGTCTCACTGCAGTATGTTACTGTTGGTTGTATAGTTGTTTTGTATAACTGTATTTTTGCCTTTTTTGATAAAAACTTGCTTTTCAACATTCCACTAAGAGCATGTACACTTCTATTGCCTGCCATTATTCTAGTTTGTATTTCTTCTTTAATGTTACGTTTACGTGATATTATTGCACCGAGGTATGTAAATCTTTCTACCATTTCGAATTCGTATGCTGCTCTTTCTTCTACTTCTACTTTAAACTTTTGTCCATCCCTGAACGGATCATCTGTCCACTGCATACATTTTGGTTTAGTTTTATTTATGTAAAGTCCCATTTCCTTTGCTGCTTTTACTATTCTCTGTACTATCTCCTGTAGCTCTTTTTTTCCTCTTGCCAGCAACACTACATCATCCGCAAATGCCAACACTTGGTGTCTTTTATGATATAGGAGTCCTTCTCTATTGATTTTCGCTTCTCGCATTATTTTTTCTAGGCATAAATTGAAGAGTAATGCTGACAAAGGATCGCCCTGCCTTAATCCTTCGTTTACTATAAATTTGTCCGATGTATGATTGTTTACTTTGACTCTGTTTCTCTAAAGTAAGATGTATCATGTTACGCAACTTTATGCTAACTTCGAGTTCCTTAAGGGACTCTTTTAATTCCTTCCTCTTTATTCTATCGTATGCTTGCTGGAAGTCGATGAATAGCGCTATCGTTGGTAAGTTGTGTTCATAGCTTTCTGCTTGTAATTCTCTGATTATGAATACCTGGTCCGTTGTGTTTCTCCCTCGTCTAAATCCGCACTGATATTCGTCTATTATATTTTCATCTTCTTTTCCTAGCTTATCTTTTATGGATTTTGATAGGATTTTATATACGGTATTTAGTAACGCTACTCCTCTGTAATTACTGTATTCTGTTTTGTCTCCTTTTTTGTGTAATGGGCAAATAATGGCTTCCTTCCAATTTTCTGGTATTCGTTCTTTTATTCATATCTCCTTTATGATCTTGTATATCCAATTAATTAGCAGTTTTCCACCATATTTCATCATCTCTGCTGTTATGTTATCGCTTCCAGGTGATTTGTTGTTTTTCAGATTTTTTTATGATTTCTTCGATTTGTTCTTTGCTGGGTGAATTATCTTCTATGTCTTCTAAGTGTTCGATTCTTGCTTCTGCTTCCATATATTTTCTTTGGTTTGACTTATTATTGCCATTTAGTAATTCATCAAAATACTCTTTCCATCTTTCGACTATTTCTGCTTCCCCGCTTATATTATTTCCTGCTTTGTTTTTAACGAATATGGGTTTTTGTTGGAAACCTTTTTATTTCATTTCTAGCACCTTGATATAGGTTTTTTATTTTTTTATTTCTGTAATTGTCTTCTATTTTTTTAGCTTATTTTCTGTGTTTTCTCTTCTTTTCTATCAGCACCCTCTTTACTTTTTGTCTTTGCTCCATATATCTATTCTTTGTCTCTGTTGTTTCTTTCGTGATCATTTCCATCCTTAATGATTTTCTTAGTTCTATTTCTTTTTAGCACTCTATGTCGAACCAGTATTTCCTCTTTTTTTCTCTTGTTTATTACATACTTTTGCTGCTTTGTTCATTATTTTGCTTTATGTTTTCCCATTTGTTCTCAGTTTGCTCTTCTATTTGTATCTTTTTTAGTTCTCTTTCCATTGTTTCCTCGTATATTTCTTGCTGTTTCTTTGTTGCTAATCGATTTGGGTTATGAATACATTTCTTTTCTTTCAATTTCAATTTGATCTGAATCAGCGTCTGGTCCTCTGTATGTTCTTATCTTCTTTATACATTGCTGTTCTTATTTTTCGATGAGCACGTGGTCTATATGGTTTTTAGTCTTTCTATCTGGCGATATTCATGTTTCCTTGTGTATTTCTTTTCTTTCGAAATATGTGCTCATTATGATCATATTTTTTTCTCTTGCGCAATCTATCAGGAATTGTCCGTTCTCATTAGTTTCATTGTGTTTATTATATTTTCCTATTGTCGGTCTAAATACTTCTTCTTTATCTATTTTGGCATTTGCGTCGCTTAAAATAATTTTCATATCATATCTGGGTATATTTTCGATTGTTCTGTTTAATTCACTGTAGACACTTTCTTTGACATCATTATCTTTTTCTTCTGAAGGCGCGTGAATATTTATGAGAGTAATTTTTGGTATTTTCCCTTGAACCTGACACTACATATGCGGTCTGATACTGGTTTAAACTCTACTATTGCTTCTTTTAGCTTTTTTCTTATCATAAAACCTGTGCCTAACGTTCGATTCTTTCCGCCGCTGTTAAAAAACACTGTATCTTCTATTTCTAATATATCATTTCCCAGCTGTTTCGTCTCCTGTAAAGATACTATGTCAAAATGGAACTTTTCCATTTCTCTCGCTAAATGTTTAAGTTTGCCTTCTCCAGTGCCTCTTATATTCCATGTTCCTAAAAGTAAGTGTTCGTTTCGTAATGTTTTCTTGTGTTTTGGTTCGGTTTTCATTTTTTTCCTATTTTTTCCTTTTTTTATATTATCTCTAACCTTGTTCTGTGCTTGTCTCGTCAACGTTATTCCAGTAGTACATTTAGTTGCTAGTTTTTTTATGTTTTTTTAACTATTGCGCCTTCTTTGTCATTCCACTTCGGTTCGCTGTTATTTACCCATATTTTTTTACTCCAATCTTGACTTCATTTCCTTTATTTCTTTCTTCTTGAGCAATGTTTCTAATTGTTTTCTGTATTTTTCGTTCTTTTATGGTTGCATCTTCGTTGATATATATTTTGTACTCTTTAATTTCTTTTAACTTGTGCTTTTTTTCCATTATTTTTCTTTTTTCTTCTTGGTTCTCTAATTCAATTAGGCATGTTTTTTCGCCTAACTTGTGAGCATACTTGTGAAAAATACTTACATTAAAAATAGTTGAAACTAGCTACGTAAACAAATATAGAAAACATTATCTCATATGAAAATCATGGTAAATTTTAATATATTAATGACACTAGGTCGACATTATAAGATTTTACATGAAGGAAACACACATCTTCCCTACTCGAAAGGGGGGACAACTTTGTAAAACTAACGGTAACAATCGACTGATTAGGCCGGGCAGGAAGTAAAAATTTTGTTAAAATTGACAGGTCCTCAAAAAAGGGGAGAGTGGATTTTTGGCGACCACTCCAACAATAATCAAATAAGTTAAATCAACATATTGTTGTAATTAAAATTTGCATTTGAGCCATGACGTTATCAACTTGGGTAATAGTGCGTAATGTGATAAAATAGGTGGTAAAGTTAACTATTACCTATTTATAATAATTATGATTGGTTGGTTACCTATGTGGGTTGCTATTAACTAGTTTAAAGATGATATCGTAAATTGGATTGAAATAAATAATCTCTATGTGATATAAGTAATATAGTGAAAAGATTTATGGAAAATATGAATCTGTTTATCAAACCAGACTGATTGAGAATCAATATATTACGTGTAAGAAATTGTACAACTATGATAGTATGCAGGTTGAAATTTGATTTTAATGAGAGTGAAATTAGGTGCGAAATTATTAATTTTGAATATTGAAATAAAAAGTAATAATCGAATAGACACAAATATAAGTGACTCAAAACCACCATTAGGTCCAAATAGCTACGTGAATCTAAATATGTCGGTAAAAGTGTAGTAAATTTTAGGTTATGGTTGAATGAAAGAATTGGTAGTGGATGTATGGGTAAGTTTGGTTAATGATGTATGGACAAACCTAATTGGAACTGTTGTATTCTAATATATTTGAATGTACCCCAGGAGAAATATATTGATATGAAATATATAGAGCTTATGTACAAACGGGATTTTTTTCTGTTACTTTACTGCACCTATAAAATATATATGCATATTTTTAGTAATTATATATGAGAAATCGAGTATTTGAAGAAGTCTATGACAGTTGTTGATATTTTGACGTTTGTTTATTATATTCTGTAGCTGTCAGTTGTATTTATATTTAGTTATGTATTTACCAGAAAATATTCGAGAAAGTGCAATAAAAGAAACAGAAAATTTATTGCCGCTTCAATCCAGGCCATTATACGACAAAGAGTACAAAATATTTATTCAATGGAAATTGAAAATTATTTAAAACTGACATAAACGCGACCATGGCTTACTTTACTTTCGTACTTTACTTTTTTTACTCTACCTTATACTTTCAGGGATTGGTATGTTAACTTTTGTTCTTTTTTATGTTTAGTTCACGTTTCTGAATTACTTATTTCGAAAAGTATTCTCCAAATTCCTTGGAGACTAAATATTCCATTTTGAAATCCACATTAATCTTATATACTAAAACGCTAAGCCCTTTTCTTGTCCACCACTTTACTCAAAAACCATATTAGATAATTAAAATATTTTTTCGGAATATTATTAGTATTACGTATGAGATTGTCAAGATATACTTTTGGTACAAAAATTCACTTCCGGTTTTGAGATGACCGGAAGTTAAAATTTACTTTAAGTTTTAGACCCCACAATGTATATATGGATCGAAAGGTCTCGTCGAGACGAATCTAAATATGTACTTCCGGTTGCGATCCGACACCCGAAGTGACCCGAAACGCGCATAAAACGTCAAGATAGAGCAAATCTGACACCGGATTCGAAAATTAACTGCTAAATGATAACATTGTAACAAAAAACATTGTTTTCGACGAAATATTTCGTGATATTTAATAAACTTTTTACTTGCATTATTATTGATGAATGTTATGTATATTCTTGCTTATATTGTTTGTATTGATCTCTTAATTTTTCTCGCAAAATAAAAATTTTATTTAAAAAACTCGATGTCGAGTTGGTCCGCTAGTTGTTAACGAAAATGCTAATGTTTCTCATTTTTGTCGTCTTATATCGTTTTTAAAAATGAAAACTAAATAAATCCCGAAAAAATCCAAGGTTTTGGAAGCGGATTAGATTGTAAATTTTATAAATAAATCTCCAGATGAAATTTATCTTTAGGGTAGGAGTAGAGATGAGTTTGTGAAAATTACTGTGGACAATATATAAGATTAAGGAACATGTAAGGAACAAGTAAGGAACACAAGGCACTAGTGGTAATAGTGGTCAAGTTTTCTCTTTAAAATTTAAAAAAAACTCGGAGAATTTCGGATAAATTTTCAGGAAATTTTGAAAATTATACTTGTAATATTTACAAAGATTAGGTTAAAAATGTTAGTTCCATAATATTGACTCCTTTGAAAATTGTTTAAAATAAAAAAAAAACTTCGTTCTATAACTTTTGCTTTTTGTTTCTTTTACAACAGGGCGTTATAAACCAAACGCCAGCTTATTATGCCTTAGAGTATCAAAAGTGTGTTTATGGTAATCGTATCCAAGGTAAAATAAACAAATAATATGCAAGTAAAAAATCAAAATGTTTAAAAGTTTTCGCTAACGCTGGGTGTTGTATTTCTCCACAGTCATAGCCGTCATCCTTTGAATATCCCCGCCGCTATAAATTTGACTTACAAAGTGACGTGCTAATTCAGAGCCTGTTAAGGGATCTTTATACGGTGTCAGGTAGTTGTTAACCCGCAGTCAGTTCTTCTTTAGAATGTAGAACACCACTAACAGACAAACATTTCTCCAGACCTAAAGGCGACGGTGGTTAGTAGCGGTTTTAATTGAAGCTGATGGAGCAGATCACTTTATTCGGTTAGTGTCATTAATAGTGTAGTCACAAGTGGTGAGCGTGTGCAGAACGGGACCAAACTTGAGCTGAGTACTCACTTGCAGAGAAATAAATAAACCTAAATCCAGGGCTGCGGTGTTTAGTACGTATGGGTCAGCTACCCAACTTAATAAAATTGTATAAAACATTACATATATGTTAACAAACGAACATCTAACTGATTTATATATTCTATCGACTCTGGAGTCGCCATTAGGAAATCCTCTGACCTGCCTTGATAGGATCTTGTGTGACACTGTTCTGTAATGTGACAGATGGTTTGGGGTTGTCCGCAGTCACAGAGTGGGGATGGTCGTTTACCCCATTTGTGCATCATGTAACCGCATCTGCCGTGTTGGGTTCTGATTCGGTTCAGCATAGTTAATGTATTGGTTGTTTTTGTGTGATGCAGGGTGAGTTGCTATTTTGTTGTTCCATCCATTCTCGAGTCCAAGTGGTCGTTAAGTTGAACTCATTTTCCACAGCAATCTGTGCTGCTTTTATTGGCGGTTGTCTGGAGCGTAAACGGTTACCGTTGGCAGTATCTATATCTTGATGAATTGGTAGGAACTCGTTACTAAGTATCTTTTTGTACTCACTAGTGAGAGAGCCATTGCGTAGGGGTGGATTGGATAACACCAGCAATCATTCTCATTGTACTATTCAATTGGGCATCTACCTTGTGTATATGTGGGCTGTTAAGCCAGGCTGAAGAGCAGTATTCTGCGGTTGAGAATACAAGGCCCAGGGCGGATGATCGCAAGGTGGAAGCCGATGCTCCCCATGTTGTGCCGCACAGTTTCTGGATGATGTTGTTTCTAGATTTTAGTTTTTCCGCTGTTTTTGTCAGATGTTCCTTGAAAGATAGGGTTCTGTCGAGAGTCACTCCAAGGTACTTTGGTGTTTTATTGTAAACGAGTGTGGTGTTTTCAAATTGGACGTTCAGTGTTCTTCCTGCAAGCTTGTTATTTATATGAAAACTGGAAACCTCTGATTTGGTAGCGTTTGGTTGGAGCCTCCATTTACGGAAATACTTTCCCACTGTGTGTAAGTCTGCCGTAAGGATTTCTTCTGTTTGTTCAAATGACTTACACCTTGTTGCGAGGACCCAGTCGTCGGATAACCAAACTTCCTTGATCTGGTTTCTGGTATATCAGCGATGTACAGGTTAAAGAGAAGAGAAGCCAAGACAGATCACTGATGCAGTCCATTCTTCAGTTTTCTTGGAGTGCTGATGTCGGTTCCCATGACTACTTGAATCGTTCGGTCGGCTAGCATGCTGTTGATTATTCGAGCGGTGGATTTACAGGAGATTGTACGAAGGAGCTTGTATATCATGCCTTCTCTCCAGACTGTATTGTAGGCCGCTGTTAGATCTATGAATGCGGCTGCAGTTTTAAGTTTTCTCTGGAACCCTGCCTCAATAAATGTGGTAAGTGAAATAACCTGATCTGCGCAGCTTCTTTTCGATCGGAAACCTGCCTGATCAACCGGTATTGATTCAAGTAGCTTTGGACTAATTCTGTTATAGATAAGTCGTTCTAGTAGCTTGAATGTTGCCGATAGTAGGGCTATTGGTCTGTAGTTCTTAGGGTTGTTATCATTTGGCTTCCCTGGTTTTAATATGGCAATAATCTTTGAGCGTTTGAGTTCCTGTGGTATGGTACCGGTCTTCATAATATCTGTGAAAAAGTGCGCCACCCATTGAGTTCTGGAAAACCACGGTTTTAGAAAGTTTTTTTATATTACTATGTTAGCTCTTCGTAATTTATTTTTTTAATGGATAAAGTGTCTAATTCTAGCTTAGCTTTATAAGTCGTGTGTGGATGTTATAAACTTGCAAATATACTTCTGTGAGTTAGACCTTCTTTTATTTCTGTACGACTTTTCCTAGGCTGCAAGGTAACGTAGAACCGACGCGTTTAACGAATCTTTCAGTAGCATCACTACTCGTATTCTGGATTTAAGCTATAGTTTAGGTATTTAATAATTTTTTACCCATGAGTTTATCATGAGCAATATCTTATTAATTGTTTCTTTCCAAGGGTTAATCTATGTTGTTCTTGTGTTATTCAAGCTGCCTGCTTTACCCGTTTAAATTTAGGTTTAGAAGTTTGAGCACTTGTTCATCTAATTTTTTGGAGAAATCGCTTCACTTTAGCTTTTCAAAATTAAATCTTCTCTAAGAGCTACTCCTTATGATTGAGCTAATATTTTACAAATAAGGGGTCTGTGTGGTGCTGTAGTATTCAGATCTATATTGTATTTTGGTTATTAAAGTAGGTTGACTCTCGCAAGACAAATTTGGTATTAGATTGTAGCATTTTTGTATGTTGTAATACACATAATGTAAACCCTCTAATCTTAACAGTTGACTATCATTTTCACAAGTAAAACCAGTAGGTATGACCTCTATGTCTAGTCTAAAAAAATGCACTTCCTTACTGATAGTAAGATCTTTTAAGAATATCTATCATATTTCTTGCTTTGTAGTACAACAGCTAGTTTCTTGGACTAATAAAACATCACATTTTTTTGACAAATAATATATCACATCAATTTAATTCATCGATTCAATTAATCGTGCAACATTATGGGAGGCAATGATCGAGCTCGGCGTACCCAAGAAACTAGCTGCAGTAACACAAATGTGTGTAAGTAACTCTTTTGCACAAGTTAGAATAGGGGGAAAAATATCAAATGCTTTCTGCGTAAATTCTGGACTGAGACACGGAGATCCGTTGTCGACATTGTTGTTTAACCTGGCCTTAGAATATGTCATGCGAAAAATATATCCAAAAATCAAACCAGACATAACTGCTCGGGGAGCAAAAATCATACTCGTCTTTGCCGATGACATAGACGCAGTAGCACAATCAATATTAGAAATTAAGGATATTTTCTCGAGGTTTGAAGAAGCTGCATTAAATATCGGTCTAAAAATAAATGAAGACAAAACAAAATACATGGTCGTCTCAAAACAAGAACGACGGCGAATAAGGCAAAACATTACTATAAATGATCACAACTTCGAAGGGGTTAAATAATTTAAATATCTAGGAGCAACAATCACAAATGACAACAAATTAGAGCGAGAAGTTGAAACGAGAATAATGGCAGGAAACAGATCTTTCTTTGCAATGCAACATCTAATGAGGTCAAAACTTCTTTCACGAGATACAAAAATCCGGATATATAAGACCATAATACGACCAGCAGTCGCGTATGGAAGCGAAACATGGACGCTAACAAAAAGAGAAATAAATAAATTGCTGGTGTGGGAACGTAAAATTCTTCGAATAATATATGGCTCTTGCAGAGACAGCATGACAAACAAATGGAGGGGCAGATACAATAACGAGCTAGAGTCTCTATTCGGAAAAGAAAATCTAGTCAGATATATATGAGCCAATGGACTCAGATGGGCAGGGCATGTGATACGCAGTAACGACAATCGCATTATAAATAATGTGTTCTGGGAAAGGCCAGAGGGAAGGAGGACTGTAGGACGACCTAGAAAAAGGTGGAAAGATGCAGTCAAAGAAGATCTAGAGAAAATGGGAGTGCGACAATGGGAATTACTGGCACAGGACCGACAAACATGAAAGGCAACAGTAAACGCGGCAAAGACTCACAAAGAGTTGTAGCGCCATTGATGATGATATTAAATCTTCATTATAAGCAGACGTTCAGTAAGTGTTAGTAATGACCAAGGTTAGTTTCGAAAGAAATCGGTGGTTATTTATCAGTCTTGTTTTTTTCTGGAGATTCGGTGATGAGCTTAGTCAAATTTTGTTACTTGTTTTACACTCTTATCATTAGTTATCTACTTTATTATCACTAAAACTGCTTTATTTTATTTTTGTACAGTTAGTCATAACTTCTATATACTCCTAAATGTTTCATTTTTTGTATACTTTTTAACAATTATATTATTTCACCAGATATTATATAAAATATTTCGTTACATCTACTACTAACAAAAAGATTTTTTGAGAAACCTTCATTTAAAAAAAATCAAACCCATAAATAAAGCAACTCCAGTTTTTGTATTTAATATTAATGAATAGGGGCCAAAGGAAAAAAGCTTAAATATATTCGGGCTTTCGACATTAAACATGACAAAAACTTAAACGAAAATACTTGACAGGAGGTGAAAGTTAATTTAATCTTTTGATATCAAACGTTTTTTCGGTAAAGGCTGAAGCTGTGTACTAATTAAAAGAATTCTGATTTTAAAAATATTGAACGGTCAGAAATAATAAACATATTTTAAGCTAAATTATTCTTTTAATCTTTTTAATGGGGAGGTAAGCTTTGTATTCAGTCATTATTTTAATATTTGTAGATCCCCTAAGTTCCCTATTGAACTTTCCTAATGTTATTTTACTTTTTATTATTTTCCCTTCGTCTATTTAGTTATTATAATATATAAATACACGGTACCTCGGAGGTAAAGGACACTATGTGCATTTTCTTACTTTTTCAGGAGAGCAGTTTTAAAATTTTTTAAATTTATAATCAGTAAATACTCAAATGTTTCTTATATTTAACCAAGATTAATATATTATTATTGTGTTGTGTATAATCGTTTTTCATTCCATGAAGTGTTATATACCTGAGGTTTACCGTTCATTATTTAATTTTTTTTTAAAAATGTGTAGTTGGACATAGTGTTGTTTACCTCTAACAACTTTTTTAAATAATGTGGCATTGCATGTTAAGGTCTTTACGAAATAAACAATACAAACACATTAAACAGTCTACACTATTATTTTATTAGAGGTAAACATTATAATGTTTAATAATTAAGTAAAATTATAGACGACAAGTTTCAAAATTGTTAAAGATGCTCCATACCATCTTCATCTTCTTATGGGTAATCGTTTGTGGCTACATCGCTATGTGTTAATCTTTGATAAAACACATGACAAACTGACGGAACAAAAGGCAGTAGTGCAATTAAGTCATTGTATTTTTGTTTTGTGATTGGTAATGGGATTACTGAGACTTGCTTTAATTGGGCTGGAAACGTTACTTGCTGTCTTCGATACCTCATGAAGTCCACTTCATACATATTTTGATTATTGAAATCGGTCTTATAAAAGAGCTTTCCAATGTGTTTTCGTTGGACTTGTAGGAAAACACATGTTGACAGTAGAACAGGGTCTTTATTAACATTTTTTTTTTTACTTACAAAAGGAGGATTAGATGACAATTTCTAATCGAACAGCGTTTTGAAGTTTTTGAAATCTGCAAGTTCCATATTGTGCACTGTGTATTTACCTGATGTTTGCAACTAGTTGTTGTCAGTCCCATGGTGTTAAAATGGCCAAATTGGAGAGTTTCTTTCTTTTTCTTTTGATTAAAGCATGAACAGTGTCTGCTTCCATATGTATGTGCCCTTTCAGTAAAAACTTTTGAGTGATCGTCTTTATTTGCAGTATCCAAAAATAACACAATATAATACTTATATTTTTATTTTGTCCATAGCAGTTATCGGTCCAAAGAGTGATGTCCTCTACTTGACTACATGGAATTGTATTGTCAGCCCATTTCAAAATTGACGAGGCAATTTCATTTGCACCTCGGGCCCCTTTCGATTCGTCCTACATTATACATTGTACAGAAGAATCACTGGCATCATGTAATGTAAAATTTAATGTCCAAAGCTTCCTTTTGTAGAAACTATTACAATTGTTTGTTAGTAGTGAAGGCAAACATTTTTGAAAGTCACCAGATAGTACTTTGTATTTTGGTGACTCTTTAGCTATTATAAAGTCCAATTGTTTTAAGTTATACCGAGTTTTAGATTCAATTAGGTGAGCATCATGATCAGCCTGTACACTGGTTAGTTCAACTGCAGTAAGATTATTTTTTAATTGAGCGGTGAATGTACTGCATGTATCGCAAATGTCTCTTTCGGGCGCTTTAAACGACAACTTGAAGTCTTTATTAAAAATATCTGCGTACAACCACTTTTTTGCTCTGAGCTTTGGATCTACATGTCTTTCATTGCATTCATCAATGTACAATTGATACATCTTTTCTATTGTAAGTTCTGTGCCCAGAGAATCTCTCTTACTCCTTTCTCTGAAATAATGACTCTCGTATTTTGGGAATGATTTAATATGTTGATGTGTACTATTTATGGTTTCGGTAGGAGTTTTATTGGTTGGCGTGTGTCTACCTCTTTGATCAGCTTTTATTAAACCTCCTGGGTCAATTAATTTCAACATATTTACTTCTACTAAATTAGATATACAAAGTGTGTTTAAAAACATAACCTTGCCTACCTTCAATAACTGATTGTTCACTGTAAAATGGTAGTGTAGTGTATTATTTTTAGATTTGGTAGAATTTATATCTTTTTTTCTTGATCGAAGAGTAGGTCGGATGTCGATACATGAAAAGATAAATTGCTTTTTAAGATCTGAAACGTTTGTCTCAGTCCAGTACGAGTTGAAAATTTTTTGTCTTTCGTATTCTGGCAATCTTTCAGAGCATTTCATGTGACACATGCAAGGAGGCTTTAACATTTTTGCAGGTATGTCTTTGCCTCCTTTACCGAGATACTCTTTCCCACCAGCTATTTTTCGTTTGCGAACATTACAGGCCCAATTTTGTTCATTTACTACACGTTTTTTACCTTTTTGTTTGCACTTAGTTGTATTTTGTACCTTTCTTTTGACACTTTTCTTTTCTTCTAAAATAACTTCATTGTGTTCATTGAAATTACCTGCATCACTGCTTAGGGATAAATCGTCGTGAAGAAGATTTTTTTTATTGCCCCACTAATCGTAGGAGTAATAATAGCTTTCTCTTTTACCTTTGTTTTCGCTGGTTTACTTATACGTCTCATATCATTGTCGTCCGATTCTAAGCTTTAACCACTTAGAGGCTCATAGATTTTATCAATATCCGAATTTTCATCTCCAAACAAATTATCATTTTCGTCCACTTCTTTCTTATAACGAATATATTATATCAAACCAGCTAAAAGAAGGACTTGAATCGTGTTTTATTATAATTTATGAAAATATTTTAATTCAAAAATAATGTTAAAAAATTAAAAATTTAGACATGACTTTAAATTATTATGTTTAATTTCAAATCGAGAGCTGTCATTCGTTTCTCGTAAAGTGTAGCACAAAACTGTATTGAGTTGTGGCATACTAGAATAAATAAAACACACTGGAAAAATTAAAAATTTAATTTGAAATTAATACAAAATGAATAACTTTTACAGTGAACAAGTGTGGAATTTAAATATATGTATTTTAATTTGAAACTGCTGAAATAATAGTATTTTGTCATATCTCCATTATTAAAAAATTCTTCAAACATTTTGGACATTAACTCAACCGTCTCTCTGGTTATTAAATTTATTAGATACCGTTTTTTGTTGTTAATAATAAAAATAATATTTATCTAAACACATTTTTGAACGTTATTTTTTTATTTAGATTTAGTGCAATTCCGTTATCTGTGATGGCAACAATGAATTGTTTCACGAACCATTGTCTCCAGTCTGAACCAGAGATATGTAAGAGAGGCTCTCTTATATATCTCTGGTCTGAACACTGGTTTACATTGGAAAAAAAAAAGTGTACCATTTTTATATGACGGGAAGTATACAAGGGTACATAACACTATGTCCGGATAGTAAATGACGGTGCACACATATAGTAGAAGTAAACAACACCAAGTCCACATGGTGTTGTTTACCTCTGACTGGAAGTGGACTTGGTGTTTATTAAAAAGTCGGTAACTTGCCGTAAAATTGTCTCTGGACATAGTATGGTTTACCTATGTGTAGAGCCAGAAAAGTTATATTCAAAAGTACAATAATCTAAATTTCGATAAAAATGGACATAGTGTCCTTTACCTCCGGGGTACACACATATAAGTTGTTTTCTGTCAATATATGCTTATAGGCGTGTTTTTTACCTGTTACCCTCTTATCTATCTTATCTATTTATTGGACGTTACCATCAATTTTAATTGAAAATACGTTCCACTTTTGAAATTGATTTTGAAATTTAAATTTTGGAAATAGCAAGGTATTTTCAATTGGAATTATTTGTTAATTCCAATTAAATAGAACAGATAAACTCGAAATATTAAAAGAAAATAGTTTAGGAAGAATTTTACGTAACCCTTTACTAACCCTGCGTAGTAGCTCTGGTCATAATATTGTAATATTTTTTCTATTACTGTTAGCTAAAGCGCTTTAATATATATGGTTATCGATTTCCTTAAGCACTAGTTTTTTATGTTTCTTCATTCTCCTAAATCTTTCTTTTCCATCCTATAGTGCATTTTTTGATAATATTCTCACTTTCACTGATCACGAATCCCATATAATCTAAGAGCCAGTGGGGTTTAGTATACACTTTCCGTTTCTTTATCTTTTTTTTTTTGGTGCGTAGATTCGTCTTGTCATGTTTATTTTCGACTTCCAAATCATAAATTTTAGTAGAGTTATTTATAAATTTGTTGGTGTTAAAAGTTCTGTGTAAGTATTTAAGTTCATTACTAGCCCCATAAATTAGAATTTCGGCAACATAATAAGTAAACGATTTTTTCCCGCCACTTTCACTAACACAAATTGAACACCCCTTTTTGAATATCGTAATTTTCAGGTAAGTTATATATGTCTTACGACATATAACTACTAAGTCCTTAATTGTTTCTCCATCACTACTTGAACTTGATTCACTATAACACCTGGCAACTGGAGTTGCCAACCATTAAGTCTTCGCTAGAGTTTTTTCCTTTTTGAGTTCCGCTGTTTCGTTATTTTCTGTAGTGTCGGTAAGTATACCTGACTTTCCTCTTGCTCTTTCTGACTTAATTTTCCTGCCTGAAGATCTTTTGAGATATAGGGAGTAGAGCCGTTAATTTCTTTAGCCAAAGCTTTAGTCTGTTCGATTGCTTACTGACCCAAGGTACACAGCGATACAATTTCGAAACCCTGCAAATCTTTATGCGATTAATTTTTGTTTAGAGTATAGAGCTGCCATCTACTAACTACATGTTTAAACTACTTATTTAACCAAAGTGAAGAAAAAGTAAAATACACTGACCTGAAGGACAAACCGGTCCGAGGTTAAACACTCTCTACTACCATATGTAAAGGGCTTAGCAGAAAAATGGTTAAAAAAATTATAGGAAATAAGTACAAAATTACAACAAAATTTAAAACAAACAATAACCAAACCTAAAACACACAAGACAGATAAAAAACTGCATCTATAAAATACTCTGTGAATACAACAATTTTTTTTCTATATGGAAGAATCCACAAGACCACTAATTGTCAAGATAAACAAGCATGAAACATGCATCAAGAACAGAGACTGGATAATTCTCAGATATGCACACATGCTTAGGACAATAAACACAGAGGAAAATGGAAAGATACATCAATAATTATAAAAGAAACTGACAAGAATAAAAGAAAAAATCAAAGAAGCCCCTCATGCTACTCAATAAAGAAAAACATATCAAACGCATCAGCAGAATGTAGCAAGATATGGTTGCCAATATTAAAAGAAGAAGTCAACAACAAGAAGATACCAACAATAGCAAGTTGAGAATTTCTGAGACACATCGTCTACAATCATACACAATACATTATGCAACATACAATACACAAACACTTACACAATTGCTTAAAGCACATACAAATAATGTAGAAACACACAGAATAATCAGAGTTTGAAGTTCTATAGAGCAAAATATTCACCCTCATATCTTTTCTAACGCAAGTCTTAAATATTCTTTTTAAAACGATTTCCTGGGTGGAAATCGAAATATCAAATTTTACGTTAAAATGAGATTTTCATTACAATCAATTGTGGCTTAATTCCATATAAACACAATTTTTATTTTAAAATATGCAAATGAAACATTATTAACCATATATTAACTTTATGTGCAAAATTTAGTGATTTATCTAAAACTAGATGCAGTAATTATGTTGAATTATATGAATTTTGCATTATTCCCAAAGTTATCCGAAATTGTTGTTCATATCTCTATTAACTGCGCCATTTGGTATTCACTACTGCTTCCGTATCTAATCGCCTTACTGATAATAAACGATGTGGACCACATCATCGCGATACAGCTATTACTAACAAACAACTACTATAATAGGCCAGGGAAATAAGCAAAAAAAAAAATACTCTGTTTGTGGCACTATGGAGCTCTGCAACAAAAACCTGTATGTTTATTGCTGTCGATTTTTGGACTTAATTAGTTATTAACAAATTATGGCCAAAAAACGCTAAATTTTCACTTGTTTCGTATATCAGCAAAAAGTGAAGCACGACAAATTTAAGAGTAATAAACTTATGTCATATCGAAACCTTCAGGTTTCTATAAGATGCCTATAGCTTTATGGACGATTTAACGTATATGGACATATATATATATATATATTGAAATATTGATGCCTTCAATATTTCAATATCGTTCATAAATATATATATATATATATATATATATATATATATATATATATATATATATATATATATATATATATATATATATATATATATTTATGAACGATATTGAAATATTGATCTAATTTTAAGCACTACAAGACCCAACATTCCGTGTAATATCAAGATTCTAAGTTCATTTTTAAAAAAGTTATTAAGAGTATTTTGTTATCTAAGTTATCTTGCAACTTTTTAAGCAACAAATTTAAAAAAGGCCATTTTGAAGGTTCCTATATGACATAAGTTCATTACTCTTAAATTAGTTTCGTATCGTAAAGGACACTATGTCCATTTTCTTGCTTTTTCAGGAGAGCAGTTTTAAAATTTTTTAAATTTGTAATCAGTAAATACTCGAATGTTTCTTATATTTAACCAAGAATAATATATTACTATTGTGGTGTGTATAATCGTTTTTCATTCCATGAAGTATTATATACCTGAGGTTTACCGTTCATTATTTAAATTTTTTTTAAAAATGTGTAGTTGGACATAGTGTTGTTTACCTCTAACAACTTTTTTAAATAATGTGGCATTGCATATTAAGGTCTTTACGAAATAAACAATACAAACACATTAAACAGCCTATACTATTATTTTATTAGAGGTAAATATTATACTGTTATAATAATTAAGTAAAATTATAGACGATAAGTTTCAAAATTGTTAAAGATGCTCCATATCATCTTCATCTTCTTGTAGGTAATCGTTTGTGGCTACATCGCTATGTGTTAAATTTTAATAAAACGCATGACAAACTGACGGAACAAAAGGTAGTAGTGCAATTAAGTCATTGTACTTTTGTTTTGTGATTGGTAATGGGATTTTTGATACTTGATTTAATTGGGCTGGAAACGTTACTTGCTGTCTTTGATACCTCATGAAGTCCACTTCATACATATTTTGATTATTAAAATCGGTCTTATAAAAGAACTTTACAATGTGTTTTTGTCGGACTTGTAGGAAAATGCATGTTGACAGTAGAACAGGGTCTTTACTAACACTTTTTTTTCTACTTACAAAAAAAGGATTAGATGATAATTTCTTATCAAACAGCGTTTTGAAATTTTTGAAATCTGCAAGTTCCATATTCTGCACTGTGTATTTACCTGATGTTTGCCTAACTAGTTGTTGCCAGTCCCATGGTGTTAAAATAACCAAATTGGAGAGTTTCTTTCTTTTTCTTTCGATTAAAGCATGAACAGTGTCTGCTTCCATATGTGTGTGCCCTTTCAGTAAAAACTTTTGAGTGATCGTCTTTATTTGCAGTATCCAAAAATAGCACATTATAATACTTATATTTTTATTTTTTCCATAGCAGTTATTGGTCCAAAGAGTGATGTCCTCTACTTGACTACCTGGAATTGTATTGTCAGCCCATTTCATAATTGACGATGCAATTTCATTTGCACCTCGGGCCCCTTTCGATTCGTCCCACATTATACATTGTACAGAAGAATCACTGGCATCATGTAATGTAAAATTTAATGTCCAAAGCTTCCTTTTGTAGAAACTAATATAATTGTTTGTTAGTGGTGAAGGCAAACATTTTTGCAAATCACCAGATAGATTTTGTATTTTAGTGACTCTTTAGCTATTATAAAGTCCAATTGTTTTAAGTTATACCGAGTTTTAGATTCAATTAGGTGAGCATCATGATCAGCCTGTACACTGGTTAGTTCATCTGCAGTAAGATTATTTTTTAATTGAGCGGTGAATATACTGCATGTATCGCAAATGTCTCTTTCGGGCGGTTTAAACGACAACTTGAAGTCTTTATGAAAAATATCTGCGTACAACCACTTTTTTGCTCTGAGCTTTGAATCTACATGTCTTTCATTGCATTCATCAATGTACAGTTGATACATCTTTTCTATTGTAAGTTCTGTGCCCAGATAATCTCTCTTACTCCTTTCTCTGGAATAATGACCCTCGTATTTTGGGAATGATTTAATATGTTGATGTATACTATTTATGGTTTCGGTAGGAGTTTTATTGTTTGGCGTGTGTCTACCTCTTTGATCAGCTTTTATTAAAGCTCCTGGCTCAATTTTTTTCAACATATTTACTACTACTAAATTAGATATACAAAGTGTGTTTAAAAACATTACCTTGCACACCTTCAATAGCTGATTGTTCACTGTAAAATGGTAGTATAGTGTATTATTTTTAGATTTGGTAGAATTTAGATCTTTTTTTCTTGATCGAAGAGTAGGTTGGATGTGGATACATGAGAAGATAAATTGCTTTTTAAGATCTGAAACATTTGTCCCAGTCCAGTATGAGTTGAAAATTTTTTGTCTTTCGTATTCTGGCAATCTTTCAGAGCATTTCATGCGACACATGCAACGAGGCTTTAAAATTTTTGCAGGCATGTATTTGCCTCTTTTACTGAGATACTCTTTCCTACCAGCTATTTTTCGTTTGCGAACATTACAGGCCCAATTTTGTTCATTTACTACACGTTTTTTACCTTTTTGTTTGTACTTAGTTATATTTTGTACCTTTCCTTAAACACTTTTCTCTTCTAAAATAACTTCATTATGTTCATTGAAATTGCCTGCATAAGGATAAATCGTCCTGAAGAAGATTTTTTTTATTGCCCCACTAATCGTAGGAGTAATAATAGCTTTCTCTTTTACCTTTGTTTTCGCTGGTTTACTTATACGCCTCATATCATTGTCGTCCGATTCTGAGCTTTCACCACTTAGAGGCTCATAGATTTTATCAATATCCGAATTTTCATCTTCAAAAAAATTATCATTTTCGTCCACTTCTTTCTTATAACGAATATATTATATCAAACCAGCTAAAAGAAGGACTTGAATCGTGTTTTATTATAATTTATGAAAATATGTTAATTCAAAAATAATATTAAAAAATAAAAAATTTAGACATGACTTTAAATTATTAGGTTTAATGTCAAATCGAGAGCTGTGATTCGTTTCTCGTAAAGTGTAGCACAAAACTGTATCGAGTTGTGGCATACTAGAGTAAATAAAACATTGGAAAAATTAAAAATTTAATTTGAAATTAATACAAAATGAATAACTTTTACAGTGAACAAGTGTGGAATTTAAATATATGTATTATAATTCGAAACTGCTGAAATAATAGTACTTTGTCATATCTCCATTATTAAAAATTCTTCAAACATTTTGGACATTAACTCAACCGTCTCTCTGGTTATTAAATTTATTAGATACCGTTTTTTGTTGTTAATAATAAAAATAATATTTATCTAACCACATTTTTGAACGTTATTTTTTTATTTAGATTTAGTGCAATTCCGTTATCTGTGATGGCAACAATGAATTGTTTCACGAACCATTGTCTCCAGTCTGAACCAGAGATATGTAAGAGAGGCTCTCTTATATATCTCTGGTCTGAACACTGGTTTACATTGAGAAAAAAAAAGTGTACCATTTTTATATGACGGGAAGTGTACAAGGGCACATAACACTATGTCCGGATGGTAAATGACGGTGCACACATATAGTAAAGGTAAACAACACCAAGTCCACATGGTGTTGTTTACCTCTGACTGGAAGTGGATTTAGTGTTTATTAAAAAGTCGGTAACTTGCCGTAAGATTGTCTCTGGACATAGTATGGTTTACCTATGTGTAGAGCCAAAAAAGTTATATTCAAAAGTGCAATAATCTAAATTTCGATAAAAATGGACATAGTGTCCTTTACCTCCGGGGTACACATATAGGTTTTTGTTTTTGTTTTTGTTACTACTTAAAACACCTGCCGTTTGCCTGGCCGGGTCAATGTCACAAAAAAAATTTATTTCCCTGGTCTATAATAGTCAACTGCACAGAATATGAAATTCTCGCGTTGGTGTATTTATTTATAATTTGCATTTAAATCAAGAATGAAATATATAACTGAGTAACAAATACAAAATCTGTTTAATAAAGGAATGAAATAATAATTTATATATATATATATATATATATATATATATATATATATATATATATATATATATATTCTTGTCGATTTGGCCAATTGTAACAATTATGGTTCTAAATTAGAAAGTAATTATGTACTTATCCATTTAGTAAATATTGTACTATTCACTTCACCTTGATAATCTGCAACCAAGGATTTGGAACAAAATGACAAACTGGATTTTGAAATAAAATCTTTTGCTGAACTCGCATGAACCACAATCAATCTTTTTCCATCATAACCACCTGGTTTACGTACACTTCTACTGTTGTCATCCTGCTACAACATCATTTAATTTCCCCTAGAAAAATCCACATTTCGTCTAAAAATACAGCTTCCCGTGGATATGCACTATTTCTGTTTTTCATGTATTCACTTAAGAAACACGCTCGTTGTGCTGCGATATGAGTTCTTTCAATTAAAGCTCTTCGATGATTATCTTTTTTTAAATGTGTTAAAGCCCAAATCTTTTATTATTTTAGTCAAGGATGTTTTACTTGTAAAAACAATTTCTTTAGACTGCAGCTCATTACATTTTTCTCTAAAAAGTTATGTATTGTAATATATTACTATAACATGTTAAGTCCTACTAGTAATTCGCAATAGAAAGCTGGTTTACTTACTATCCTGGTACATATTATATATTATATTTCCAATTGCCATTCCATTGCCTTCAGGTAAATCAGTAGTTTTCGTTTTAAAACGAGGTCTGCTTTTTCCCAAACAAGATAAAACAGGATTTTTTTCTTCTCATTTTCGTATATTGTATACTGTTTTTCTTGCGAATTTAAGTGCAGTTGCTGCCCTCAAAAACCAAATTAACATATTATCAATATTTTTAATTGATTGAAAAAAAAGTTCCTAATTATAAATATTTTTTTGTTGGCAAATATATATTAATAATATATGCTTGTCATCACTAAAACTTTATAACAGTGCACATTTGAAAATTGTACTTTTTGTACCTCTTGAACAGATGGCAACCGTTCCAACGGTTCCCCATTCGTTTTTCCGAATTCAAAGTTCTCGATTAAATTTAAAACGAGTTCATGAGGCACAAGGGTTTGTCCAGGCAAAATTTAAAAAAATTTAATAAAATATTTTCTTTTTATCAATTCTTTCACTGTTGCGGAAACTTAAACAAAACAGCTCCTTAACTGTGTGAATGAGGTTAATCTTGTATGTAAATTTATGGCAAAATAAAATATACTTACCATGAAAATTTCAAACTCCAATATAAAATTAGTTGTGAACACAACTGTTTGTGTAATATAAATAACTTCTAAATGCAAAAAACGATCAAAAAATTCAACAAACTGACAGCCACAAGTAAACAAACCAGAAACGTCACAAATTGTTCTTAAAATCTGAAAAGTCTCCAAGAATCTTTTTTTACCTATCCCTTTTTGATATACTGAGTCTAGAACGTTTGTAAAAATAACATGTGCCTTTACTTAATAAGAGGCGGTAGGTGGTTTGTCTTTAGTTTCATGCGTGGAAGACAATGATTCTAGATAAAAAGTATGTATTTTCTCTCTCCAGGTATTAATGACGTATGGGTAAGGAACCCATAATAGCTCCCGTTGCTATTGACGGTGCTACTATCTGAATATATAAAACTGCTGATCACTTCATATCCAACAATGTATTCAGTTTTCATTCTGTGATTATTGGCTTTATAAATAACGTATAAACACGATCTAAAATGCAAATAAAAACAATTGATAATTGCAACAAAGGTAAAATTGTATATCAATCATAAACCCAGGTGTACGCCGATGGTCTACTTTTAATTTAATATCCGCCCTGCCTCTATTCTCAATGTGGTATCATGGAGAATTCACATTTACATTCAAGTATTGATCCAAGAAGACCTTGTACTTTGTTTGTTTATAGATTTCACTTGTTGCTAACTCTGGGTCTGTATTAAAGTCGCCCCCACGCGAAGGACGCACACACGATTTTTATGTCTTCCAGCAGGCAATCAAAATTACCATTGAATTCTTCTTGAAGTCGGACGTGCCTAAGTGAAAAAGATGCGAGATTTTACCTCTCGTTTCAGTTTGAATATATTTACATCTAGAAGTGCTGAATGGAAGTAATTGAGGGTGTCATACATTAGCGCACGTGCTTATTTTAAAAGGGTTTATGGCCAATCCGATATTTCTGGAAGCTTTTATTGGATTTAAATTGAATTTAAAATTAGCGTTTTTAAAACTTTTCTAATAAAGGCCGATTTTTAACAGAAAAATTTCACCGAACTATGTAAATGGCAATATCTAACTATCTATCTATCTATTTTGAATAGACTATATGGCAGGGAATATCTCGTTTAAACATTAATTTTAAGTTATTTTTGTTAACACCTTCACAATTATCAATTCTGGCTCACAAAATATTTATTAAAATATTATCAATGGCTGAAACTCGTTTTTAAACAATAAAGCCCCTGCATCACTCGCACTATGAGCATTTCTCTCACGATTCCGTTAAATGTGCATATTCTACAAACGGTGAATCATTTGTACTATTGCTCCCACTTCTAATTAGCTTTTGGGTGTGTTCATCGATATGCTTAAACGTGTGCAATGTTTAGTGTAGACTGGTAATAGATATTGTATATTTGTTAGTTATTTGCAGACCTGTGTGAGAGTTTCATCGCACGAGTTCTTACGTTAACATATTACTTGTAGGGTCAAAGAAAATTCTGGTAAGCAAATGTAAGTTTTTTAATATACAGGATGTTTTATTTATTGTTTTAATATAATTTTAGATAATAAACAATAAGTAGAGGTCGAATGCTTATAGACTTGGGGCAAATTATTAACGAAGATATTCAAAGAGAAGAGATGGTGGCTAACATACCGTGTGCCCATCCAGAACAGGGCCAAAATCAAGAAATGATGAAAGATGATGCACGAGTAGACATCTCTTCCGATGAAGATGTTAAAAATTTTTATAATCAAGTTGACGACAACCGTGCGTATGTGTTTTGACACCATTTTACTGGTAAATAGAAAAAAAACTCACTGGATGGCTCATCCTCCACGACCAAATGTACGAATGTCTAAAAATAATAGAGAAAATCGTGTATTAAAAAAATATCTATGTAGCCAAAATACAAGACAATTATACGAGAGAAAGAGATTGCCACTACAGAGATATATGCTTGTATTGGCCAATTATACAATTAAATAATTATTATAAATCAAAATATTCTAATTTTGATCAACATTATATACACTGAGTTTAACCTTTTAACAAAACAGAATTTAAAATTTTGGTTATGTACCAAATGACAGAAAAAGGATAATACTGACTGTCATACGTCGAAATAAAATATGTATCAAGCTTTTCTAAATTATTAATTAATTATCAAGGTTAACTTTATTTAAAAGAAGACTAAAATTAGCTGATACATAAAACTTATAATTCTATTTATTTATAATTTTTTAATTTGCTATGAAAGCAAATCTTAAGAGCGTAGGCGCAAAATTTCGGGCCAATGCTTTTTCTATGCATTCTTTTTTTTTTCGAATCCTGAGAAAACTAATACATATTTTTAAAAATTTAAACGTAGAATGAAAGAATACATTATTACTGAGGGAATTTTTACCAACTAGGTACTCAGGCTGAGATTTCGGAATGTTGAACCTATTGGCAGCAGAAGCATATATCCACCATACAAATATATAGAATTGGGCAACTAAGCAAACGGGATATTCCACAAAAGACACTTATACCAAACAACGGTAATTCTTAAAATTGTTGAGAGCGACATGTAATGGCGGCCATTTATACATTCTGGTTTCAGAACACATACCATAAATTCATAGCTATTCAGATAACATCTGGCCAATAAACATAGTTCTGGCAACTATGAGTGCTCCCGGTAAGGGTCTAAACTAAACATTTAAACATCTAAACTACATTTGAAATGTAGAAGAGAAAAGGAATTTTTCGGCTTTACTCGTCAAGAAACCACTCTAACAAAATTTCGTCCCGACAAGAGGGATGAATTACAATAGGGGAGTTGAGGGATGAATTGAGGGAACAAGAGGGAGAGGTTACGAAGGCTCGGATTTTGAGGCCAAAGTCGAAACTATTAGAAACTACAGTTGGATTCTTGAGGTAATGTAGATGCTTCCGCACTCTACGGATAGATGGCGTGAGCAACATTAATTTGAATATTTACTAGGAACTATGATAATAAATTTGAAACTTTTAGTTCTTAATATCATTAACATTAGGTTTAAATTATATTAGAAATTTTTAATCATGTAAGTCTCCTTTAGAGGAACTGGGGAGGAATGGCGTTTCAAATTATGTATCACCTATTATATGATTCCACTTAAACTTATCTTACATTATCTCGCAGAATCTTAATCAAAAACCGATCAGAAAACCATTTTAGTTCAGTTATCTTATACATTATTAATTTTAGACTGATTTGTAAGCAATCCTGTTTATTCATTGGCGGATTAATACCTCTATGGAAGGTAGTCACTCCATCTTTTGCGCGGTCGTCCGATACTTCTTCCGATTGGTCACTTATCTCTTGCTATCTTGACGACACCGGTCTCTCTATTCTGCTTATGTGGTTACTCCATTCTTTTATTCTATTTTGTGTCCATTCATTTATACACTGTACGTTATATTTTCTTCTAATATCTTCACTTCTCTTTCGATCTCTCAGCGCATTTCCTGTAATTCTTCTTAGTACTCTCATCTCTGCGCCGTTTTCAGTAGGCTTTGCGTTGTGGCTGTGTCGGGTCTTGTTTCTGAGGCATAATGTCATTATTAGTCTTACACTTAATTTTTAAAAAAAAGTAACTTGAAATGGGGTTTTACTTAAGGCAACGCAAATCCTATAAATAACATAAGATTTTTTTGTCATTTACAATTTTTTTATTAGTTGTGTTAATGTTAAAGTAAATAATAATTTGATTTTTTAAGAATCTTAATATGCTGGGTAGCAAATCAATTGATTTGATTTATTTTTGTGTTTAGATTGACCTCATACCTAGCACCTGTAACTTCTAGTTCAGATAAGTATAATATACTATATAAACTATACTTATATAAATTTGAACATTGTGGAGTTATTGTTAAATAATATTATTATTCTAAATTAGAGACGACTTCAAATTAAAGAAAGTTTGAAGTAAAATCCTCGATAATTGCCTGACAGGCTTAATTAATTTTATTACTTTTGGAGGAGATCTGTAATTATTTCATTCCAAGTTATCTCCCTACTTTGCATTCAACTAATGATCTGTGCGCCAAATAATTTCCATATTGCCTTTTAAACCCGGCTTAGTTAGTCCCTGGACCCTATATTTATTATATAAAAGCAACAACGCTCAAGAGCTTATGCCATTATAACGAAAATAAAATCCGAATTAAAAATTCCATCTCTGTTTCTCGTTACAATCAATCACATGGTGGGTGATGTGTAGTATAAAAAAGCCTGGAGAGACAAGCATGATGCATGATATTTTTCATAAAAGTGAAATTTAAAAATAGCTTTTTGATAAGAAACACGAAAAATGGCAAAATAAATTGGTATAAAATTTTATTAAGAAAATTAGTTTCTAAAGTTGAAGATCAAGATTTGTAAATATAATCAATTATATATACATACATACATACAGTTATATATATATATATATATATATATATATATATATATATATATATATATATATATATACATATACATATTATATATATATATATATTATTTGTATATTGTTATGATGTTTTGTTTGTGTATAGTTTTATGAGCAATGAGTGTTTATATAATATATTTATATAATGACATATATACAGGGTTTTTATCGCGGTTCTCAAAGAATTTGTTTGTAAGCACTTTTTGAAATTATCTTTATTATAATTATTATGAAACACATATATATCTAATATAGACAATGTAAATTTAAAACAAACTATCTTTAAATTGAAATTCTTATGAGACTAATTAAATTATATTAACAAAATTTGGTACCTTTCTGTCACTGAATGCCTAAATGAAACTGTTTTCCAAAATAAAGATTTTAATCACCACTCAATGTCTTCGTTGTCAGCCTCGGTTATCCTTCTTTTTGTGAACTTGCATTGCCAAATACACCACAATGTTTGAATTATCAGCTTCCACCATTTTAAAATATTTTTCTTAATAGCATTTATAAATCGGTAAAATATTCTTCCTTTTTTATTGCTTTTTTGTTTATTCTTCCTTCTAATAATTTCTTTTCTCTTCCAATCTCCAATCACCATATACATAATATAATTTTTAATCTCCAACTAATACTCTCTTAATACTATTTTTTAATCTTCATCTAATATACTTTCCAGCTACTGAATCACTGATTACTGAATATCTTGAATACTGCATTATCGACTATTGAATACTGTACTAATACCCTAATACTGACCATACTGACTGACTGACCATACTGATTGACCAACTTGAATCCAAATCACATCGTATTTATATCATTTCAATGTTAACGAATATTCTTGAAAGAAAATATCTTCGAATCCTTCTATTTCATAGACACTACAATGTTCGCGAACATTCTACTGCGAAAAAAGGTTAAATTCTTTCTATTGACGTCTTATTTTAGAGTTCTAGATAATTCTTTACTCGTCTATCGAGAATTTTATGAAAATTTAGGCTTTTCAGATCAGAATGTAAACTTATATATAAATTAAACATCTTAATTTAATAAATAACACTATTTTAAATCCATAATTATTCACAAAATTTCCTACAACCAAATTTACTTCAGTGTATATTTGGTTGCCTATAAAGATGGCGTACTCAAATATATTTATAATATCATAATTATAAAAAGAACCAAATACATTGCAAAATAAAAAACTTTTTAAACTTATTATTATGCTAATTTCTTAAGGATTCCCTCATATTTATAATATTCTCTAGTATAGTTTATCATTGTTTAGTCCTATTTAAGCAATGATATAACTTATAAATTATTTCAGTAATCACTATTTAAGTTCATTCTAGATTACTTTCGTTTCTTCTATATTTAATCTCTCTCTCTCTCTCTACATATATATATATATATATATATATATATATATATATATATATATATATATATATATATATATATATATATATATATATATATATATATATATATATATATATATATATATAAAGTAGTTAGGTATTATTGACTGACACGTTATGTAAAATAAAGTTGTATTTTGGGGTTGCAGTCATTAATAGGACAGGAAAGTGAAACTCTTTGTTCTTTATCTAGCTTTCGCAAAATTTATTTGCTTCTTCAGGATATGCTAAAATCTGGTATCAGTAAATACAATGAAATTAAAATTAAATAGCATTGTATAAAACTAGTATAAAAACAACATGAGGTTAATCCATTAAATTTTCAAATTTACAAAACATTAAAACTTAACTTATTAAAATTATCTAGTTATGTAAGTACAATATTTTAATTTTATTTAATTTTGTACAAATTCATTATGACATTGATTATGTTGATGTTTGATTTATGTCAGAGACACTTTTTTTTTAATGGCTTTGGCTTGAAACCTTTAGCCACGTAATTACATATAGATATTAGTATTCATTCATACAGGATTTTACACGGAGGACACTTTTCACGCTCAGGGATTCATCAGAGCGGCTTTACACTCGTTTCTGTTTATTATATTTTTTGTTGTTGATAACTAGCTCTTGATTGTTATTATGGTTACGTACAAAGTGGCGCCAAATATAAATATTTTAATTTTTTGAAATTATAGTATTTATAGTCAGAAAATCTAATATTAGAAAATTAAGATAAATAAATTTTGCGAAAGCTAGATAAAGAACAAAGAGTTTCACTTTCTTGCCCTATTAATGACTGTAACCCCAAAATAAAACTTTATTTTATATATATATATATATATATATATATATATATATATATATATATATATATATATATATACAGTGGTACCTCAAAATACGAGTGTAATTTGTTCCGTAATCTTGCTCGTATGTCAAAGCAATTTTCCCCATTAAAAATAACTGAAATGCCATTAATCCGTTTCAGTCTCCAGAAAAACGCGTTAGTTGTTTTTGTTAAGTGTTTTTAAATAAGAAAAATGTATTTAAAAGAAGAAACATTTATTTACAAGTAACAAAAAATACATAGGTATATATTCTGTAAAAATATAAGATAAAGTGAAGTGCTTACTTAAGCGCTTAATTTTCGTCAGTGGTATTCACTTTTTTTTTCACACTGTGCTTATTTTCATCTACAGATCGTTTAAAAAAACTGTACAATGAGGTTTGTTTCTTTCTTATTTTCAGAATATTGCGGAAATGTGTTAGGCAAGTTTCATTGCACAACACCGATGCATGACCTGCGTCGACAACGTCTTCCAATTCTGGCTTCTTTTCAAAACTAATTTTTCGTTGAACCACCGTATGCTGCTGCGAATGTATTTCGTCTAACTCCTCGGTTGTTAGCTCCTGAGACTGTTCCTCGACAAGTTCGTTCACATCTCTTTCATCCACCTCCAGACCTATGGATTTTCGAAGAGATATAATCTCATCTACCACTGACACTTCGGGTTCCAGTCCTCCGCAGGCTCTTTTATCTACAGCCTCAGGCAACAGCTTCTTTCATGCAAAGGTTAAGGTCCTTGTTGTAACACCTAGCCAGGCCTGCTCAATAATTCTTAGGCATATTATTATGTTAAAGTGGTCCTTCCAGAACTCTCGAAGGGTAGGGTTTGTGTTCTCCGTCACCGCAAAGCAGCGCCGAAAAATGTGCTCCACATCCATAGGCTGCAAGATAGGAGTGGTGTTAGCTGGTACTCAGAGAATCTTTATGAACATGAACTTTTGGAGTAAATCATCTTCGAGATTTGGTGGGTGAGAAGGGGCATTATCGAGGACAAGAAGGATTTGCATGCGTAGGTTGTTTTGCTGGAGATATTTTTTAACAGGGGCTAACACCAGGTTTATCCACTCCACAAAGAATTTCCTGGTGACCCACGCCTTTGGATTTGCCCTTCACATAACTGGCAGTTTTTCTTTTAAAATCTTATATGACTTAAAGGCTCGTGATGGACACATATCCAACTGTTGTGTACGATGACAAATATACTGATTCGAGTCTTTTTCTATGTTACGCTCTACATCAGCAACAACTTCTTCTGTACGCACTGTACGACATCTCTGTGGATGCGTATTATCATTTAGATTTAACGTGGTGTAAAAACGTTCCATGGTTAATCGCATTAGTTACTCTAATCGACGATTGTATTGACCATAAATTGGACGTAGCGCGCGATACGTATTTCGAACAGAACCATGATTTTCAAAATAGATTTGCTTAATTTAAAAGCGTTGTTCAGGTTTCAGTCTATTCATGCTGAAATGCCAAACCAAACTAAATATAAATCACTTGACAGCTGTCAAAATAGCTACCAGGTAGAAAAGTATTGCCAAGTTTATCCAGTTGGGTAACGACGCCATCTAGGAAAGAAATCTGAACTACCCAAAATTTGACATTTCAATCCTATTTTGTTCTTGAAACGATAGGTTTAATTAATAATACTGTATTAATTACATATTAATATAATCAATAATTAATTCTAATAATCTGTTTAAGGCAGAATTGAATACCAAATAATTTATTGCTTTATGTTACTTTAAATATAAAATCCTAACGTCATCTGAACAACGAAATCTGAATTAATTAATTTTTATTATAGTATGTCCATCGAGCAAAAAAAACCGAAGAGGAAATGTAAAGGTAGTGGGGGCAAAAATATTGTTAGACGGGAAGTGCCATTTTGAAAGGCCACATTAAACAAGGAAAGAGAGTCTCTTTCCTTGTTTAAGAAATCAAATTTAGTTGGGTTATGTTATTGTTTGTCCCAACTGTCACATGAAATCTTATTTATATTGAAGTTTTTTAACAATAATTGTGTCACATTTTAGACTATTATCATTAATATTTAATTAAAACTTTCTCGTCTAAGACACATTTTGAAAAATATTTTATATCTACTGTTAATAAGTGTCGGAAAATTTAAATTAAATTTAATTAAATTACCCAACTCAATATTAAAGCCATAGATAAGACAGAAGACGAAGATTATTCCGATCTCGTTGAAATTCCATCCAATATGTCAGAAACAAGTCCTAACCGCTTGTAATATTATAAAAAGTTTTCAGAAGAGCCAATCCAATGACATTTTTTCTAATTATTATAATGTAGAGCAACAAATGACTAATACTTTATGTAACAAAAAAAATCGGGCACAGGTTATCGATTATTTTTTAAGAAAATGAATTAATTATGTTATGTTAATAACAGTATGTACCATTATTACGTATATTCGGTTCACTTATTTATATTAACCACCAATAATCGGTTGTGGTTCAAAGGATTAGTGAGACGCAATACAAGGTGTTGCTTCCAGATAACACCTCTAGCCTCTCCTACTCAATTCCTATCCTCACCTCCAAGAAGTGTGATCTTGATCACATGGGTGAACCTGAGCAACCCTATTGGAGATTGGGTAACCAACCCCAATGGAAGGTAGGATCAGGGGGATGAGGAAGGGAGAAAGCATAGCTTGTTCAGAAGCTATAGCCAGCAGCCCTGGCACTGGACTCGGGTGCAATAGGCCGATAACCTGTTCACCTTAAACTCAGCTATCACGAATGCTACGAACAATGAACTAACCGGACGGACCAACGGACAACGACCAAAGCTACGGAATAAGGACTTAATGATGGATTTGCGACTGGGAATCTGGACTGTCAAAACCATGCTTCAGGCAGGAAAAATGCAAAGTATTGCACAGGAACTATTGAAGTAGGAAGTAGACATAGCAGCTCTCCAAGAAATCAGATTTAAAGTGCATGGTTGCATAAATAAAAAAGAATACAGTATTTACTACTGTGGAGCAGAAAGACAAGAAGACTTTGGAGTGGGTTTTATGGTAAACCATAAATGCCGCAGGTCAGTATTGGGTTTTACTCCAGTTAATGAAAGAATATGCAAAATACGCCTAAGGGGAAAATTTAGTTATAGTCCTGGGTAATATGAACGCGAAGCTGGGAAAAGAGCCAATATATGCAAAATCCTTTGGTAACCATAGTTTACATAATAAAAGTAAAACTGGAACAAACCATAAAGTGGAGATATTCAGGAGTGGCTAGTATACCTATTGAATACAAAGCACGTGGTGTACGTGTGTATTAAGGTATAAAATATTTATAATATATAAATAATAAATATTTAAGTATTAAAATATATATATATTTTATAGCTTAATACACACGAACACTACGTGCTTCATAGTTTACATGATATTACCAGCAACAATGGTATAAGAGTGGCACAGTTGGCAATGGCAAACAAACTAAGAGTTGTTAGTACATGTTTCCCTCATAAAAATATTGATAAAGGAACCTGGATGATACCTGGTACTAATAAATTAAATTAAATTGATCACATATTAATATCTAAGCGGTGGGCAACCTCAGTAACGGATGTTAGAACTTATAGAGGCGCAAATTGCGATTCGGACCATTTCTTGGTTATATCGAAGATAAAACAAAGAATATTAATGGTGAGAAAAAAGAAAGTCTCCAAACAAAGAAAATGGAACACATATATGTTTAAAAATCCTAAAAAGAAGAATGAGTACCAGCAGAAAAGAAAAGTAATATTAAATGAAAGAGGAGAACAAAACAACATTTAAGAAGAATTGAATGTCATCCAAACGACAATTACAAATATGGCAAAGGAAACATTAGGTGAAACCTCAAGCAAAAGAAACGAGGAATGGTTTGACCAAGATTGCCAACAAGTAATAAATAGCAAAAATATAGACAGAAATGTCTACAAAGGGATTCCCGATTGAATAGAAGGGCATATGAAGAACTCAGAAAAGATGCAAAGAAAATATGTAGAAGAAAAAAGAGAGAAATGTTGAATCGAAAAATACAACAAATTACAGATTATAATAACAGAAAAAAGACTAGAAAATTTTAGAAGAAAACCAAGCAATACACCCAAGGATACATGACAAGATCAACAGTTTGCAAGGACAAAAATGGGTCAATTATCAGCGAGAAAGAGGAAATAATAAAAAGGGTGGAAGGAGCATTTTCAAGAGCTGTTAAACCCAGAAAAAGAACAAAACGAAGATGAAAAAATAATTCACCACACAGCAGAACAACTGGTTGAGCAACCAACATTGGAAGAAACGATAAACGTCATAAAACATCTAAAAAATAACAAAGCACCTGGCACAGATGGGATAACTGCAGAACTGATAAAGAATGGTGGACATGCGCTATGGAGGCATATCCATAAACTAGTCAACCGCATATGGACACTAGAAGTCATCCCAGAAGATTGGAAAGTAGGAATCATACTTCCTATGTACAAAGGGGGAGACAAACGACTCTGCAAAAATTATAGGGGCATAACAGTTTTAAATGTTGTCTACAAGATATTATCAATAATTGTCAGTTATCAGGAGGAGATTATTGGTGGATACCAATGTGGCTTCAGACCACAGAGGTCAACTATAGACCAAATACATATGTTAAGAGGTATACATGAAAAATGTGTTGAATATAACATACCTATTTACAACTTGTATATCAATTTCAAACAGGCGATTTTAAACAGGAGTAGATCGACAAAAGATGTTAAAGCAACTATCTATGTTAGGGATACCCAATAAGTTGGTTAAACTTATACGAATGACCCTGAAGGGTTCCAAAGCTATGATGAGAATAGATTAAGATAATATGACGAAGAGTTTGATATTGAAAATGGAGTTAGACAAGGTGATGCCTTATCAACATCAACAACACTTTTTAATCTAACTTTAGAAGCTGCTGTTAGAAAACTGAATATAAACGGCTGTATTAATACAAGATCAATGCAAATATGCGCATATGCGGATGATGTTGCCGTAATAAGCCGCAACAAAAGGGTATTAAGCGAAAACGTTATAGAACTGAAACGAGAAGCTGCTACGTTTGGTCTATATATAAATGAAAGCAAAACAAAAAATGGAGTGCACAAAATTGAATAAACATGAGAATCAGAAGGTAGACAACCATACCTACAAATATGCCTCCACTTTTCCCTACCTAGGCTCAATAATAAATGACAACAACAATATCAGTCAAGAAATACAAGCACGGATTCTTAGCGGTAATAAGTGCTTTTATGCATACAAAGACTTCATGAAAAGCAAGTTACTGAATCGTGAGTCTAAGCTTAGAATCTACAAAACAGTAATTAGACTAGTGGTCACATATGGATGTGAAACGTGTACCCTTTCAACCACTGATGAAAATCAACTGAGAATATTTGACCGCAAAATACTAAGGAAGATATTTGAACCAACCCAATGCAGCGATGGTTCGTGGAGAATTAAAATAAACCACGAGCTGGATAAATTAACGCAGAGCGCAGATATTGTAAGATTTGTTAAGTCACAAAGAGTAAACTGGTTTGGTTACCTAGAAAGAATGCCAGATAATCGAGCTGTAAAAGTAGTCCAGAGATGGAAGCCCCAAGGAAACAGAACAAGAGGAAGGCGCCGTAAATGATGGATAGACAACGTAGAGAGGGATCTTAAAACCATGAACATCAGGCAGTGGCGAAGGAAAGTATCCGACAGGGCAGAATAGAAGAACATTGTTAAGCAGGCCAAAACTCACAAAGGGTTGTAGCGTCATTAGAAGAAGAAGAAGACCAATGATCGGTTATTAGAATAACCCGGTTATATGAATATTTTTTCTTGGCACGAAGGCTAATCCAATAAGCAGGTTCAACTGTACCTTGTGAATGCGATCAGTTTTATTTAGGTGAAATATTAAGACCATTAAATATTAGAATAAGTGAACATTAATCTTATATTAAAAATAGAGATTTTGATAGATTTCAAATATGAAAACATGCATGGGATAATGAACATAGTATCCAATGGAACCATTCAAGTATAGTCCTAAAAGAAACAGATGGTAAAAAGAGAAAAATCAAAGAAGCGGCTCTAATTATGCTAAATGGGAATAACTGTGGAAAATACTACTATTAGCAAGTCAGTAACATATTGAGGATACATTATTTATATTTTTTAAATCACATACATAAAAAATCAGAGTTTGGTGTTTATTAAGAGTAAACTAAATGTACGACCAAATACTTACCATGTATTGTCATGATAGTATTACGAGGTTTTCTTCTCATGATTTACTATGTAATCACTAACAGGAGAATATTACTGTCATCACTGCATGTGGTTGTCTTTTTGAAGATGAATCACATGCTATGATTTTTTCTGACAAATGTTCTCAAGTTAAAGTTGATCGCAATTCAGCAATATTAGCAATATCATTTTAAAGTCGTCTACTTTAAAATGTATAATATATATCAATTTTTAAAGTGGAAATTGAACCTTCAATAAACTTATTTTAATTTTCAATTGTGGGTTGTTCCCATTAAAATGGTAATTCCGTTGTATCCGTAATTTGGGAAAAAATTGCAAAATTTTTGCAGTTAGAAATATGTAATTGAATATTAAACATAGCTTTTAATTCCATCCACGATTTTTAACATATCTCGTATAATATTGACAAAATTTGATTTTATATTTGGTTTTAGACCTTATATAACTTTTTATAAGGAATAACTTTTTTTCGTAAATTTAATAAAAGTTTACCATATGAGACTTAATATTAATATATGTATATCCTCCTACATATCTGAGTACATCTAGATGAAAATAACTTACGTGGATTATGTTTTTCTCTTAATAAAATCTAATATATAATTAATTAATATAATTCATAATTATAATACAAAGCAGACGATTATTAAAGACCTTGGCACTGTTTATACCTTGGCCTGTTTTATATGCTAAACCATTCCTTACCCTTTTACCTTATTTCAATAGCCTTTTAGTCCCGATAAACAAATTAAAAAGAGCTAATCTTCAACAACACGAATGCCGCGGTAGTAATATTCGCTAATAGAATTATAGGTCAAAGAAAATGATTTCACACAGAAACCACTAGCTATTATAGATTTTATTATTATGGTGGAAATCAATAACACCATTAATATAAAAGATATTAGAAATATGAGACTATATAAATGATATTTGACCTACTTAAAAGGATTAACCTAAAAGTCGATCTTTAAATTTTATCAGTTAAACTTATAGTGATTAAAATTAAGTTTTTGTCATTCTGCAAAGAAGTTATTACAATTATTATAAATATAGATAACATACAAATCAACCTCTGTTTTTGTTTTCACGTTTTTCTTTATTGATTACTATTTTTAGCTTCGACAATAATAATCCAGGCAAACTAAAAGTCTATATTCTATAAACTAGCGTCATATTCTTAATTTTTAAAGTACTTTTAGACGGTCAGATCAGTTCTCCATTCAGTTTCAGTTTCAGAACAGTTGTCAGTTCAGTTTGGGTTGTTAGACGTGGTTAAACGATCAGTTTATTTGTCAGTTGTCATTTGTCTTGCACAGTTCAGTGATGGACGAAGATAGCCTAATTGCGGTCGCGTTGTACTTGGCACTAAAAAATCCACGAAAAAGGAGAAGTAGATGGAGTAAAAATTGGCTCCTGAAAAGAAATTCACCTTTGCATTTAAATTTATTAAAGAAACTTCATTTTAAACCTTCTGATTGGCCAAACTATTTAAGAATGAGTGAGGATGCATATCTAAAATTGAACAGTTAGTAACACCAATTATAAAAAAGCAAGACACCAACATGAGAGAAGCTATATCACCACATGAGAGGCTAAGGGCAACGATCAGATTTTTGGCTACTGAAAGTACATATCGAAGTCTTAAATTCCCTACTGTCATGTCAGCTCCTAGTTTAAGCATCTTAATACCCGAAACCTGTAAAGCAATAATAACGGTACTGCAGGATTATATAAAGGTAAGTGCGATAGTGACAAGTAAATCTTTTTGTTTATTACAGCTCACAAAATATATGTAGCTAGTCGTATAGCATGTTATATATCAGAATACCACGAAAAGTAACTAGCCATTGAACTTCCTGCCGGACTTAATTCTGGTGTTGAAGCACATTGTCCATTCCATGAATTTAGAAATTGACCTGACTGCTGCTGCTGCTCCTGCTGTTGCTGCTCCTGATGCCCCTGCTGCTGCTGTACGGGCCACAATTGACCTTGTAACAACGGTTGAGTTACTATAGCTGATGTTTGTTAAGATAATGCATTTGGCCTTCAAATATGGCATCATTAATAATTTTTTTAACGAAAGGTAGCATCTGGTGTGCCATTTTACTCAATTCTACTGCAATATGTTTACCAAATGCAGTGTGCATATCATCTTTCGTATTATCGTTCTTCATTATTAATCGATCAGCCACCATTTTAAGTACTTTTTCATTTGTCACATGAGTGGAGGTGCTGGCTAGTTTCTTTACTTGTGTAAGTTAAAGATCGCTTTCTTAGGTTACAATTGTTACGCGATTGTACATTATCAGCACCAGTACTTGTTCAACGATTAAATGATGTCCATAAAAATACAGTTTCCGTTTATACCGTTCGAAGACGCTTAAATGAATATGTATTAAGGTCTAGAATACCTGTCACGGGACCTCCATTAACAACAGATCATCGGAGGCAACATCTACACTTCGCTCGTGAACATCTTAGTTGGGGTGTTGACGATTGGAGTACTATGCTTTTCACGGATATATCAAGATTTAACAGATACTCAGCAGATGAGCGGCCTAGGATATGGAGAAGAGCTGGTGAATGTTATCAGCAATGTTGTTTTACTCTGAGAGTTCAATTTGGTGGAGATGTTATAATGGTTGGGCAGGCATTTTCCTAGAGGGTCATACAGAACTTGTTACAATTCAAGGGGGCAACTTGAACGCTCAACGATATATTCAGCAACGTTTGGAAGATCATGTAGTGTCATTTGCTCCATTTGTTAAAGAAAACTCGCAAGAATAACTCGGGATTACTTGGATTAAGTTGGGATTCGTTTATTACCATGGCCCTAAAGGAGTGCAGACTTAAATCCAATAGAGCATGCATGGGATATTCTGGGACGACGTATTCGATGTAACCATGGTGAGTTTTAAATCATGAATGATTTGGAGCAAGCGGTTCATGACGAATGGGAGCAAATCCCTCAAGCTGACTTTGCTGCCTTAATCCGAAGTATGTCTGATTGAATGAGAGCCGTAATTAGGGCACTTGGAGGTAATACACTCTACTAAGTATCGTGTTCCATAAAAGAGTTTATATTTAAAAAAAAATTTTGTTTCTTTGCAGATTTTTAAATGTTTTGAATTGTTGATTGTTTTTTCTGTGTAACATTATTGAGTTGTAATAATTTTGACTTTTAAATTTTGTTTATTATTAAATACTCAATTGGGAACATCTTAAACTTTTTTAAATCAGTTTTTAGAAAAAATCTGAGTGTCCAGTTAATTTTTGCACCCCAGTGTATATTAGGTGAACATGAAAAAAATATACAGCGTAGTTCACTACAAATTACCCTTTATCTTGCTTATATAAAATCGGAGACCTATTCCCGATATATGCGTATTTACCAATGAATCACCCTGTATTAAAAATCCGCAAACATAAGTTAAGGACAGATTTGTATGAAACATAAATGAAATACATTTTTGATATTAAGAATTATATTGTCTACATACTCCAGAGTTTGTTTAATACAAATATTTTACAATTGACCAAAATAAAATATGTCCTAAAATACTCCTTTGGGGAGGCAACACGCCAACTCCTTTGCACCCTATAAGGGCTATAATTAGCTGTCAACAAACCCTTAAAGGTCAAGCGCTGAATGTAAAAGACGATCGATTGTATTTTCTTCCTCTTTTTCAATGAACCTAGGTTATATAGGTAGAGATCTGCTTTTAGAGCGAAGACCTAGATAAAGGCTAGGGTGAACAAGTACGTGTCTTGGAATAATAATTTTATGGATGTTTCCATCCGTTCGTTAAAAAAGATAAGAGCTTATCGTGTACATAAAACCGCTGTTACAGGTTAGTGATAATTGTGTGCAAATGTCTGTTTATTTTTTAATATCACCGTTATTCAAACAACTTCAGTTAAATTTTATACCGAGCTTTTGGGAAATAATGGGACATTTATAACTGCGGATTTCAAAATTTTCTTTTAACATTACAAGGACCGTTTTTTTATTGAGACACTACAAGAACAGCTGGGGAGTTTTATTTAACTTTTTATCAGATAACAGTGCATACTAGTTATTTATTGTACAAGACGATAAAAGTGTACTTTATCTTCGAGAGAATTATGCTCAAGAAGGTAATGCGATTTTATCGTCGTGTGCAATACAACATTTTTTTCTATAGCAAGACTTCAAGTTCAGGTGAAAAACAGAATTTCAAAGAAAATTGTAATTTTTAGCACAAAAATCGCAATTGTGTTGCTTCGTTGCTAAGGATATGAATTACTCTGTTAACAAATGTCAAACAAATGTTACGTTTTGGTTTTTGCGAAGAAGATTGTTGCGTTTTGTGTACAAAGTGAATAAATAAGAAATAAAAGGAAAAAAATTGACACAAGAAAAGGAAAACCTGCCATCAGATGTAGAAAATTATCCAAAAATAGATATTTCTAATAATGTTAATTGTAAAATTTCAGTTGGTTTTAATCCGTAATGTGTTTAAATTAGTAAATTTTATTGAATAAAAAAAAGTTAAAACATTTTATCTACTCTTGCTGTTAAAGTGTCACTTTATCTACCCTTGCGGTTATAGTGATACTGTATCTACTCAAAACAGTTGCTGTAGCAACACTTTAACATTAGCTATGGAAAAAATAATACATTTAAGGGTTCCAATGTAATTTTGTTGTTTATTTATATTTATTGTTATCTAATTTAATAACTTGTATAACTAATATCCACAGGATTCTGTGGAAAGGATTGTAAGAAATCAAATTGATTACATGCTAGTAAATAATAGATACAGAAACAGCTGAACATCTGTCAAAACATACCCGGGGGCAGACATAAATTCTGATCATGTACCAGTTGTAGATAATTTCAAAGTCAGAGTGAAAGAAGTTACAAGTTAGTCGATGAAGAAGTATGTTGTTAGAAAACTGAAAGATCTCAATGTTCGACTGAAAGTAAGTGAAAACCTCAATACAAAGTTGCTAAAATGCAGAAATGAAGGAACTATAGAGGAAAGTCTGATCATCATACAATAAACAGTAACAGAAATAAAAAACAACACCTAAAGAAAGATACAGAGAAACAAAAATTGTGGATGACCAATGAAATACTTGAACGTTATGGATAAGAAAAAAAACAAAGAAAATCTCCAAGAATATAACAGAATACATACCATCATCAGAAGAAAGATAAGGGAAGCCAAACAAAAACAAAAAACAGAACAATGTCAAGAAATAGAGAAAAATCAGAGTCAATATGAATGCTTCAATGTCCATCGCAAGGTGAAGAAAATAGCTGGAAAATTCCGAAAACGCAACAGCGGAAAAATATAAGATGATTAAGGCAATGTTTTCTACGATCTTAAAACAATACAAAAACCCACCATTGAAGAAAATTTCGGTCCCGAAATCCTACCAGAAGAAATAACGGCAGCCGTCAGACAAATGAAGGATGGAAAGGCACCGGGAAAATTTTTGTAGAACTGCTGAAGCTATTAGATTCAGAACAAATAAAAATAATAACTGAAATATTTAATCAATTATACAAGGCAGGAAAAATACCAGTAGAGTGGCTCAAATCGGAGTTGCCCAAAAAATCAGGAGCAGTAGTTTGTGAAGGCTATAGGACCATAAGCCTAATGAGCCATCTGCTGAAGCTGTGTTTAAAAGTCATCCACAAAAGAATTTACCGGAAATGCGAGGAACAAATTGCGTCCAATCAGTTTGGATTTGTGAACGCTTTATTTAGCTTACAGGTATTGTTTCATAAATGTAAAGATATCAGCTGTGATGTTTTTGTATGCCTGATTGACTACAAGAAGGCTTTAAATAGAGTCAGGCATGAACAAATGATGGAAGTGCTGAAGAAAACAGGGATTGATGGAAGAGACCTAAAAATAATAGCTAACCTGCATTGGAATCAATCAGCGGTGCTCCGAATATGGAAAATATATAGATCGGGTCAAAATTTAAAGGGGAGTAAGACATGGGTGCATTTCACCACTGATATTTAATCTGTACTCGGAGCATATTTTTGAAGAGGCTCCAAAATATATTGATGAAGGCATTTCAATAACTGGAGTCAAACTCAATAACCTGCAGTATTCAGATGATAAAATAGTGTTTTTAAATACCATAGAAGGACTGCAAGACTTAATGAACAGAATAACGGAAACAAGTACAACATATGGATTAGATATAAACAGCAGCAAAACCAAGCTAATGATCGTCACTAAGAAAAACATTCTGTATGTGATCCAAATGAAAATTGAACGTTTCTCACAGTACAAATACTTGGGAACTATAATCAATGATTCGTGGGACAATACTTAAGATATTAAATGTCGCATCGGAAAGGCAAAAAGTGCATTCTTGACTATGGGCTCTGTGTTCAAGAGCCATGACCTCAGCCTAAAAAGAAAAATAAGGGTCCTTAAATGTTACGTATACTCAGTGCTTCTGTATTAAGCAGAAACGTGGACATTGAAAACTTTAGACTTTTGAGCTATGGTTATACAAAAGGATCCTGATGATATCATGGAAAGACAATAAAGAAGTACCACGGAGGATGCAAATAACCGCGGATTTGGTCAACATCGTGAAGGGCCGTAAGCTGCAGTACTTGTGACATAAAATGAGAAATCAAGGCAGATATGAGCTACTCCAATGCATTTTGCAAGGTGAAATTGAAGAAAAAATGGCCCTTGGATGAAGACAAATATCCTGGTTTGCGAACCTGAGAGCATGGTATAGAAAGACCTCAACACAGCTATTTATATGACCAACAAAGTCATCATAGCAATATAACTAATCGATTATCAGTGTTACAGTACTACATGTGAGATTTTGCATAAATCGCATTTTTGACTGGTTTTGTTCTTGCAACTTGATTGTGATGATAGTTTTCATTTTTTTTTTTCATTAACTTATATATAGTTACGATTTGTGCTCTTTGAAGTAATAAGCAAAGGTGATAAGATACTTTTTGATTACCTGGAACGTCCATATGCCTCTCTTAGTTGTCACGCTAATTCTAATAACAATTATTACCTTCGGATTAAACATAATGAACATGTGGACTAACTAGCCAAGTTAAGTATTTAATCAGTGGATACTACATAATATCTAACCAGTATTTCTGATTTGGTTGCTACACGCAAGGTAGTCTTAAAATATAAATGGAGTGATCTATGGTCTGAGTCTTGTTTTACCAATCCAAATAGATACACTTCTTTACACACAAGTGTCCCTGTTTCACATTGGCACAGAACTTATAATGTCCCTAGATCTTAAATAACAACTATATCTAGGCTAAAATTTGGACATGCTTGTTTTCCTGCTCATTTCGCAAAAATTCATGTGATTTAGAGTAAAAACTGTGTGAAATGTGGAGTAGAAGGCGACCTAGATCATGTAATTTTTGGTTGTGCCAAATATAATTTGGAATCCACCTTATTATATAATAATATAGTTCATATTACCGGCAAATCTCCGTTTAACGTTTTATCCGCCCTAGCGACTAAAAATAGATTAATTTACGATTTTTTGACCAAATGTAATATTTATCTTTAGTTAAAAAAAATTTGCTTTTACTTTTTACCTTTGTTTTCTCTCCTTTATATGTTTAATCCTATTTACCGTGGCCTAGTTTTCCTGTGTATGTTGTATATTATAATGTCCCGATGGGCCCCTGGACGGGAAGCGAGTGACCCATGTTAATTGTATGTGTTTATGGATATATATGTGTATGTATATGTATATATATATATATATGTATATATATATATATATATATATATATATATATATATATATATATTTTTTCTCTTCTTTTTATTAATTGTTGTACTGATTTCCCAACTTTAAATTTATCTATTTTAGTCTATTCGATTGCAAATAATTTAAAAACTTTTTACTGCGCCTAATGAGATTAAAAGAGCATGTAACTGGCTGTATGGCAAACTGCCGAAGCCATATAAAAAAAATACCTTCGGCGTACATTGTTTTTGTTTACTTCTTTGTTTGTTTACTTCTTCTTTGTCCACGGTTACAGTCCTTCTTTTATTTAGAAATGAGTTTAAAAACGCATTACAACACCTTTTCAACAAGATTCTCTCAATAAAGAACAAATTCTTCAAATATTTGGGCCAGAGATGGCTTCATAACATCTTTTCAACAAGATTCTCTCAATAAAGAACAAATTCTTCAAATATTTGGGCCAGAGATGGCTTCATAATAAAAAAATATAAAGTTAGACCAATGGCATTTAACCCAATATTAGATAAATTGTGTTCAATTGGGTTGAAAGTTAAACAGCGAAATATGAGCATACTAAATATACGTGCACCTACAGAAGACGTGATGAAAAAAGATAAGAATGAATTCTATGAAAAACTGGAAATTTAATAGAAAGACTACTAACTAGAGAGGTATATAGGAACTATAATAGGGAATTATGATAAAAATGAAGTGTCACATGATAATGGCAAGATATAATAAGCTTGCTATAGGTAAAGCTATAATTATAAGGAGGACCTAACTACATAGGACAGAAATGCATAAGGACACGTAGATTTTGCCGGACGGAAAAAATCTAAACCAGATTGAAAATACTCTCTGGCTGCCATGTGAGTCGTTTTTGACTGACACGAGAAACAGTTGTGACGCCTGGACCAATTTATGTAATTTAGCGCTATGGAGCTTGACCAATTTATGTTTTTTAGCGCTATGGCTATGTTCTTGCCTTTAAGTCAATGTTTACTGTGCATTGAATTTCGTACTTCTTAAATTTTTATGTTTCCAAAAACGAGTGGCTTATTTGTTAATTGTTTTGGCTTTAAAAATTACTTATTGATGCTTGAGCTACAAAATGTTGGTTAAAATCACAGCGAATTTGTCAGGATGCTATAAAATTTAGAAATATGGATGATTTATTTATATATTTTTAGAGCGACTTAAAATTTGAGAAAGTCTCCCACTGATCTTTAGCAAGAAATAGATAATTTATCCGATATCCATGAACCTAACGATTTTTCAGAATTTTCCGACATTGATCCTAAGTATAATATTTTTGAGGGTGAATTGAGTAGGACATCTAGTAACGATACCGATTTAGAGTAAAAACTGATTTGATAATAAAGAAAATGAACATGAGGAAGATAGAACTCCTCTAGGTTCTTTAGAGATCGTTACGTTTGGAACGACTATACTGGAAATCATAAAACATTTGAATTTATTGGCAATAAGTTATAACGTCATTTAATGTATTTGAATTAGTTTTTCACCTAAACTAATGGCATTTATAGTGACTGAAACAAACCGATACGCTGCATATAGAATTTATAATACAAACGTGACACGCAATTAAAGACCAGATCAGTGGTATACTAAATGGTCCAGTTTTTAAAGATTTTATATCTAAAAACTAAAATAACAACCTGAATTGTGTTGAGAATATCAATTTTGGGACCTCAAAAAGATGAAAAAATTTGCCACCCCTAACCTCGGCTTTCCCCTGAAACACCCCCACATATGGAGGAAAACGGACAAAATTGATTTACCAAGAATCTTTACGAAGCAGAAAAAAATGTTTCAAATAAGAAATCTAGCTGAGATAATTTTAAACAAAAATGTTTAATACCACTTTTTGTGTAGAATAAATCGTTCTCCCAAAAATACCGTTTGAAGCGCCGGCCGGCGATTTAAATGTCAGTTACGCGCGCGAAATAAATTTTTAATAAAATTTGTATTAACTCGACGGTAAAAATTCGATATCTTTTGATCAAAATCTCCTATCCACGAAAATCAAAATGTCTTTTAAAGATGAAAAGTGCAGCTTTCGTAACCAATTTTTGCAATTGCATTTTGTCGCAAATGAATTTAGTTTCTATAAAGCTGTTAAATAAATAAATGGTGCGCGATTATCATTTTTTAGATTTACCATAAGAAGAATAAAATTTATCACATCCAATAAAGCCTGAAAGTAGAAGCGGCAAACTTTTTTAAATCTGGGATCTCAAAAATTGAAGAGATGAGCAAAATTTAGCTTGTTCGTATAATTTTTAAAGGTTCAGTGGCACGTTCGTCTCTGACGAATGGAGTAACAAATAAACTCGAAATCCTAAAAGTTGAATTGCAGTCTTTCATTATGTTGGTCCACAGATTCACTATATAAAAATCAAGTATCTTAAGTAATATCACAAAATGGCTTCAAAATGCTTTTTAGAATTATTCATTTCAGAGAAAATGAGACAGAGGAAGATAAGCTATGCAAGATTAGGCCTGTTCTTGAGATGTTGAATAATTTGTTTTCGTGGACTTTTAGTATAGGAAAGGAAATAGTTATTGACGAAAGTATTACACCATAAAAAGGCAGACTATTCAAGTTGTGCATTGAAATCTGTGGTATCGCCGTTGACCGAAGGATTGCGGGACGAAGGAAGAATTCTTTACACGGACTACTAATATACTAGTTGCCCAGTAGTCAGGACCCGTTTTTTATAGGCTCACTCATTTGGTAGATATGCTTCGATGATCCAGAAAATACCTACCAAAAGAAGTTGCAGTAGAGAAGTTAAAAAAAAGTACCTACATTAGTGGAGAAACTATCGATATAATTGTTATATCGAAGTCAAGAGACGCCAGGGATATACTAATGTTATCCACGAGTTCCAGAATAGATAATACGACAGTTCCTCAGATTTAAAGTAAAAGAAAACTGGTACAATCTCGAAATAACAATGATGAGGTAACATTACGAAAACCGAATATAAAGTGAGTAATATGCTGCCAAAGTAGAAAGCTATTGTTATTATTGCCTATAACAATGGTAAGTGTGGCATTGATAAATCAGACCAAATGGCATCACAAAGCACATTCAACAGACGCGCGACGGAGCGTTAAATGGTACCAAAAGATATTTTTTGAACTGTTGACTGGGACTTCTATCTTCAATGGATTTATGTTGTACGGACAACATTCCGGTTCTATCAAAATCAAAAACAACCTACCCACAGTAAATGCGGTAAACTTGCTAAAAAAGATCGATGATAACACCTGAAAGCAATATAAGCCATTGTTCGTAGATCTAACAAGATAAATTTACAGAGCAAAAGACGAAAAAAAGTAAGAAAAGTAAGAACATATTGCGATGGGTGTGATGGAAAACCAGTAATTCATATAGTCATTCATCTAGTTTTATATATTAAAAAACTATTAACATTCTTTGAACATATACCTTTGAACATATACCGATAAAATGAAGAGATTAGTAGTCCAAGGAAAACCGGAGAAAAGAAGAATTCGAGGGCGAGCACCAAACACGATGAACTGATATAGTCGAGAAGTTATTAAACACAAACTTCGGTAATGCGGTACGTGGTACCCAAAATAAGGATTTATGGAACAACAGCGTAAAAAAGCCGTAAAATTCCTGGAAGGAACGCAACATATATAATAACTACGCATCTGTTAAGATTCGAAGAAAGGATGTGGTTCTTCGAGATGAAAACCCTAAGAACAATATTGGGCAAAACAAGAAGAGACAAGGTGAGAAATACGTTAGAGAGCAGTGCAAAATTCAAGATATTGTAAGATGGGGAAGGCAGCGTAAACGGGTGTGGTACAGTCATGTAAGACGAATGGATGAGAATAGACTCCCAAATATTGCCCTAGAAAATAAACCGCCCGGTTCAAGACCTCCAGGAAGACCACCTAAAAGATGGAGGAACAGTTGGCAATTTACCTCACAGAAAATTAACCAGAGGCAGCTTCAGAATTAAACAGATCGAAAGATTTCCAAGAAGTAGCAGAAGAAGAAGATGTGGTTCTCACCGTTTTTTCATCACTGGACAAACCAATACGACATGATTGTACATTAAAATGCAGTGTTATCGTTTCTATAAAGACGATTTTTTTCTTGGAAGGCGGCTGTTATAAAACGGTCGTACTGTAGCCGATGGGCTTATTGTATATCGTCTATTCCTTTATAATATCTATTTCAGGATTTTGTAACTCTGTACTAGCTTATACAGATCTAAGGAATGGATACCATATATATTTGGAGTAACTTCGTTGTATCGAAATTAATCGATGTTAAATTATCGAAGTTAAGTAATCGAGTATAAAAAGTGTTTGCCGTCTGCGATCCAATGCTTTGCACTCATTTAAGATCATCTGGTTGAAACAGTCCCATTGTATGCAGGTGTCTCTTAACTGGTGTATGTCCAGTAAGGAAGCCTGTTCTGACTTTAAGCTGGTTTCTTCTTGTTTCCCGCAGTACTTCAGCCTCATCAGCATATGTTTATCCAATATACATATTCCATAATTTTCCCAGTGTGAGTTATGTTGACTTTGTTTTTTTTTCGATCGCCAAAGATGCTTTTTGGCATTCCCATGGCCGGCTCTGGAACGAAGTATTTTGTAGCTTATGCTCTTCTGGTAAGTTCATTAGCTCTTTCATTGCCATATATTCGCTGATAAGCTGCAACTCATGCCAATTATGCTCCCACAGTCTGTCGAGTTCGTGTAGGCAGTCCCAACTAGCCTATAGTGCATTTCAGAGCGTATAGCTGCTTGGGTATCTGTGTATGCATTGATCCACTTCAGGTTGACAGCCTTTAAATTAATTTCTCTTGCACACTATAAGATTGCGGTAGAATAGATATGTTAAAATTTTCTCAACTACCGAATATTCCTGCACGTACTTGACCCTTCTACAGTTTGAGATCCGTCTGTATACCAAGTATAACCTTGCAGTCTGAGGGAAGAGTTTCCTCTGCCCATCCCTCTCGTGGGCAAATGTCTACTTGTAAAAGTACTTTAAGCTTGTATCTGGGTGCAATATGGTCAGAAATCATCATCCATTCGGCATCCCTTGTTTCATTTATTATGTTAATATATCCTAATCCCCCAACGTATCTAACCGATACGTTGCTCAGGTTTTTCTCACAGTTTATAATATTCCACCCTAACCATTCTTTTTATAATTATATGCAAATAACGAAGATCCACTAGGGCCTTCAGTACAACCATCATTGTAGAAGACCTGAATTCAAGATCTGCAACATGGAATAAGAGAAGTATCATTAACAGAAATGAAGGATTTGTAAATACATAAGTAGAAGACAAAGAGGAAATATCAGTCACTGGATCAAAAAAACAACATTATTCTAAAATAAATTGAACAAAAAACAAACGTCTAAGCGATAAACGAACAAAGACAAAAATTAGAACTCGATCCTCTTAAAAATAGAAGGATAGAAAATCAGTGAAAATATCATACATTTATCAGATATTCTTACCACAGATAACATAGAAATAAAGGTGCTGGAATTTGAAGATATAATACAAATGAACAGATTCGAAAATATAATACGAAGATATAAACAAAAGTACAACGATCCAAACAAATCAGGTCTATCGAAATTGTACAAAAATTCTAAAAAAAAAATGGAAAAAAGTCAATGCCTCTTTTATTTGGTGGAAACAGTATAGTATAGGAAAAAGAAATTATCAAAAACAGCACACTATTTATAAACAGCACATGGAAGTATTTAATGGAAAGACCATGTGAGTAGGATACCCAAACCTGGAAAAACCGGCATATTTCCACAAAATTATCCACGAATAAGTTTACAGACAGCTATTAACATAATTGCAGAAAGGATCATAGATTAAATATGGTCATGATTAGAGTTCGAATGGGACAAGTGATATCTAAATTCAGAACATCAGATTTATTCGATCGGCTTTTTCATAATGAATAAATGCAATATGGATTTCTAGGTTATATTCTTTATGTTTCTTTAGTAGTTGTCGTAAAATGGTAATATTGTCATTGCAGGTATTTCCTTTACGAAAGCCATTCTTTTCTTCTAGTAGTAGCACATCGGAAATTTTTCTGTTTTTTATAATTCAAGCATATAATTTGTATTATGTATTTAGTAGACTTATACCTCTAAACTTTCCATAGGACTTTGAATGTCCTTTTTTATTTAGTGAAATTATTTCTGCTTTCTTCATTTCATATGGATCTTTCATTTCTTTACTTGTTCTGTCCGTAATTCTCGATAATGTTCTATCGATATACCTTTGTCTATTTCTCTTATGTGAAGCTGTGCAGTGTCTTCTTCTTGTTTATTAAGTTGCCGCATTATTTTATTAGCTACCGTCTTCCATGTATATCGTTTTCCATATTCGATATTTTATCCCAAGACTCCTGATATTACTCCTGCCTTTCTGACAATATCTTTTGCTTTGTTACGTTTTTCTACATAATTTAATCTGGATTTTTGTGTATTATTATGAAGAGTATTTAAGTATGGCTTGTGTCTTTCTTTTATTGCATTCTCTGTGTTGTCTGTACAAATTTTTAGACTGGTTTTTCTTTTAAATTTCTTTATCTTCCCGATTTCTTCATTTACGACTTTTGCGATGTATTGCTTTATGTGGTTCCACTCTTGATTGATGTTTATGATCTTTTATAGTGATATATTATTTTCAGAAAATATTTAGGTGTGGTCTGAAATTATTATTTCCTAAGGTTTTGTCTACAATTGAGGTATATAATATCAAAGCCGATGCGGTAAAAATTGTAACTGACTTTCGCTAACTTCTTCTTCTTCAAGTGCCATCTCCGCGGCGGAGGTCGGCAATCATCATAGCTATTCGAACTTTTGAGACGGCTGCTCTGAAAAGTTCATTTGATGTACATCCGTACCACTCTCTCAGGTTGCGCAGCCATGACATTCTACGCCTCCCTATGCTTCTCTTTCCTTGGATCTTTCCCTGCATGATCAGTTGGAGCAAGGTGTATTTCTCTCCACGTGTAATATGTCCGAGATATTCCAATTTTTTTGTTTTTATTGAATTTAAAATTTCCATTTCTTTGTTCATCCTTCTCAGAACCTCTTTGTTTGTGACGTGTTCTGTCCATGATATTTTCAGAATTCTTCTGTACACCCACAGCTTAAATGATTCCAGTTTTTTCATTGATGTAGCATTCAAGGTCCAAGATTCCATTCCATAAAATAAGGTCGAAAAAACATAGCACCTCGCCAACCTAACTCTTAGTTCCAGTTTTAAATCCCTGGTACATAGAACTCTTCTCATTTTGTTGAAATTTGCTCTAGCCTTTTCTATTCTTATTTTTATCTCCTGATTGTAATCATTTGTGGAGTTAATCATTGTTCCCAGGTATGCATATTTGTCCACTTGTTCGACGTTAGTTTCGTTTATTAGAAGACTCTCGTTATTTCTTTGAGTTTTCGATATTCTCATAAATTTCGTCTTCTTGACATTCATTGTTAGACCATACTCTTTTCCATACTCTGCTATTCTGGTCACCAGTCTCTGAAGATCTTCAAGGTTTTCGGCTAAAATCACAGTGTCGTCCGCATATCTAATGTTGTTAATGGGAACTCCATTTACCTTTATTCCAGCTGTTTCACCCTCAAGAGCTTTTTTCAGGACCTCTTCGGAGTAGGCGTTGAAAAGAATTGGCGACAATACGCATCCCTGTCTTACTCCACATCTAATTTCAATTTCTTCTGACAGCTGTTCGTTAACACGTACTTTTGCTCGCTGTTTATAGTATAAATTTGATATGATCCTGAGGTCGTTGTAGTCAATCTTCTTTGATTTCAGGACATTCATTAAATGTTCATGTCGTACTTTATCGAATGCTTTATTATAGTCAATAAAACATGCGTATATATCTTGATTGACGTCCAGGCATCTTTGTATTAGTATATTAAGTGAAAAAAGAGCTTCACGTGTTCCTAGGCTTTTGCGGAAACCAAATTGTGTATTATTAACGTCTATGTCCAGTTTGTGATATATTCGGTTATGGATGACTTTAAGTAGTAACTTTAGCGTATGAGACATTAAGCTAATGGTGCGGTAATCGCTGCATTCTCTTGCGTTTTTCTTTTTAGGGAGACAAATAAAAATAGATGTCAACCACTCTTTGGGTTATACGCCTGAACTATAAATTTGGTTCAAAAGTGTCACTAAAACCTCAATGTGCTTCTCATCTAGAATTTTTAGGATTTCTATAGGAAGCATATCAGGTCCAGGGCTTTTCCCGCTCTTCATTGTTTTTAATGCGTGCAATATTTCTTCTTTTGTAATATATGGACCTATTTCTTCTGACGTAAGTTCTATGTGCTCCAGATCTCCTCTTTCACCATCGAACAATTCATCGATATATTCTGCCCATCTTTGTATTTTCTCGTCCGTATGTGTTATAGCAGTACCGTGTCTATCCAGAATTGCACAAGTGGGATTTTGTTTTCTTAGTCCTGCCAGTTCTTTGACTTTCTTGTGTAGGTTAAACAGATCATATTTATTTTGAAGGTCTTCGATCTCTTTGCATTGCTCTTCAAAGTATTTTTCTTTTGCCTGCTGTATCGTCTTTCTAATCTCGTGGTTTATCTCTCTGTATTTATTGTTATCCTTGTTTTTAAATTGTCTCCGTTGTTCCATCATATTGAGTATCTCGTCATTCATCCATTCCTCTTTTCTCCTTAAGGAAGTCTTTAATATTTCTTTACAGGGTTCCAGTAGACAATCTTTTAGTCGATTCCAGTACTCGTCAATATCGTTGGTGTTTGTGTTCAATTTGTTGCAGTTCACATGCAGTTCATGTTGGAGGCATTCTTTTACTTTAGGTTCTTTTCTTGTGTCTATTGTAGGGATTCTTTGATGTCTTTTAATATTTTTAAGGGTGAGTGTAATTTTGGCTATAAGTGGATTGTGATCTGAGGCCACGTCTGATCCAGGATATGCTTTCACGGCTTTAACAGCATTACGGTATCTTTCATTGATCATAATGTAGTCTATCTGGTTCCTGACTACTTTCTCCGATGTATCTGCGGGCGATCGCCATGTATACAGTCGTCTGTTTGGTAACATAAAAAATGTGTTTGTAATAATAAAGTTCTGCTCTTGACAGAATTGTAACAGACGGTCTCCTCTCTCGTTTCGATTTCCCAGACCATAGTTTCCTATACACTTTCCGCTTTGTCCCTTTCCAATCTTTGCATTGAGATCACCTAGGACTATCGTGATTTCTCTTGTTTTCGTAATTCTAAGTGCCTCTTCGATATCTCGATAAAATAATTCTACTTCTTCTTCGTCAGCATTCGCCGTAGGAGCATAAACTTGTATCAAATTCAGTTTGGCATGAGATGTCACTAACTTCAGTACCATTACTCTTTCTGAGATAGGGAAATAGCATTCCACCGCTCTATTAGATTTTTTATTAACTATTACTTATTACTTAACTTCTACCCATTAGTAAAGTAGAAGCTATCTTACCCTACGACCTTTCGGCATTGTCTTTGATGTTTGCCGCATCGGGAGAAAATAATTTCTGATCATAAACTATAAGCCTCGAGGACACTTTTATAAATTTATTCATAAATTATTTTTGCTTTTTATTTTAATATTCGTATTTGTTTAATAAAAACCAGAATAATTCGCATAGTGAATATTAAACTATTACCAAATTTATGTCAAATTTCAATTCATCGCCGCTACTGTTTACTTTTTCTACTCGTTTTAATTTACAACATCCCTCTTTCACGCGACGCTTATTTAGGCACAGGCAATTAAAACTTCTGAATTATTTTGGCGTTTTTTATTGGAATTTCATATCGTTTTTCTTTGTGTACACATGTCTACATCTGACGAAAACCGAGCTTTGGCACAACTTCAAAAACAAAATGAGCGGATAGGTGAGGTTTCCAAACACACAGAGGCGTACTTACCTTCAAGTGCTGGCTCTTTGCAATGAAAACAAATTAAAAGTGCCGACAGAGTTAAGTAAACATTCAACGGACATTTATATTAGCCTATGTTTTCTTGGGGTCGGTGTTTCTCGTTAGTTTAAATAATATTATATATGTACGTAAATAAAGTGCTAATTAAAATTTATGTATATTTCATTATTATTGAAAAGCTAAATCTTTTAGAGCTATTTACCTACCTGTTAGATTTCACATTTGAAATTTTATTTTGAAAAATACACCTACGATTACTATAATGCTATAAAGTGAAACATATTTGAAATGGGCAACAAAATTTTGTTTATCATTTTGATACATCTGAAGAAAATTATCATTTTGCCCCAAATTGTTTTCTATTTTTTCGACCAGTATTAAAAAGAGCAGTTTTATGGTTCCCCTTGCAGGTTATCAAGAATACAGATCGCTTATCTTGCAACTTAACAACTTTTATCCCTTGTTTGTTGAACATACCTATCACTTCATTAGATTTCATTTTGCTTGTAACAATTGTTTTAGGAAGACCTTTTCGGTTACTTCTTAAAGTTCCACAATACAAAGTTCTTCTCTCTAGCAGATCTTGAACTAATGGTACACTGGAGTAAAAGTTATCCGCGTACAGTGTTCTTCCTGTGTCCTACTTGAAATAGGATCTTTGCCACAATATACTTTAATTCTATAACTGTAACCATCTGTTGTACATACGTTATATAGTTTCACACTATACTTGTGACGCTTATTTTTAATATATTGACGCATCCCTAAGCGTCTTCTCCAAGAAACCATACTTTCATCGATAACCACGTTTCTACCATTTGTCAATATATCTTGAAATCTATTGTTTAAAATGTCTAATTCGGTATAGTTTATCTGTGCTATTTTGCAAACCATCGTTATCGTTAAGATATAGATATTGTAAGATTATTAAAAAGCTGTCCCTTGTCACGATTCTACTTATAAAACTGTTATGGTAAAGGGGATTTTTAGACCAGTATTGTTATAAAGAAGGGACATTTGCCGAACCTGTACAAATGATAATGGCTCAAAATCTTTTCAGTTCCTGTTGATTTACAGGTATCCAAGATCTTTGTCTAGATTTAGGTTTGATTGGGTTGTTATTTAATTGTTGTGATGCATTTCTATTGGTTTCTGTAACCAGGAGATCAATAACCGTGTCATTTACAAATAGTGAATAGCTTTCAAGAGGACTAATAGATTCATTCTGAACGTTAATTACTGGGTTCACTAAATGTTCATTTATACCTATGTTTATATGATTATTTTTGATTATTGGTATCCATTCATCAAGTGTTGCTACTTTTTCGAAAATTTCACTTGAAGCACCTTAGTCTCCTACAAATTTCCCATGAATAATAAATAAGAAGAAAAAAAAATTGTTTACTTATTTGTATCTTCAATAAGTTCATCGTCACTCTCGGAACTGATTTTATATTCGTCATTATCTGAATTAGTTGAACATTCAGAAGGAGCGTAATTAGGATCATAGTCCGAATTGTCGCTAAATGGTTCTTCCTCTGATTCGCTCAAACTACTTATAATTGTTGCTTGGTGACGATCCAAATTTGGGGTCTACACAACTAGCACTTGTAGTTGCATTTTGCAATGCCAAATTTACTAAATTAACAGTTCTATTACTCATTTTACTCAATCTTTATACAAATATTTTAAACACTATTATGGCTGGACCGAGATAACTAAACTGAGAATTACAAATGAAATTACTTACCAGATGAATTTATCTGGCAATCTCACAATGGAAAAAAAACTTGTATGCGTTACCACTCGAATAAAACTGGCAATAAATTATCTCCCTATTAGATATATCTCTTTCAGACAATAATATAAGTATCTATAATGTTAGTTTTTACCAATGAGTTTCGTTTGTATGCTACTCGCCAAATGGAAATACATGTTTTTTTAGCCGTAGTTTCTGCAAACGTAGTTACCAGTCTTTTTCAACTGGTGGCGCAGCGAAGGTGTACATAACGAGTCAACTTTATTAGAGAATTTCACCCAATTCACAGACGCCTTCAACACTCTAATAATGAATCCTATTAAAACATAAGCGAATCTTCAGTTTATCAAGATATCAGTGTAAATCTCAAAGAACAAAATAAAGAGAATATGGAATCAATGAAAATGTCTGAAACGTTATCACAAGAAACTCCAACGGTTTCCATTAAACGGCCAATGCCAGAATCTACACCTCCTCATGAAAAAGACGTCCAAAAACAACCCACATTTCAAACATTCAAACTTAAGATTAAGATAAAAATCAGATTTTAAATTTCTTTGAATCAGCTCACACAACGCAGACATATTGGATCTTGTTAAAACCTACACAGACACTGTACGAGATTTCCTTAATGATATGAACACTATGTACTCTCAAAGCTCAAAAAGATTAAAAATAAAAATCACAAACATTAAAAAAACTACCCTATCAACTCTATCAACCCAGAACATCTACAACAATGGACAGCGAACTCTAGTCCTCTCAAGAAATCTTAAGTACTTAACATTCAGATCTATAATACAATTAAAACTTTGTACAACGGGTACCACACCCGTTGAGAAATGTTACAAAAGATAATTGCTTAACAGACGTCATCAGTTATTTGCTTTTAAGAAAATCATTTCAAAATCATTTTAACCATACTAGGTTAAAATATTTTAAATGCTTTTACAAAAACAGTATTAATGGCGATAAAGCAAGTGGTATCCAAATGTACGAAGCAGAAATAATACCTTTAAATACATCCTTAGAAGCTGTTGTAATTAGTACTAATAGTGATACAAAATCTCACTATGCAACATTTATATTCCATCGAGTGAAAATTTTTTAACCGCCGCGCCGTACTTGAGGAACTACTTCAACATATCTCATCTCCCCGTATACTCTTAGAAGATTTTAATAGTTATAGCCTTACTGGGATCCAAATTTCGGTCATTTAAGGAAAAGTCATGGAACAATTACTTGACAGTAACAATGTAAACATCTTAAATATAGGAGTACGCATAAGATTTAATATACAAACAGGAGAATCCTCAGGTATCGCTAGTAATTACATTCCTCTTCTTATAACCCGTCCTTTTAAAACGGCCTCAACAACACCTCTCTCAAAATGGAAATTCGACCAAACAAGTTAAACACTCTTCTCAGGCCAAATAGACCAAAAACTTCCCAAGATCAAATACCTTTCTGACCCGACTACCTCAAATATAGCTTTAACTTATATATAATTCTTTTAGGTAATATTGGAAGCAGGGCACAAAGCGGACGAAAAATCCAAAACTCTAAAAACTCACATGCCAGTACTGTGGTACAAATTCAGAAGATGCCCTACTACACAAAATCAAATAAAATATAAAAAAACTAAGAGCTGAATCTCGCTATAAGATTAAGCAAACCAAAAACCAAAACTGAAAATCATTCGCGGCATCCATCAACAACTCCACCCCTCTGTCTGCATTATGGAAAAAAAAATTGTCAACTATTTAGAAAACTGCAAAACGTCGAAATAAATTTTAAAACGTTATGACAAATTAATTATCTCAAAATTTAGAAATAAAAAGAAGGAGATACTGATCGCAGAGAACACGGATGACTAACTCAACTCTCCAATTTCACCAGAATTGGACGATGCATTGTTTGGCATAAAAAACTCTTCTTCGGGTCCAGATGATATACCAATAATTTTGCTTCAAAAACTAAGCACAAATGCAAGAGCATATATCCTTGACGTTTAGAATAAAATGTGGATACAGCACTACTTTTCAGTCTTGGTGAGAATTATATTATCCCAATCCCTAAACCTCAACAACCGAAAACAGATCTTTAATTTTATAGACCAATTTTCCTAACCTCGTCAAACTTTAAGTTATTCGTGAAGATTATAAACCGTCGCCTTACATGGTTTCTGGAAAATAGAAAACTGCTAATCCCTCAGCAGAACGGCTTCTGTTAAAATAGATCAACGACTCATAACCTAATTCCTGACTATATTGATGATATTTTTCTTTTCCATGCACGCTACCCCTACCTGAGTTCTCTTTTCCTCTTCTACTTAACTGTTTATTAGTAAGTTTCCGTTTTCCAAAGCTGTGGGTCCTCTTCATTTTATTTTGTTTTCTGTTATAGCTACTGATTATAGCTACAATCTTCTTATCTTTTGTTTCTTTCCCCAGTTCTACTTCTTTTCCGTTTACACATCTTATATCCCACGTTGCCATTTTTAAAATGTTGTTAAAATGTTTGTTTCTCATCATAAAGACTTTTAAATGTGGTTTCTTTCTGTCTGTATTATCAACTTTATAAACACTTATGTCCTTATTCTGTGCTTTTTCATTTCCAGTTCCGTCCACGTATTTTCTTCCACTAGTTTTTTTAACTAGCTTGCACTGTATTGTTTGTAGGTTTTTCTATCACGTGTGTTTTTTTGGTTCTAATTCCATCTTATGTCTTCTATAATTATAAATCCATAACCTATTTTTGCAAATTTCCCATTTGCTTTTCTATGTATACTCGATGATGTTTATATGTTGCTAATTTATCTGACTTTCAATACTTTTAATTTCCATCCAAATTTATTAAATTCAATAACACAGATCATAATTTATTTTTTTCTTGCTCTGTTTATTTTTATTTTTATCCTAAATTCTTTGTTTATACGGTTTTCTGTTTCGATTTTTAGTTGTTCTTCATCTGATGTATCTATTGTCAAGCCTTTCATTATTTAATTGTTTTTCTTATTTTCTTTTTGCACACTTCCATAGTTAATAAATTTTCTTTTATTTTATGTTTCATAACTCTTCAATTTGTAGTTTATATTTACTATTCTCCTTTCTGATCCCCTTCATTTTATCTACAATATTTTTCATTATATTTTTTTATATCCTCATGCTCCCTGTTTTCCTTTTGCTACCATCTACTAGTAATCTCTAGTCTCATTAATTCCATCATTTCATTCTGGTTATTTGTTTCATTTGTTTTTGTTTTTCTCTTATCTGGTGATCAGTGTATTTTTTAATTCTGGCAAATATTTCTTCTGGTTCATCTTTCCCTCAGGATTCTCAAGAACAAACGTTCCCACAAATGGACGTAAATCAAACAGTGGCCCTGAGTGCCCGGCGTCCCTTTAGTGGGACAGGGGTGCGAAGAATCCCCGGGCGGAAAAACAAATTTAGTGTAAGCGATTTAAAACGCATTGCAACGTGGAATATAAGAACACTTTATGAAGCAGGAAAATTAACAACAGTCATGCTAGAAATGGAGAGATTAGACATACAAGTATTGGGCCTTTCAGAAGTTCGATGGCCAAATTCTGGAAACTACACTAAGGATAATAATAGTATTTTCTACTTAGGCAAAAGCACTGGAAAACACAGCCATGGTGTTGGTATTATTATCAACAATAATTTAAAAAAGTTTGTGACAAATTTCATTCCCTTTACCGAACGTATGATGCTACTTCAGCTGAAAGCCAAACCTCTAAAAATAAATCTAATCCAAGTGTATGCTCCAACATCTGATAGCAATGATGCTGAGGTCGAAAAATTCTACGCGGACTTGTTAACAAAAAACATAAAGAAGCAGGAGGTAAAAATAATTATGGGCGACTTTAATGCTAAAGTCGGTCGAGGAAAAACTGGAAATATAGTAGGAAATTTTGGGTTAGGTAAAAGAAACAAAAGACGTGATAGACTAGTCCAGTACTGCCAGGAGAAAGAATTAGTCATAACAAATACATATTACGACCTACCCTCAAGAAGATTATACACGTGGACTTCTCCAAAAGATAACACCAACAATATAATCAGAAACCAAATAGATTTTATAACGATCAACAAAAGGTTTCGTAATGGAGTACAAAGTGCAAAAACCTATCCAAGCGCAAATGCAGATACGGACCATAATCTATTACTAGTAAACGTGAACATTAAACTTAGCAAACCGGAGAAAAAGTTAAAACCACCAACATAAACATCAAAAACTTAAAAGACGACAACTGCCAACAGCAACTAAACGCAGAGATAAATAAATTTAGGGCAGATGGCGAAGCGTGGAATGGGCAGATATGAAAAAAACCATACTAAAAGCGGGAAAAGAGGTCCTAGGCGAAGAAGAGAAAACCACTAAAAAAGACTGGTTAACACCGAAAATAGTTGAGCTAATAACTGAAAAAAGAAAATACAAAGCTAAAGGTGAAAATAAATATAAAACCATCAAGAACAAAATCAAAATATGAAATCAGAAAGTCTAAGAAGGAATGGATAAACAAGGAATGTCAGGAACTGAAAGAACTCAGCAACAAACATGACACCTCAAACTTGCATAAAAAAATCAAAGAACTTACAGGCAACACCTTACAAAGAAAAACACTCATAATAAGAGATAATAATGAAGGAATACTTACTGAAAAAAGCAAAATAAAGGAAGTATGGGAACAATATATAATCCATCTATCTGTCCCATGACGAGAGGGAAAATGAACAAGATATAGGTGAAGAAAAACAATACCTACAAATTTTACCCTCAGAAGTAAACAATGCCCTACAGAATGCAATACAAGGAAAATCACCGGGTCCTGATCAAGTATCAGTTAAACTGTTAAAAGCCTTAGATGACGGTAATATAAAGAGACTCACCCGAATTCTCAACCACATATATGTAGAGGGCAACATCTTGGAGGAATGGCTTAAATCGATGTTTTTACCTCTACCAAAAAACAACAATCCCAAATCATGTAATGACTGTAGCTTAATAAGCCTAATGTGCTATCCTTTAAAGATTCTCTTGAAAATTGTTCAAAGCCGAGTTTATAAGAAATGTGAGGAGCAGATAGATCAAACGCAGTTTGTCTTCAGAGGAGGCATGGGTACAAGAGAGGCATTATTTGCGTTGACGGTACTCTTGCAGAAATGTCGGGAATATAACAAGAGTGCGTATGTATGCTTCATAGACTTTAGGAAGGCTTTTGACCGAGTGCAGCATATGAAGTTAATAGATGAATTAAAAAACATCAATTTAGACAAAAAAAGACATTGAGTTTATTAAGGCTATATACTGGAATTAGAAAGCAGTAGTAAAGGTGAACGATATAGAAACAAATAATATACCGAGTGCGAGAGGGGTCAGGCAAGGATGCGTCTTATCTCCAACGCTTTTCAACGTGTACTTACAGGTCATATTCAGATCAGATCAGTCTTATGGGAAAGAAAAGAGGGAACAAGAATTGGTGGAGAAATCGTAAACACCACGAGATTTGCAGATGACACGGTAATTATGGCTGAGAGTATAGAAGAACTATAAACTTGACTAGATGCAATAAATAGTGAATGCATTCAAATGGGACTTGACATCAACACAGATAAGACCAAATTTATGATAGTATCAAGGATTCCAATAAATAATGAACAACTAACCTTTGGTGGACAGCAAATAGAGAGAGTGACAAAATATAAATATCTGGGAGATTACATCAACACAGAATTAGATCCAGACTAAGAGATCAGGGTACGAATAGAAATGGCAAAGGCAGCGTTCTTAAAATTCAAGCAATTTTTCTGTGACAAAAATCTGAATACTGCGCTGAGACTGAGGTTTGTTGAATGTTACGTCTGGTCCCAACTATTGTACGGGGTAGAAACATGCACGTTAAAAGTTAAGAATAGTTAAGAAGCTTGAAGCCTTTGAACTTTGGATATACCGGAGAATGTTGAGAATTCCATGGCTGCCAGGGTCACCAATGAGGAAGTGCTGAGAAGGATGGGTCGAGACAAAAAATTGTTGAGAACAACAAAAGTACGCAAGACTGCATACCTTGGACACATACTGAGAAATGATAAATATAGTCTTCTGCAGGTCATCATGCAGGGTAGAGTCGATGGCAAAAAAAAAGTAAGAATCTGAACTTTGTAAAATAAAAAAAGTCCTTGGTCTTACATTTGGCAAAACATTGGTTTGTAAGGGTCATATTAAAAATATAAAAGGTACTTGCTAGCAAAGCCTTAATATTTTGAAGACACTATTGAACATCTCCTGGGGCAGAGATATGGCAACTCAAGAATTGTACAGTAAGGATATAAACCCTTACATTGCAATGTTATATAGAATATCTTAAATCATATATGTTGTCAAAAGTGGGTCATGAGACGAGCAGTTATGTTTGGATTACATACACTTAGTTTTTATACACAGCTTTACCTTATCACGTAGATTCAAAGTTTGATAGGGTAACCCTGAGAAAATATATAAAACGTGAGAGGGATTTATTATTGGACTATTATTATTGTATTTACTGTTCGAGATGTTATTATTATTGTATTTACTGTTCGAGATGTGTACACAATGTAACAAACTCCTCGTAGACCTGTAACAATGTACGTATATAAATTTAAATAAATTATAGTGGAAAGTTAGTGATTTTCTTGGGTTCGAGAGTTGGCCGCTTTTATCCCTTAAGGACCAACGTGGCAAATTTTTTCATCCTTACTTCGATCAAAAACTAATTACGGCTCAGTGGGATATGACTCAGCTAAGAAATATGTTCTTAAAAGACTAGATGTAATTTAAAATAAGGGACTGCGATTAGCTTTGGGTGCCTTTGGAACAAGCCCCATACTAAGTATATGTAGTGAGTCAGGGCAAACCTCCTAGAATCTGAAAGAGATTTTTCAAGTTTGTCGTTGGCTTGTAAAGTTCTATCCTCTTCAGATACCCTTCTCCAATACTTCTCATGTCACCCTCAATGCGAACCGCCTTTCTATAAACGAATCAACCGATTTTTTCATAAATATAGCATATTTTCGACAATATACCACCTTCCGAAGACCCTCCTTCTCCATGGACTCTAATTAAAGCAGGAATGATCACATATCTATCAAAATTTAATAAACATGAATCCCACCAGCCATAATATTAAATCACTTCAAAGACATTATGGATATATTTATTGACACTACCAATAGATCTGCTTGGATGCATTAAAAATAATGGATGGAGTGAGGGCAGTAATTTTATCTAATACCCATAATGCTAAATTTAAGCTGCATAACAACTGGACTATCTTCAATGCAGAACTTAACCCAATCCTTAAAGCTCTAAAATTCAATAACAATAAGGACCAAAAAATTATACAATCATAACTCAATGATGACTCAATTAATGCCCTTTGTGACATACAAAACATATTACTCCAGCAACACTCTTCATAAAAACATTTACAAAGAACGTCAAAAGGAAAATAAACACGTGGTATTAATCTGGGTTTCATCTCATATTGGAGTACACGGTAAGAAGTTTGTCCACCTAGCTCATGAACTAGCCACAAGTGATGATCAAGTTCAACTAAATAAAGTAGTGCCAAGTGATCTTAAATTGTGCTTAAAACACATAGTTAGTTGTGCTTGTCAATACAAATGGTCGCAGTGTTTTGAAAAACTAAGTCAAATTAAAGACACTGTTGTACAAAAACATGCTTTTTGTCGCCGATCTTGTTGAAACCAAATGTCGCCGAGACCACGAGCTTCATTTTCAGGTACCAAATAGTCCGTTATCATGGCACGATAACGTTCTCCATTCACAGTAATATTCTGGCCGGCCTCTGTTTTAAAGAAATATGGACCAACGATTCCACCAGCCTATAAACCACACCAAACAGTTGTTTTTTCAGGGTGTAATGGCAACTCTTGAACCTTTTTGGGTTGTTCATTACCCCAAATATAGGCATAAAAATGACAAGCCAAGGTGTTGAGAACGGCGACAAATCGATTCTTCATTATTTTCGAGTACACTATCCGTTACCGCCGCTATATTTCCTTCAGTACGTGCTGAATGTTGTCTATTTGGTCGCGTATTCTCCAATAATGAAAACTGGGTTTCAAACTTACTAAATGTAAAGCGAACTGTACGTTCGGTAGGCCGATTATGTGGACCATAAATTGATCTAAGCGCACGAAATACATTCCTCACAGAACTCCCATTTTCAAAATACAACTTAATAACTTCTAGACGCTGTGCCGGGCTAGGTCTTTCCACCATGAAATGTCAAACAATACTGAATAAAAGCGAAATGTCAGTTTGACAGTATTCATGCACGATCTCCAATCAAATCTTCACCAAAAAAAGTACCTCTAAATCACCTTATACATATCATCACTTGTTAAATCAGTGTCGTTACGCGTTAACTATATTTTACTTTATATTTGATGCCTCGAGTTTTTAACAGCTGGCAACCCCAATTTGGGACCATTTTTCTCAAGCAACCTTATATCATCATCTTAAGAAAAAAAGTAGCTTTAATTTTATATAAAAAACATGCATATAAGTCATGAGGAACGTATTTTATTTAAAAAATAAATGAACGAAATAAAATTTTGGTTCAAAAATTAATTACTATTAATTAAATTAAAAATATTTGCGGCCACTTTGTGACTGGCAACGTATTATCAACGCATTCTCCTAATTTTAAATGTATGTAAAAATGTGATCCGACATCCTGATAGGGTAAAAGGAAGGGGAGAAGGAAAGAAAAGTGAAAATGTTTGATTAACTACGTTATGAACGTAGTGATCCTGTAGTGGGATCTTGTACTGTAAGAGACAATAAAAAACATCATAAAGTTTTTAACGGATATAGGTAAAGCTCGGATTTATAGGCAACAAAAATTGAAGAAAAAGGCGCCTATATAGGCAAAGATTTTTATTAAAAAAGGCAGGAATATTAACATTTACGCAAAATATAGACAATAAAGGAACATAACTTATTATTTATTGTACAAAGTGAATTAACGTAATATTAACTTAAGGCAGGTATATTTACACATCATAATCATAACATTAGTATAAATAAACTAGTAACTAAATAACTGTAAATTAATAATTAAACATTGTAACCACTTAAAATTTTATCATTAATAGAAACAACTAAATGTTTTTCAATATTTTCGGTCTTAAAACTATGTCTTCGATCACTTAAAATTAATTTGTGTATTGAAAACGAACGTTCGACATCGACAGATGTAATTGGAGCATATTTCAGAGCGGATAATAAATCTGGCATAATTTGAAATTCCTCGGAAAATGTCCCATTCAAAACTTTAGCAACATTAGACAAAAACGAAAAACCTTGTCGAAAATATATTTTATTTTTTTTTTTAATTAATTGACCGTTCCTTCCAGGTGCCGATTTAATTTTCGTCTTTAAATTATCTATTAATTTTACTGACTCTTTATTTGACTCTGAATTTATCTCTTGTTTTTCTAATAAGGTAATTGTGGTAACTATTAATTTATAATTGTCATTGATATAAGCGAGTTCCTGTTTCAATTTGGGATTTTTTAATATTTTTTTTACTTCTCGAATGGCTTCGGAAATATCATCATCAAATTCTGACATAACTAATTCTATTTCATTGCAGTGTTCAAAGTAAAAAAAACTGCTTCGAGCCAGGTTCCCCACCTTGTAATTACTGGTTTAGGTGGAAAAGGGACACCGGGAAGTCTTTCTTTATATATTTGCACCCTCAACGGAGCCTTTACAAAAACTTTATTCATAAAATTTATAAAATTATTTACCAACGGAAACAGATTTCTTATTTCTTCACCAATTCTATTTACCCTGTGGGCTACACAAGTGCAATGAATTTATTTATTAACATATTAACAGCAGCTTTTAACATATATGCCGCAGCATCTGAAAGCATTAAAACTATTTTATTCACTGGTATAGCGTTGGGTAAAAAGAGGTTTGTTAAACTATCTTGTATAAATCGACATTGTTAAATTGTTTGTTTTTTCCAATTCTTTAACGGCAACTAAATAAGGTTTTCTCGCAAAGTTTTCGTTCAAAATTCCAATCATTAAATTAGCTATATACCTGCCGCATACATCTGTCGTTTCATCCACGATAATATACAAAAAAATGCCCTCTAACCCCCGCTTAATTTTTGAAATACATTTCACATAACATTTTTCCACAGTATGTTTTCTCAATGTACTCTCGTCCGTTATAAGGATTTATTAAGATATTTTTCGAAAAAGCATTTAAAACTAGGGTTATTAACTTTATATAGAGGAATGTTGGATGCAATCATCATCTGGCATAAATCAAATTTAAATGCGTCTTCCTCCTTTTTTTTTGAACTGCTTAAACTATCTCGCAGATATATTTGGGCTAACTTAGAGAAATTTAATTTTTCCAAATTACGTTTATGAAGTGGGGTTCCACTATGCTGGTCAATAAAGTACTTTTTTCTACTTGAAATCTGAGTATTTAAAAAAAATAATTAGAATTCTAAAACCGCTTTAGAATTTAGTTATGTTGTGGGACGAGAAAAAATAAAACTTACCGATTTGCCGCATGGTTTACAAAATGCTCCATCTCCTTCTAGAGAAAGTTCCGAATAACGTGCGATGCATAGCCTTAATTTAGATGTCATCTTTTCACACAAATGTCTAAAACGTTTTAAAACGTGTTCTTTTCTTTTCGGTATACGCAACAAAACCAAACTAGGATATAGCAATTTGTGACTAAACTCTGATACAGTAACCGACTGTACAACTGATAATAAACTAATAAAGCTTAGGGATTTCCAAATAGTTAACCCTCAAGTCTCGATCAGGTACATTTTCCTAGAAATCTGTTATATAAACAAACCATTGATATTTTATTATTGACCCAAAATTTTATTATAGAATGGTTTAGTAATATAATATGTAATATCATGGGTAGTACCATGGAATTTAAAAAAAAGCACAAATAGGCGGAACTTACGAAAAAAGGCAAAAAGTGCAAAAAACAATTATAATAGGCAAAAAAGGCACTTAATCCGAGCTTTAGATATAGGCATAAAAGATATTTAAATTACAATCTAGTAACACAAATTGTATCAGTTTTTTTATGGTATTATGTAGTTTTTTCTAGTATTATGGTATTATGTAGGTATTAGTACTTTTCTTTGTTTTTAATACGTTTTTCCATTGTTGTCGTCTACAACCCCAGTGGTTCGTACGAGATTAAATCAATGTAAAAAATATTAACATATATGTAAGTATTAAAAGAAAAGTAAAATCACAAAGTTCAAAATGTAAACCGCATTTAAAACATTATAGTACAATGTTTGGCTTGTAAATAATACTGTGTTAATATAGATTTATAGTCAGAAAACGAGAAGAAAATTCGCTACTATTTTTAGTTTCATGAAAAATTTTTGTAATACCCAACATCGAGGATACATATTAGGTACCAACTGTCGGTCTTATTGAGAAAATAAAGCGGTAACCTAATATAAGACAAATTTTCTTCATATCTATATTTCCATCTCAAACGGTTCCATTTCTCCATGAAATTAATGCATAGATAAGTAGAAAGCAAATATGTCTTTAGGTGACTATTACCTATGCGATAGTTTGATGATAGCAGCTTAAATGAAGTAACTGGTATATAAGTAATCCTGATAAATAAGTAAATGAGTGGGCAATAAAAAAAGATAACTAATATTCAATTGAAAAATCCAAATATTCCATCGCATTAAAACAAAATTGGCAAATGCTTGGCAGATACTGACCTGTAACTGAGCCTGAAAATGCCGTGCAAAATGAAATTCCCAGACCATCCATATATTCGTTTACGGTGTAACTAATTACTCAAAAGTGATAAATGCTATTAAGGCAGTGTTAGAGCCAAACAATAACAAACTATAATAGTAAACTATATAGTAAAATTTAATATTAGCAAGTTAATACGCCACATACACAGAAAAGTAGTGATATTATTTTTTTACATGACGAGGGTTAGGCATTCATTGCCTGGTTCGACATACTTCGCTATAATTCGATATAAAAAAATATATTATTACTTAATATATAATTATCAACAATTTTTCCCTAATTTAAGTAATCCATTACGTAGCCAATTAAGGTTAAGAGGTCATAATGAAATAAATGAATCAGCCAATTGAGGAAATTATATGGACCTTTTTTTTACAACCCTACAATTTTTAACAAAATATGACGAGATCCTAAAAAATCATTTTATTAATTCGACAGTTTTCCGAGGTATCTCAGGATACTTTCTTACTCTACTATTCTGGACATCCGTAGTGATCTACGGATGTAGACCCCATCCCCATCTTTATGAAAGACTTCGAGAATGAGCACTATCCACATCAGTGCTCAAACTCACAGGTTGGCTACGATATGTTGAAGATGCATTAGTCATTTGGCCCCATGGCGGGGATGCATTGGTGTCATTTCAAACCCATTTAAATGGTATACATCCTAGTATCAAATTCACGATGAAGGTGGAAACTGATTCATCCCTACCGTTTCTCGACGTTAGATATATACAAACAAACATAAACATACATATTGTAGTAATCCTGCTTTTTTAGTTTGTTGAATAGAGTTACCTAATAATTAAAAATCGTTATTTATTTTTTTTTAATCATAAGATCTATTCATATGACATGACATACTATGAAATGAATTAACATCAAAAACTTCTATCTAAAATATCGAATTCCATCAAACTAGAACAGAATCATTGTGTAACCACCTCATACAATTAGTATGATTATTAACAAAAATATTAGTTGGACGGTAATTACTTGTTTTTTAATTAATTTATTTACTGACAGCAATTTATTGTAAGCAAATAGCTTTGTATTATTGTTTTAATTGGTCCAGTTGCATTTTGTTAATAAAATAAATGTTCAAGCGAAATGTCTGCGGTACGACCGGAATTGCAGAAAGCTTCCGAAAAAAAAAATGCTTTAATACAAAATTGTGTGAAAATGTAAAAATGCCAAGTCGCATTTAAAGAACATTTATTTGACATCTGTATAAAACTAGACAAATATTTTATTACCTATTTTAGTCAGGTTTTTTAAGGACGGAGACGGAATGAGGTCACAGGAATCCTACTTAGATTTTTTCCTAGGGTCAGCGTGACACCGTTGGATTGCCACTCAACATCTTTTCATTATACCGGGATGTGATTTATCTGGACTTACAGTACAATGTTAAATATAATATGATAGAGTATAATGCAGCATCCTAGCAATCGGTTGATATGCGCCGAACGGAGTATAAACCGATTAGTGTTTAGATTAGTAGTTAGTATAATATAGTAAAATAAGAAATATGGAAAAAGAAAAAACTGTGTTATTCTGGAATAAAAAACCACTCTGATTAACCAAATAAACAGAAAAAATATCTAAGAACTAAAAATATAAAAATTTAAGTTAATTTTATTTACACACAAAGGCACAATATGTTCTTCACTCTATCTATACAATAATTCTTTTTACATATTTTGCAAATTTTTTTTGCAACATCACAAAGATTTTTCTTACCGTCTACTAATTTCTGTACTTTTGTTCTTCATTTGGCATTGCGCTAATGACACGCCGCTTTGTGGTATGTAAACTATGCCTTGGGTCATCATCATCTGGCTCGACAACCCTTTTTGGGTCTTGGCCTGTTCCAGGATTCTTCTCCATTCTGATCCGTTTCTTGCTTTTTTTCTCCAGTTTTTTATTTTTAAGGTTGTTATATCATTTTCTATTTGTTCTAAGTATCTCAGCTTCGGTCTTCCTCTTGTTCTTTTTCCTACTGGCATCTGTTTGAATATTTTGTTTGGTATTTCGCCTTCTTCCATTCTTTCTACATGTCTTATCCAACTCAGCAGTCCTATTTTAATGAATGTTATAATATCCGGATCCTGGAGTATTTTGTATAGTTCAGAGTTGTATCTTCTTCGCCATATTCCATTTTCTTTTGTGCCCTTATATATGTGTCGTAAGATTTTTCTTTCGAAGGTGGCTAACAACGCTTCCTCTCTTTTAGTGAGTGTCCAGGTTTCTGAGCCGTATGTGAGTACCGGTCTTATTAGGGTTTTATATATTTGGCATTTTATTTTTCTTGCGACGTTATCTGAGCTTAGTTGCCTAATTAAGCCATGGTAACATTTATTTGCAATAAATATTCGCCTCTTCACTTCCTCCGTAACGTTATTATCAGAAGTGACTAGGGATCCCAAGTATATAAAGTTTTTTACCCCGTCTATGTTGTATTCTCCTATTGTTATATTTCGTGGCTGCCTTATTTTTGCGTTTTTACTTACCAGCATATATTTTGCTTTGGTCTGATTGATTTTAAGACCACTATTTTTTGCAGCTCGTTCTATTTGGTTGTATGCCTCTATCATTTCTGTTCTTGATCTTGCGATTATGTCAACATCATCTGCAAATGCTAGTATTTGCACGCTTTTATTAATGACTGTCCTCGTGTATTGACTGTTGTGTCCCTCAGTATTTTCTCGAGTACGATATTGAACAAGATGCATGATAGAGCGTCTCCCTGGCGTAGACCCTTTTTCACATCTATTGTTTCCGTTAATTCATTTTGATGAATTACCGGAATTACCGCATGCCTTGGTGATGTCACATTTTAAATCTTCAAACAACAATGACAATAGCAAAATTTGCAAAAAAGTGTATTTATCCAATATATGTATACTTTCTTAAAACTAACAGAACTAAAGAGTCAAAACCGTGCCGGGCGAATGAACATTAAACGGTCATCCCCAATATTTTACTGAAGACTTCAACTTGTTGAACTAAGTCTTCACTAAAATCCTAATTTGAAACTATTTATTTTACTAATTCTAAAATACCCAATTTTAAACAAATACGTAGTTTTCTTTAAAAGACGTACAACAAACAATATTTTTTGTACCATTTGCATATCGCATTTTTACACATTTATTTGTAATTAAAAAAAAACTCTAGATAAAAACAAAAAACAGTTAAGATTTGATTTTACGTATAGTGCGTTTGTGTATCCGCTTATACGTATTTCACCCTAAAAGAGATCTTCGGAGCGGCTATTCACAACCGCTCTGAACGTGAAAATAATCTTTCCTGTCATATTAAAAGCAAATATAAGAGGGCTTCGACAAATGATTGCGTCCAAATCGAAACCATTTTATAGTTGCTTCTAATATGACAGGAAAGATTATTTTCACGTTCAGAGCGGTTGTGAATAGCCGCTTCGAAGATCCCTTTTAGGGTGAAATACGTATAAGCGGATACACAAACGCACTATACGTGAAATCAAATCTTAACTGTCTTTTCTTTTTATTTCGATTTACTCTTTATGAATACGAGAAACCAATTCGCTAACGATTTTTGCTTAGTTGAGGAGATATGTTGTGGAATGCAATTTTAGATTCCCCATGTCTCTAATAACATCTTTATCAACGTCTGTTTTGCCTTGCAATTCTTAGAAGGCATAGATTAAAGCAGAAATCTGAATTTGGTTTCAAAAATTAGTTTACGGATTTAAAACCCTAGATCTTTATATATAAAAATCTTATGTCACGGTGTTTATCCAAGCTAATATTCAAAAACCATTGAACCCACTCCAATAAAAATTTGTGAAAGTGTATTTGTTGGTCCAACTTAGGAGGTAGAATATTTTTTATCTCGATGAATGACCCTTATTTTTTTTAATTGTAAGTTCAAAATATTTTATACGACTTCTTCTCTACAGTTTTAGTTCATTTGATCCATGTAGTTATAAAATATCATAAAATGACGTTTAAAAAACGTCATTTTATATTTTATAACTTTGTTTTTACAATATATCGAGATCACTAATTTTGGTTTTAAAATATTTATTTGAAGTCCTTGGAAGATCTAATAAATGAGAAAATAGTGGAAGCAGTGGATTTATTTCTCATACAAACAGTTACATTATACTCTTATACAAAATTTGTTATATGACTTTATCTTTTACAGTTGGAGTCCATTTGAACATAAAGTGGCGTGTAACAAACTTCACGTCTATTTACTTTTTTAGTTTCGCTTAAACTCAAAAAAATATGATGAAATTGTAAGGAAAATATTAAAGCAGTTTTATTTTTCCATACAAACAGTTCTATATACTGAGAGTAAATAAATTAAAAATAATTTTAAAATCTTCAACATTTATAAAATATGAAGATCAGAGAATAAGATTAGGAATGAACCGTGCACAAGAACCAGAGCTGCACGTAAGCAGCATATAGCTACACCCAGAACACAAGAACAAGAAAGACAGGAAATCAACCGCGCATTTACACGTACATATATCATTTTTGTTCATCTTGCATTTGAATATACCCTGGACATTAATATTTCTGCGCATTTTAAAATTGCTATTGGTTCAATGGGCACAGTATGTTATCACATACTGAAGTTTCACAATAAAGCACTTGGCATCTGTTTTTTTAAGCCCTTTTCTCTATTCGAATTGCTGAATATAGGCCTCTCCTAATTCTCACCATTCATTTCTGTTGTTTGTGAGACGTTTCCACATTGGTCCTGCAGTTCTTTTAATATCGTCGCTCCAGCGCATTTTCGGTTTTCCTCTTGGTCTTTTGGCTTTATATGGCCACCAATTCACGATTTCTTTATTCCATCGCCCATCTTTAAGACGTTCGTTATGTCCAGTTCATTTCCATTCCAGTTTAGCTGCCTGTTCGAGAGCATATTTTACTTTTGTTCTACTACAAATGTTTTCATTGGTTTTATGGTTTTTAAGTAAGATACCCAGCATCTGTCGTTCCATAGATCTTTGAGTTTTGCTAGTTCCTGCAATTTTCTCATAAAATTCGTATATCTCTTCATCGGGATGTGCTGCGGTTGGAGCGTATACTTGAAAAATTTTTAGGAAGATGTTCTCGTTTACATTTAGCCTAATTATTGCAATTCTTTCAGATATTCCTACGAATTGCTCTACTTTATGTGCATATTTCTTGGAAATTAGAAATCGTACGCCATCTAGCCTTTGTTTTTCTCGCCTTTTGTAATATAGGACGTTACCGGACTCTAGTGTTATGCACTCTTCCCCTTTTCTTTTTACCTCTGCTAGACTAATTATACCTATTTTAAGTCCTTGATGTCTTCTTTGAGTTCGTAGACTTTTTCATCTTTGCTTAAAGACCTTATATTTAGAGTTGAGATGTTCAATATCGTGTGGTTTTTAGCGATTTCTTGCTTCCCCCAAATTCCATAAAGCTGTCCTTTTTTCCAAAGAAGTGAGATTTGCCATTACTGTATGGTCTACCCACCTGGGGACCCATTCCTTTTGTTTTAGATATTGCCATAGATATTGCTTAAAACACTACGCTGGCTAGACGGGTTAGTGAGTGATTTTATACAATCAATAAAATCAAGTGATTGCCACCTCCGCCATCCACACCGTACCGAAGGTATTCTTCTCCGCCGTGGCCGCCGTTGTGGACTTCATCTGTTGAGCATCAGGAAAAGTTGTGCTACCACCTCTTACCACTCCAAAAGAACCTTTAAAATTACTGATTACTGGTGAACCAGAAAATTTATAGATTATGTACGAACAGCACATTCAGTACTTAAGCTGTAATTAGCAGTTCATAGCAAATGCAATGTGTAACATTAAAAAAATGTGGAATGGTTGCAGTGATGCAAACGAGTTCAGTTATTATCTGGGATAAAGGTACTATGACTCATAAATATTACATAGAAGTATGCAAGATTTAAACGATAACGACAAATTTTTCGGTGGTGCTGTCTTACTACTGTCTGGTTGCTTCCGACAAGTATAACCAACTATTCCTCTCTTTACATATGCGGTCGAGATTAATGCAGGTTTAACACAATCGTTTTTAGGGCGAAATGTCCAAACAGTTCGATTGACCATTACCATAAGAATAGGTACAAGAGCAAAGTGATCTATCGCCGCAAATATTCTCCAAACATTTGCTGGATATTGGAAACGGTAAAATAAAACTGTATCCCAATACACAATTTATTAAACTACTTCCAGATAATTTCTGCACTTAATTGAATCATAATTGGCTCAGTGAGCGCGCAATTTTGGAGGCGAAAAATGTTGATGTTGACGAAATTATTTTCCAGATTCAACAGTTACCAGGTGATCTGATATATTTTAAATTAATCGATAGTATTGTTAATGAGGACGAAGCCGTAAATTATACAACAGAAATTTTTAAATTCTCTGGATATACCAGTGATACCATCACAAAATCTTCAGTTGAAAATTGGTTCACCAATTATTCTGCTACGCAATTTGAAACCACCCAGAATATGCAACTGCACACGTTTGGTCATTTAAGGTATCACCATAAATATTATTTAAGCAACGATTTTGTCGTTGCCGATATAAAGGAGAAATCGTCCTGTTGCCACATATCCCAATGATACCCTTATATACCACAATATCATTCAAAAGGCTTCAATTCCCTGTTTGATTGATTAGCATTCGCGATGACCATTAACAAATCTCAATGCCAGACAATGTTTGTTTGCGCCTTGGATTTAGAAAATCCATGATTCACACATGGTCAATTATATGTTGCATGCTCACGTGTTGGTAAATCTCAAATTTATTTACATTAGCAAAACACAAATTAACGAAAAATATTGTGTGCGCCAACTAGCAGTTAATAATAGGTATAATTTGGAATAATTCCTATATTGACATACCTTCTTAATGGAACTTAATTCATATAAAAGTTAATAATAACCAAGCCACAGCAAAGCCTGGCCGTGTCAGCTAGTAAATACACTGGAGTGCAAAATTAACCGGATACCCAGATTTTTCCTCAAAACTGGCGTTTAAAAAAGTTTAAGTATTTAATATTTAATTAAGTATTTAATAATAAACAAAATTTAAAAGTAAAATTTATTACAACTCATTCAATCAAGAATTTAACAATAAAAAAAGAATAAAAATTTAAAAATCTTTAAAGGAACAAAAATTCATTTTTCTAATTTTAAACATTTTTGAATAAAAAACTTCATTTAGTAGGGTGAGGTATCTTCACGGGCCCTAATTATGGTTCTCGTTCAATCAGGCACATTTCGGATTAAGGCAGCAAGTTTTTCCTGTTGGATTTGCTCCCATTCGTCACGAACTGCTTGCTCCACGAAGTCATTAATAGTTTGAATGACGTCGAATGGTTACATCGAAAACATCGTCCCATAATATCCCATGTATGCTCTATTGGCTTTAAGTCTGGACTCCTTGGGAGCTACGGTAATAAAGGAATCCCAATTTCATCCAAGTAGTCTTGTTATTCTTGCAATGTGCGGACGAGCCTTATCTTGCACTAGGCGAAACTTTTCTCCAAAAAATGGGACAAATGGGATTAAATGATCTTCTAAACAATGTTCAATATACCTTTCAGCGTTTAAATTGCTCCCTCGAATTGTAAGAAGTTCTGCCTAAGACTCTAGGTAAATGCCTGCCCACACCATTATACCACCTCCACCAAATTGAACTCTGGGAATAAAAAAAACAATATTGATGATAACGTTCAACAGCTTTTCTCAAAATCCCACGCCGCCCATCTGAAGAGTATATGTTAAATCTTGATTCATTAGTGAAGAGTACAGCACCTTATTCTTTAACATCGAAATTAAGGTGTTCGTGGGCAAAATGTAAACGTTGCTTCCAATGATCTGCTGTTAATGGAGGCCCCGTAACAGGTATTCTGAATCTTAAAAGCGAAACAATACATCAAAATCTAAGTGTCCGGGTAATTCTGCACTCCAGTGTAAATAACTAACATGGCCTATGGTCGTAGTTTATTCCTTTACTCACGTTAACGTTTTGTTAAAATGTTATATTGATAAGGTTAAATATTTGGTTAGGTTAGGTAATCTTATTGTTCTCATTTTCATTTGCATAGGTCTTAAATTTCCTAACTTGACAATAAGTCCTATTTAGTGACGCCTAATATATAACTAATTTTTATATAACACGTATATTAATGCTCTTTCCGTCGGTATCAGTTAACCATTATACTGATTTGTAAAGACAAATACAAATACCCAAATACATACATACACATATTGGGCAAAAGAGTAAAAAAATTAGATTGATATAGAACATACTTATTATACATTTCATATTATATTCTCGATGGGTAAATCTTGTTGCGATATTAATATTTGAACAATTCTTTGTTTTATATTTATTTAATTTAAATAAGAAATCCCTTCCTCAGAAAATAATATTTGGAACGGTTATGTACAAACATATTATTTTGGTCACAAGGAGCAATACCACCAATACGACGTTAGTTATACTTGAGTCGTTGATGAATGTTTACTCCCCCGAAGCTATGTATTAAACATACCAGATGAAACTTTTTAGGGTTACAAAAAATTGGCAATATAGCACTTGGAATCTAATGAATCTTTCATTCGAGTAATTATTTAATCAGGCAAGTTAAAAATTTATTTGTTTTTGTCAGTAAAAGCCATTTTTAGATGAGTAAAATTTGTTTAATAATCATTATATTTAGCGCTAAAAATAGTTAAAACGAAACAAACACTGTAGGCTTCAAGAAAAATAGAACTCATTTACAATTTAAAATGTGCAATGGACAATTTCACAAATAAATAAAAACAAAAAGCATGATGCACTCACTCAGACATACACACACATACACAAACACATACACACACAATCACTAATCACCGAATCATCTGTAGAAACCACCAGAGAAACCTTCATCTTATCGTCTGCTCTGTCTGCTGGACACAACTGGCAAGATATTAGAACAAATAGTCCATCAAAGAATCGAAGCAGCAGTTGAACCACTGCTCAACAGCAATCAGTATAGTTTTCGGAAAGGGCACTCATAACTAGATGCGATTAATCTTGTCGTTAACGCAGCTAAGGAGGCGATCACTGGAACCAGATGCAAGAGGCGTACGAAGTACTGTCTGATGGCCACATTGGACATCAAAATTGCTTTCAACTCCAATAACTGGAATTGTATTATGTGAGATTTAATCGGCATATGAGGGGTACCGGCATAATACCGGCACCGGATCAAATGAGGGTGTCGGCATATCTAAGGACAATAGTGACTAGCTACTTCACTGATCGACTTTTGAGGTATGACGCAAAGTCTGGCCCGAAAGAATATAAAATCACTGGAGAAGTACCACAGGTCTCTGTGCTAGGCCCTTTCTTGTGCAATATAATATATAAAAAGTTACTAAAGCAAGAACTACCAAGGGATGGTAGGCTCATGAAATACGCCGATGACGTGGATGTGGTGACCAACGTGACTGGTCGGAACTCAGGAATCACGGAAGGAGGTCGCATCAGTATATCATCTGAGCGCTTTAAGAGTTTTTAGCACATTACGCACAGTATGTGAGGACGCAATATAAGTTATAGCCGAGATGCCACCCAATGGAGCGCTAACTGAAGAAAGGATGACTTTATCGGCAAAGAGAGTCAACTACAACAACATTGTGCCTAGAGCAACTTAGAAGAAGAGAACGGTAGAAATTGATAATAAGTAAATATATTTTCTACCTCAAACATACATACACACACACAAACACACACACACATACATACACACATACACACGTGACAAAACTATAACACTAAGTCCTCTATAGTTTGTACAGACAAGTTATTCCCTTTCTTATGTATAAAACGTATATAAGTAATTTTTCTCCATTCAAGGATATGTAAATATTTGTTGGGGTAAATTTCTTCTCTTTCTACAGTTAGTCAATATTTATAATAGTTGTTTCACATATCTTCTCCAATTAAGTCTATCATTATTTTTTTAATTTAATTTGGTTGTAACCTTCTTACAGTACTTTAGTTAGGAAGCTTTGGAATTAAAACTCCCAATAAAAGACTGATTGCATGAGATTTCCTTTTGTAGTATTTGTTTTCGTTTTTCGTGAAAATCTAGCAAACATGATAACCAGAAGGAATGTGTAATAATAAAAAGAAAGTGTACAATCTTCTTGTTGTTTTAGGTAAAAAATTTCCAAATTAAATAGTTAACATCGAAACGATTTCAGTCCTTTCAAACCATTATCAGTGAGACCTCACGTCAATTATTAAAGAATTAATTAAAATACTTTGGGCTTCCGTCTTTCGTAGTAGTCAGACACATTTAATGTTACCTCTTTCGAGTGAGGGATCTTGGTCTAATCCTAATGGAACTCAAAATACTACAAATAAAAAGTCTTTATACTTCCTATTCATTTGTATATTAGTGTATACAGACAACTGCTGGGAATTTTTTCTTCGTAATATTACGTAAATGTATAATAAAGCTTTAAATATATTATGTCAAGGGACAAAAGGGACTGTAGGAGAAAAATCATTAGCAGAAAAGCGAAATGATTCATGCAAAAATTAGGCATTGAAATTTCCAATCCAATAAAAGAGAGAACTGTAAAATACATAGCTACTAAAAACCTAGAAGACAAAAAAAACGACGGCTGGCACTTGGGAAGTGCCGACAGAGGTGAATACTTCTTATACTGCGTTATTACTATATGTGGGTTAATAAAATTTTATGTCTGCTTATTACTGAACTGTTAATATTTATTTATAAAAACACAACATATTTAAGTTCTTTAAATTTTTTTTTTAATTTAAAATCTAAAAAAACATAATTTTTTTTCTTTAAAAATGTTGTTTAATGATTTTAGTAATTTAGAAATTTGTTAAATATAATATAGAATTTATTCGTCATTTATATTTTAATTATATTATTGTATTTATGTTTAAACACTTCATTTTGATTATTATTATATTTCATTATAATGGATTAAGAAAAACTAAAAACGGAATGTGGCACTATGAGAGTGACCGAGGAGGGTAAGCGTTGCTTTCTTATCGTCTACGCACGGAGCGATGGTTTTTAATTTAATTTAATTTATTTATCTTATTTTACTTTATTTTATTGAATTCAATTCGATTTTATTTACTTTTATTTAATTATATTTAATTTTACCTAATTTTATTTAATATTAGATACTTTCATTTAATTTTATTCAATTTTACTTAATTATATTTAAATTTATTTTATTTTAATTTAGTATATTTGATTTTATTTTAATTAATATTATTTACTATTTTCGTTAATAAGCGACAATAAGGCAGGAATAGGCCACAATAACGGTTTAAAATAAAATGCATATCAAATCTATCAGATTTTCTGGAAATTAATAGGTACCGATGCAGCAAAACAAAATAATGGTACGGTGTGTGCATTCTATGTACCATCAACAAACGTTCAAGAAAAATTCAAACTAAATAATAATATTTCCATTTTTGCTGCAGTAGCGATTGATATTATTAAAGTCTGCGATTATATCGAAAAAAAAACAAGTTAAAAAATATACACTTTTTGAGTAACTCCTTATCTGTTCTTAAATGCATCGCTAACCCAATTAATGTAATGGATACTGATATAAATCCTTTTATTAAAGAATTAAAAAAAGTCAATACGAATTAAAATTCACTTGGGTAAAAGCTCATATAGGACTTCGTGGCAATGAAGTTGCAGACTCCTTAGCAAAAGAAAGCGTTACAACTGGACAGCATATCAACAACAATTTAGATGCTCAAGATTATTTAATGATATCTAAAAGTAATTTTAAGGCAAAATGGGAATTGCATTGAAAAAACTTTTGCTCTAATAACCTCACACGATACACACTACTACATTCAATTATTCGGACAGTTTTGTGGCACCAAGATTATGATTTGACAAGAAATGATATTGTGACCATTTGTAGACTGAAATTCGGACATGCAAGCTTCCCTCAACATATATAAAATCGGTGTAGTTAACACCGAACTTTGTGAAACTGCAATGTGGTTTGCGGCTTAGATCACATATTTTATGTTTGTAGTAAATTTGAGAATTCCTGGCTGAGGAACCTTAGAGAATGGTTTAACTGTAGTTCACTACAACTTTTCAGAGCAGCAGCCAACAAAGTGACCATAGCCGTTATGATATCCAACCTCCGATAGGAGATGGAACTTTAAGAAGAAGAAGTAAATTTGAAATACAAAGACAGAAACTTATTAATAGTTTATTATTGCAAAAATTATACCCCCCTTTCAATCTACTTCATTTGATATCATTAAATACATATGTACAAGGTATACTTATAAAATTATTCTTAAGTTACTTAAAATGTGTAACTTAAAACTTTAGTGTAGGTGTTAAACTCGTTACCTCTGTTGAATTGCCAAATATTTTACCTTTTCACCTATACTTTTCGTAGTCTACACTTTCTGTCTGTGAGTCACCTTGAATGACCCCTAGGTGCGAAAAGTAATCCTAGTTCCTCTCCCATCGTAGTTCTTCTTTTAATTTCCAGAATAGTAGTGTAGTTAGTTTAGTTAGAATAGGTTAATTTAAGTGAACGTTAATACACATTTGCTGCTGGCTGGATGGACATTTAGCCCGGTTGCCAAGAAAAAAAAAGTCACAAATGAAGTTTAAAATAAGTTTATCGAAGTCTGAATTTCTCTTCGAAAATCGTTCTCAAAATACAAACATTATTGTTTGTATTCTAAGAACGATTTCCGAAGTGGAAATTGAAACGTCGTTAAACTTATTTTAAACTTTGGTTGTGGCTTATTCCCATTAAAATAGTAATTTTAACTAAATTAAACAAATTTTGCTTGTTACTTATTGAAACAATTTTTTATTAATTTAATTTTTCCTGACTCATATTAACCATTCAGACGTATATTATATGCATATCCGTCTATAGCATGAGATCCGTCTTTAGTGTAGTATGGCACATAGTATGTTATACCCTCGATATTGACTTACTAATAGTAGTGTTTTCTTTTTATTGTTTTCTTCTTTTAATATAGATAACTAAATCCTACTGCACTCTGCCGAGGAATTTGCGACGCGATTAGTCTTATTTAGCATAATTAAAGCCGCTCCTTTGATTTTTCCCTTTTTATTATCTGTTTCTTTTATGACTATAGTCAAATCTTTCCATTGACCCCTATCGTTTTCCCATGCATGTTTACATATTTGAGATCATATTAAAAATAGATAATTTGAATAATTGATGTTCAACTATTCTGCCATTTAATGGTCTTGATGTTCCACCCAAATAAAAATGATCGCATTCACAAGGTATTTTATAAATATCAATTGCATCGCAAATTACTCGGCAGAGTACAGTAGGATCTGGTTCCCCATATTAAAAGAAGAAATCAATAAAAAGAAAATACTAGTGTTAGTTAGTCAATTTATTTATTTATTTATCGTATGGCAATTACAACACATTCAGAACAAATACACAAACACTAGTAATATAGGTATTTGACAAACTTTAAATAGTTACAAACAAACATCAAGTGTATTTATATAATCAATTGACTCTTGTCAATTGACTATATAACTGGACGCTATCCATTGTAGGATCTTGAGGGACACTCTTGAATAATGTGGTCGATGGTTTGGTTCTCCCCACAGTCACATTGAGGAGACGGGTTCTTTCCCCATTTATGTAGCATGTATGCACATCTGCCGTGTCTGGTTCGGATCCTATTTAGAGTGGACCATGTTTTGCGTGGAAGATCAAAACCAGGTGGCTTGTGGGTAATGCAGGGCATATTATTTTGCCATTCGTTCCATTCTTGGGACCATGCATTCGTGATGTTGAACTCCTCATGTATCATTCTTGCCGTTTTCATTGGTGGTTTTCTAGAACGGAGACGGGTATTTTGTGCATCCTCGGTATCTTGGTGGATCGGCAGGTTTATATTGTTCATGATCTTTTTGTATTTACGTGTAAGTGCGTCGATAACGTCGATTGTAAGTTAGTCAATAACATACTGAGGATACATTATTTATGTCTTTTTAAATAACATACATCTAAAATCAGAGTTTGGTGTTTATTGAGAGTAAACTAAATATAAGACCAAACACTTACCATGTCGGCATAGTATCTGAGGTTTTTTCCTGATCTTTCCTCATGATTTACTATGGAATTACTAACGGGAGAATTTTACTGTCATCATTGTATGTGGTTGTCTTTTTAAAGACGGATCATATGCTATGATTTTTGGTATTCTTAAGTTAAAGTTGATTTCATGTAATCGAATAAATTATCTTACAATTAAGTCGTACCAGAAATGCAACTCACCAGTATTGGTAATATCATTTTAAAGTTGTCTACTTTAAAATGTATAATATATGTCTGAATTGTCAATATAAATGAATAAGATAAAATTAAATTATTAGAAGAATTTTTTACCATGTGATAAAAAACAAAATTTGTTTACTTTATTAATGTTTTGTATTTTGAGGACGATTTCCGAAGTGAAAATGGAAACGTCAAAAATAAACTTATTTTAAACTTATATTGTGGCTTATTTCCAATGAAAATTGTAATTGCATTAGGATGTCACAATAAAATTGCTCACAACAGTATTAATTTATTTTATTTTGTACAAATATTTTGAAATCAAAATTAGCTAAATTTATTCAGTCGTTCTCGAGTTGTTTTTATTTTTATAATAAGTGTATAATGTAAGTGTATTATGTATATTACTCTATATCGCAAAGTTACTGTACGTCTTTCTATTTTTTGAGTTGAGCGAAATATTATTTCGGGCCCGTGCAAAAACATCATACCGAGCGATATGAAGTATTCATTTTACCGATTTCGGGTTAGCTGTTAAATTCTCAAGAAAAAAAAAACATTATTTGCTGAAAAATTTAACACAACAAAATCTGTGTAAGAAATTTGAAAATAATATGCAGGTCTTTGCAAAAGAAATGTTAACCGATCTTGTTTGTTCTGAACTACTACTAAAGAAAGTGTATCATCCAAAAAATCAGAATAAACAACCTGTCGTTTACTTAAAACTTTTAAATCTGAAATTGTATATAGGGAATTCCCTTTGCGGATCGATGACGCATAGGAAATTAAAAACTAAATATAGATATTATAGAAGGCAAATAAAAATATCAGTTCAATTAAAAACTCGGAAAATACTCAACATAACTGAAAATGCTATTTAGTCATTGTAAAAACATTAGTTTTATTATTGTTACTAATTAATATAATTTAATTTTGTTGTGCTTATATCCATAATTTATATTTCAAAAACTTCTCTTACATTTATTTAAAACATAGAGTTTACATTTCTCATTACTCATTTTCAACTTGCATCAACTGCAATATTCTGGAAATGGGCATCCCAACTCATTGTACAATATACCATTTTATTTTTTATCAATTATAAAATTTGTTTTAAATTTATTTTATATATTTTCTCCCGTTCTAGAATTTTCCACTCCTCTTTTCCATATAACTTCTTTTGTAAACGCGTGGAGAATTTTATTCAGTTTTAATTTTAATTGAAATTTAAATTTAATTTATTCTCCTGTTTAACAAATAGTCTTTGTTAAACGTAATGTAAGTATTTTAAAATTTGAAATTAGCTATAAAACAGCACCGCATATTCTCATTAACATGCCTTTTTATCCTAGATTTTAAAATATAGTTTGTGCCATTTTGTAAATCTAATCCAAATGAAGTTTGTTTATAATTAATAAATCCACACCCTTGGGTATTCATAAGGACTTTGTACCGGTAGTTGAATTTTCAAGATTAAGGTTACTTCATGCGAAAACAGGTACGTGTTCTTGATAATAATAAATTTTCTCACTTCCTTAATTAGTAGGTAAAGTGTATTATGGATAACCTAGTTATAAGCTAGAGATACGTGGTATTAACTTGTTATTTGTTAATAACAATGTTATTTAATTATGTTATTTAATCCATTAAAATGAGACAGTTAAGTCAGGCATTATTCACATAGTTAAAATTTAGTAGAAGGGTTAAAAATAAACAATTATTATTTCTAATAAGGTGCCAAAGATACGTATTTACAGTGAAGGGAAAAATTTATGAATACCTTCATTTTTTAAAATAGGCGACCAAAAAATTTCATATAAATGTCTAGTACTGCTGCTCTGTCTACCAGTATAAAAAAAAATTTTAATTCCAATATTAGGCATATAAATAATGAGAACTAAAAATATCTACATGGAAAAGTGTAGTTTTTAAAAATTAAGTTATCTTATGTTAAACCTAATGATGTTAGTGATGTGACTTTCTTACAAGGACTAGTTTATTGCATAAAATTTCACCGTGCTTCGGAGTGCACGTCACGCAGTTGCCCTTGGCTAGTGTTCATCGGCACTGGCTACTTAAAATAAGGTTAAGGATGCAATTGGCGCCGGATGCAATGATTCCTATATTAGTATTCATTGTAATAAAATAAATAAATAGGTAATGGCCCCATTAACGGAAATGCAAAAAATAGGCGAATTAATTTTAAAGGGATATGGAGATAAAACCAGAATACAACAAGAAATATGTAAATTGACAAGAACTTTAGTAAAACGACATGTGAAACCTGTTGCAAATGGTAGTACACAAATTAATAATAATATAAATATTGAATATGTTGCCTACGTGAGTCCATTTCAATTTAGGTAAGAAGCACACACCGATTTCGCGCACTACAATTTTTTATGCATCCTTAAGTCAACGGTACACGCCAAATTAAATGCTTAAATTCCAATAACCAGTATTTAGGTGCTGTCTGCTACAAAATTTATAACAATTATGTAAATATTATATGTGTGAAGTATTATTGGTGTAATTTTAATTAAATAAATAGTTAAATAAATTTTACTTGCATGCCAATACAAGGAATCGTACTAAATGTAGGAGAAGACATATTTAAAGCTCCGTTACGGTCATCTTGAGACTAGTGATCATCGGTAAAATTAAAAACCAGTATAGAAAAAGAATTATTGATTTAATTTTTTGTTAAAAAATAAGTGTGATATTGTTTTATTAAATATTATTTATATTTATGCAAAAATCTAGTTTTTAAATGTGTGTTATTTATTTAAATTATCAATTTAGATTAGACAACACTGTAATTAGGTACAGTACTGTGCGAATTAATGAAATCATAGACCGTTTTAATAAAAAAAGCTTATTTAGAAAAAAATTATATTTTGACAAAACTATCAAGGTAAAATTACATCATTTAGTAGGAAATATATCCCCTTTTGACTGCAATTACTGCTTTTACTCGTTCTGGCATACATTCTATGAGCTTCTGACAGTTCCCAAATATCCTTTCATCTCGAAACCAAACCTAAATGACCTACCCTTTTTTGTAGTACAAAAAATCGATTTTGCGCAGTCTAGAATTGTAAATAGCCCAGAAATATTCAATCTGGTTGAGGTCTGGCGAATTACCGTGTCAATCTAAAACATAAATCTTCTTATTTTTACAAAATTCCATCATTTGCTTTTACTTGTGACAGGGAGCAGAATCCTGTTGAAGAATCGCTCCATCTTGGGGATGAAATTTTTGTGTTTTGTGACTTCTGCGTCCAAAAGCTGTTCCAATATGGATTTGTATTTTTGGCTGTTCATCACATCAAAGATACCCAAAACATTTTTTTGACTGGATGTTTCACGGTTTGATCAATGTGAAACGGTAAGGTTTTTATTGTCACATTTACTGATAAATTTCAATCGCTATCCCTAAACTATAGTTTCATCTGTAAATAGGACTTTTCTCCAGTCGCCTACAGTTTAATTAGAGTATTTTTGGCCGAGAATAGCCTTAGGTGTATTGTTCATTCGTTCAGTTAGAAACTGTTTTTTTCTGTGGATGCATTGCCCTTCTACCATTCTCCAAAAGTCTTTTCCGAACAGTTGAATCATGAATCACTACACCTAATGCTGCTAGATCTTGTTGGAACTCTTGGCTTGCTTTTCTTGGGCCAAATTTGCTCTTTCGAAGTAAAAATCTTTAATCTGCTGGTGTTGCTCATCTCTTTCTTTTCTTTCTTTTTATACACACACTTTATATACAATACACTTTCTGTTCATGTTTTTTTAGACAGATGTTTCCCTAAAACATGGATTAGTAAGCCTAGTAGATACCTATAAGGCCAGAAATGATTCACAATGTTCAAGAAGAATTGTTGTCGTCAGTTCAATTACTGCACACACGTGGGTAGATGGAAATTTTAAGTTTTAGTTTAAGCTAAAAGCAATTATTCATCAAATATACATTTTTTATCTGTTTTCTGAACAAAGTAAAATGTTTTTTTTATTAAATAAATAACTTACATATTTATTGGTGTGTGAATGAATTTAATTCTAAATGAAATATATTTTGGCAGCCAGTATAAATAATTCTGTTAATGTCTTTTATCATTATTAACGTCACATGTTTGTTATTTTTCTTTAAATAATCATTTCATTCCAATTTCTTTTTATTTGATTTATTTGTTAACTTTCTGTTTTTTTACTATTTTTCTTCTAAAAATAGTTGGCGCTTAACTCTTCTATCATCTAAATATGCTGTCTAATCTTGATTCTTTAATCTCAATTTGCATTTATTTCTGTTATATTTCTATTTACCCCTTGCATATCCCCCGTATCCAAACTCCGTAATTAGCTTAAGCATAGACATATATAAATGTCTATGACCTTAACTAGCAAAAAAAATTATTTGTCTGTTGGTAATTGTGACTTCGGTCATTGTCAGCAATGTCAGTTTCACTTTAATAGAAGTAGGAATGTTTTTTTAATATTTTTCAGCTATATATAGCGATGTTTTATGTCCTTCACTCTATGGAATAACTGGAAATGAAATAGTAGATGAATTGGCAAAAAACGCGGTGACACAAGGAGTATTAACTCATTATCTTTGTACGTCGAGTGATATAGAATCAGACATATTCAAAGAGCTTAAGAAAGAATGGAAAGAAAGGTATATTAATGAGAATATAAATGCAGGAAACCAGTACAGAGCAATCAGAAACCATATTACGGACAAATCGTGGTTTTCTAAAATTAAGTCGACAAAGGATATGATAAGAACTATATGCAGAATGAGATTTAACCAGTGTCTTACGCCATCATATTATATGTTTAAAATAAATCTAGCTGATAGTCCACAATGTACTTGTGGTCAGATGGGCAACCTACAACATAAAATTTTGTACTGTTCTCGTATATCTAATAAGGTTTATAATTTTTTAAATTCGCTGTATTCTTTGACTGATGTCCACCATCCCATTAATTTAAATTATTTATTAACATTAGGAAACAATGAGTTTTTATATAGATTATTGTATAAACATGTTTTAGATATGAAACTCAAATTGTAATTGTAAATATAGAATAAGTATTTCTTTGTAATTTCTTACAATATAAAAAAAAATTAAAACAAAAAAATAAAAAAAGAAAAAAATATATATAAACAAAAATAAAATAAAAAAAATAACTAAAAATTAAAAAAAAAAGAGAAAAAATGGGGAACTTAGACAGTCTACAGTAGAATAGCTATTGAATTAAGTAGATAGCTGCAGAAGAGTTTGCTGTGAAACTCTGAGGACCTAGTCACCTATTTTATATATAAATAACTAAAAAGCACCTAATAGAAAAAAAAAACAAGAAACAAATTACCAAAAAAAGACTATATATTAGAGATCAATACTAGTATTAGATATAGGATAAGATTGTATATGAAACAATGACTAATGAAAGAATGAGTACAAATTGTAAGATTGGCGAATGGATTTAGTGTCCGCAGTCATATAAATACAAGCAAACAACAACAACATGTCCTTAACTAGAACAAAGATGATTTGTCTGTTGGCAATTGTGACTCCTGTCATTGTCAGCAATGTCAGTTTCGCTTTAATTAAAGTAGGAATCTTTTTTTTATTATATTTTAGTTATATAAAGTGATATTTTAGTTCCAAACTTCATTTATGTTATATTTTTCTTTTTCCCCTATTTGGAAAAGACTTCCTGAACCACATGGTATCAAAGGCAATAAACTGCAATAAATAGACTACTAAAATTTCATTTCCTTTAATTTTAAAATGTATAATAAATATGATTAGTTAAGACAAACTTATTTTTCAGATTTGCCTTTAATATAAAAAGTAGCTTATAGCTCTAGTCCCACTTGAGAGTCCAAAATAATTGGCTCCCAAAGTTAGTTGGAGTTTTATTGTTACACATTGGCTCCCAACTTTTTAATGGGTAGTTATATTGTTACAGTTTATATCACTGAATAGATATTTCAAACGAACTAGCACACAATTCATATTCTCAGATTAAACAATCATCGATTACGTCATCACTAGTATGATATAGATGCTAAAAAATTATAATCTAAAAGTAAAACTCGACTTGTTTAGAGATTTGTCTCTAAAATCTCATATTCTCGAAAAAATAAATTTATTCCAAATGATGAAAAGGTTGTCAATGCGAATCCATAATACTGGTGTACAGGAGATAAAATCTTAAGATTCTCAGAATTGACATCTCCTATACACCAGTATAGGATGGAGCTAGAATTTGGACATTAAAAAAATGCAATTTAAAAAAAATCGAGTCTTTCGAAATCCGGTTATACCGCAGAGTATTAAAAATATCATGGACTGATCGAATTACAAATAAAGAAGTATTGGAGAGGGTTGGTAAAGAAACAGAACTAATTACCACTATAAAAACCAGAAAACTGGAATACCTAGGCCACGTGATGAGGGGACCAAAAGATGAAATTTTGAGACTCATCATACAGGGAAAGATTCAAGGAAGAAGATCTGTTGGCCGAAGGCAGAACTCATGGTTGAAGAATCTACGTGATTGGTATCAATGCAGATCGATTGATTTGTTTAGAGTAGCAAGCTCAAAAACAAAAATAACCATTATGATTGCCAACCTCCGTAGGGAGACGGTACTCTAAGACGAAGATATACCAGTGAATTTATTCCCAATTTTGCCGCTCACTTTATATCGGTAACGATAAGCATTATTGTGAAATGGGAAATTATAGGATTATTTAATATTTACAAAATTTTATTCAAATACTGTTTGTTTTACACATCATCCTTTCATAAATATTGTGATTTCAAACATCCAAAATACTAATACGCACTTATATTCGGTCATTTTATGTCATTGGGAGTTATATATAAACAACGATGTGGAAAAGTGACACACGCGGATAAAGTATAAAATATCTTCGATGTCTTTATAAATTTTAACAATAGTAAACACTTAACGTACAAAGGAGAATATAAAGCTTAATATCATAATATCGAAAATGCCAAGAACATGTTTAATTTTTCTCTACGATAAAAATAGTATTTAAATGAGAAGCAAGGAAATAGGTTTACCTACGATCAAAAATAAACTAGACTTGTACTTATAGCCTAGAGTAGTGCAATAACATATATACTTCATCTAATTTACTTACCGTTGCACGTCATCCGCGTCATAGCCCGTGAGGTCACATGATACTAACACGAAATATTTAGGCGGTAGGTATGTTCTTTTTTAGAATCATTTGCCGAGTACACTGGCATTAAAGCCATTAGACATATTTTATTATATACGCGTAGAAATAAAATTTAAAGGTTTCTATTAATCTTAACTTAAAGAAATACACAATAATATGTTTCATTTAATTTGTATAAATGCATTATAAAGCGTTTTTATGAAGAACATTTGTTCGGAATACACTGTAACTGTAATCGAACGAAGGTGATATTTTGGCATAAATTGGTAACACTTATTTGACAGTTGCGGTGTTGACACTTTTTGTACTTCATTATTTTGAATTTTAAAGTGAATACCTCTTGTTTTATATTTTTATCTATATAATAAAATCTGTTCTTTTAGAACAAAATTAGTGTATTTTATTTCAAAAATGTCACGTAAGAATTTAAATAGTCATTGTAAAGAGATGGTAGCTTCTTTAATTCATATCTATAATCAATCAATGAACTATTTGATTTAAAATGGATTCAGGATTTTTTTATACTTTGGCAACTATGTCAACTTCGATCTCTGTCAATAATAATGACGTGCAATGGTAACTAAATTAGATGGACTGTATAAAGAATATATTCGAATGCTAACTCGTAGAATCACGAACAGAATGGAATGCATAGTCCAAGATAAGAGTGACTCAGTATTAAAAAATTATTTTATGGTTTTCTTTTTCAACTCTCTACGGTATCTTTTAATAATTATTATTTATTGTTCCATGAGTTTTATTACAACTAATAAATATGCAAAGAAAACGTGATGTTTTGTTCAATAATTCATAACTTTGACGCAATTCGAGATTAAATCAATAATCAATCAATGAATTGAAACAATACTTGCATACAGAATAGATAATTTTGTGTAACATCCAACAGGTGTATTGGATCACGGTATCTTCAACCAAAATATTAAAAATCAATTTTTTTTCAAGTATAATGTGTATAAACCGCGGTATGATAGGCAAAAGCTTAGCTTTGACCGAAAAGATGTAAGGGTAGATTTTTGCACTATGAAATTTAATATTCTAAGTATTCTGTATGTTATTATTTGCATTATTTGTACTTTATGCGTTGTGTGTACGTATTCGTGTATTATGTTTATGTATTGTGTGTTGCATATATATTGTGTATGATTGTGGACGATGTTTCTTACGTTTTTTAATCCGTAGTTGTTTTATTCTTGTTGTTGACTTCTTTAAGTATTAGCCTGCTACATTCTACTGATGGGTTTGCTACACATGTTTATTCATTGAGTAGGATAAGGGCTGCTTTGTTGATTTTTCTCTTTTTGTGTCTGTTTCTTTCATGTTATTGATGCATCTTTCGATTGTACTCTGGGTGCATTAACCCAGGCATGTTTGCATATCTGTGATTTGTCGCAGTTTTTTATGTATGTTTCATGCTCGTATATTTTTCATACATAGAAATTGTTGCATTTACAGGGTATTTTATAGATGTAATTCTTTGATCTCTCTTGTGTGTTGTTAGGTTTGGTTTTGGACAGGTACATCTGAGTGTATTTTTTGTTTTAAATGTGGTTGTGATGTTGTACTTTCCTATCCTATCTAATTTTTCTGATAAGTCGTTTTACATATAATAGTTTATTTACTTTCTGATGGTTTCTGATAATTCCTTGTTTTGTAAATGACAATGGGTAGCTGTTTTTGTTAAAACCTTTATGAGCACGTTTCTTGCTCGAAATGCCTTTTTATTAGGACAGGTGTTTTGTTTTCTGTTGGTGTGGGTTGGTTTTCTGTAAAGTTTGGTTGAATAAACTGTATCTTCTTTTGTGATTAGCACATCAAGAAAAGAAAGTGAATTGTTGTTTTCATTTTTCATTGTGAATTTTATTCATTCTTCTTTATTGTTGATGTTCATTTCCACTGTTACTAAAACCAATAACTAAAGTTACTAGTTTTCTATAATTAGGTCCACAATGAATTATTTTTCGTGGGTACTCGTATTAATTTGTTATTGTTCTTAAGGTAACTTTACATTCCAACAATTTACTATTGAATCTGTTTTAAACTTAAATTAAAAGGATGTTTAAAATATTCGAGTACTGCTGATAAAGCTAAACGATAAACAAAAGTTATTACGCCGCCGACAATCTGATGTTTACTTCTTAGAAATGAAAAATATCAATTTCTTAAAATACATGTCTTGCGACATTGTTCTTTATAAGAGTCTGTACCTAGAATATTTTTTACCTAAGAAGAGCGCTTTGCAATTAAATGCTGGTAACTTTATTACTAGCGGACCAAATAAGCGGCGATATATTTTATACTACGTTTATGCTCTGTTGAGCAGTAAAATAACAAACATTTTACTGCTCTGTTGTTTTAATCAGCACTGCTCAACAAGTTATCGTTTATTAGTTTTAATATTTTATTGCAATAGTACGAGTACGGAATATTTATTTGAACAGTGAGTTTATTACATGTAATTTTTTTTTAATGTCTTCTGACATGTCGTATAGTGTAGGTGTACCCAATAATCAAAGTTATACCTTTACAAGAACATATTATTTGAAAAATAAGGAGTGTATTCCATGTGTCATAATAATTGTAATCTCCTTTATACACACTTTAAAAATTTGTTTAGTAATGTATTTCCTAAATCCACACAATCATTGAAAAATGATTCATGCTGTTTAAAAATATCTTTCTGTTAACGACACTGTCATCGACAAAGTAGATCAAATTTAAACGTCATCTTATTTCTCTTCTGTTTATCGTTAAAAATTAATTGATAGTCGTGGGGTAAAGGAACCGCGAGATGCAGTATAGAACAGACATTGCTAGGAAATATCGCGTGGGCATGCGCAGGTTTGTATTCTATCTTGCATAGCTCTTGCCTAGCATGAAAATTGCATAATGTAAAGTCGACATAAGACAACGGCTGTGCCAACGCTTTTGTATAATTGCGAGATGTGAGTAATAAAACATAAAGAAATGTCACGAATCCAGACAGTAAAAATGAAATTTCTAAGATGCATTATGGCTTATACAAAATTAGATCAGATAAAAACCACTGTAACCAGGAAATAACTCGGAATGTTCTCAAAATAAAAAAAATCCACCACTACCATAACAACTGTTACTCTCATGAAAATAGAATGAGTGAAGATAGCATACTAAATATAGCAATAAAATACAACCCACAAGGAAGGCGTAACCCTTTTAGGTTCCGGAAAATATTGCTAGCTGAGCCAGGACAGGTCATAAGGCCTAATTCGTAAGGAAGATGACGATCATGACGAGATTTGTTCTATTATTATAGTGAGATTTATTATTTTGTTAATTTCAACTATAAAGTTATATATATATATATATATATATATATATATATATATATATTTGGGGAAATTTGCAGATTTCCCCAATATTTAAGAGTTTACTATTTAACTTATCTGCGAAGATTAAATTTTTTTTCTATATATATATATATATATATATATATATATATATATATATATATATACCTATATATAAATATCTAATAAAATACCAAACATATAGTCACTCTGACCACTCGTCTGTCTCTATATATATTCTCCAGTGTAAAAAAGAAACATCGTATTTGCAATTTTATATGGAGCGGAAGGTCAAGAAAGACATCCTGAAGTTATGAGGAAAAAGAGAATAAGTAATGAAATGACGCAAAATAGGGCATTTCGGAGAAAGAGAATTGATGCGGTTGACCCTGTTGTAGAAAAAAGCATCATACCATTTCAAGAAAATCGTTATTCGGGTACAAAAGTCCTTATTTAAGGGAAATAGTGGTAACAGTTTGCTTGGTAAAATTATTGAATAGGTCATTTAATATAATTAAAAGTCTAAAAATATTACAAGAAGTAAAAATTATGTAGCTAAAAGTTATAAAAATGTGCTAAAATACAATAATTTAGTTAAGAATAAAAAAAATAAATTTTATTATTAAAAACAGATGCATTAACAAAATTTGAATGGGCAAATGATAAGTATACGAGAAGAATAATAAGTATATATAGAATCTCAAATCAAATGTCAAGAAGTCAATGGATACAAGTACACTTTTTGCAGTTTTGAGATATTAAGGTTTGAAGTTTTACATCTTCCCTTGCTTGGTCTTTTAATTTTAAGAACTTTTATTTAATGGTCCAGTTATAACAAATTTAAATAAACATTGCATTTTATACAATTTTTTAGATTTAGAAACGGCAGTTGTACGCTTTTAAGCCCATAATTTCAATGTACTTGTAAGTTTAATCTTATTCTTTCTCGGTTTTTTCTCATTATGAGTTCGCTGTTTTCATCCTTCACAGCACTTTGTTTTTCCAGTTGCCTTCTCTAGGTCTCTATCTACCATAGCATTTCCTATGTATATTTTCCATCTTGTAGCAGGTTTTCCTCTTCGTCTTCTTCGGGCCTGGTCCCAGCCCAACATTATTTTCGATCACCTATACTTTGGCATTCTTTGTATATGCCCGTACCATAGCAACGCTCTGTTTTCCAACTTTTTTGTAATTGAGCATTCTACTTCTATAACATCTTCTTATAAAGTTATTTTATTTCGTATTGATGTCATTGGCCTTACTTCCGCTTAATATAGGGTAATATTCATCACTATGCTGTGAAAGTATTCATCACTATGCTGTGAAAGATCTTTTTTGTTTTGTTTGGTTAGAGTGTTGTTCCATATCACTCCATGAAGTGCTTTCGTGGTTTTTTCCCCTAGCTATTTTCATTGTTATATCTTTTATACAAGTGACCCTAAATAGGAAGCTTGGATTCAAAATAAATAGTATGCCTTAGCAAAGCTCTATTTTTTATTGACTACCACACCCAAAAAGAAAAAAGTATTTACATTATATATAGATATATGTATATATATATAATATTTAAAACAATTTATAGTTTTAAGTTTCTTGAACCGTACTATATTTAATATAAAATTAGTTTTTCTTTGGTTTAGGTTCAATAAATTTATTTCTTGATTCTTTGGGATTCTTTCCCATTCTTCATTCTTTTGCTGTGTTATTTGTTTTTTCACTTCTTTATCTTTTTCTCTATATTCTTTATAAACTTCATCGTTGTTTGTAGTCAGCCATTTTCTGTATAGTTGCTTTTTTTCTTGAATTATTCTTTTTGTTGGTTCATTTATTTCATAATAGTGCTGTTTATTTGTTATATGTTCTTTTTCCCCAAGGGCTTCGAATGCTGCTTGCTTTATACTCGCCTTTATATGCTCGTATATTTCTTCGATGTTGCCGTATCTGAATTCTATTAATTTTTGGTCTAGACGTTGTTGGTATAGTTCTCTTATTGATTGTTCTTGGAGTAGTTCTATATTGTATTGTTTTTCTCTTATAGTGTTCAACGGTTCTTCTGTGGAGGGGGTCTTGTTATGTTTCCAATTAATGCTCATTTTTGCTGTCAGTAGTCTATGGTCCGTTCCGCATTCTGCTCCTCTTTTGACTCGCACATCTTTGATCTTTGATCTTATTCATATTTACTACAAATTGTTAAAAAGTGTTCGACTGTTAATCGAACGTTACACTGATTACATATAGGTGGATTTTTCTTTGTGAAAAGGTAGGAGTGCGTTAATCTTGTAAGTCACAGACGTAAACGTGCAACCTCAATTTGTTCTCGTCTATTGCGCGACGATGGAAACCACTGAGACACATTATTTTTGATTTTAATTAGATTGGAATTAGTTTGAGACCACTCATTTCGCCACAAACACAACACTTTATTTTTAAAATAAGCTTTTAAGTCACTGAAAACACACTTGTCTATCGGCTCCAAAAAATCACTTAAAATTGCCTCTCGTGCAGTCCTATCAGCTTCTTCATTTTCTGTTATTCCGACGTGTGAGCGAACCCATAAAAATTGGACGCTTCTTCCATGTTCATGAGCTTGGGAAAGCTGGTATTTTAGCAACTTTTCAAAAGGATGTTTCGGAAAAATGTGTTTTAATGAGTTTAGAGAGCATAGGGAGACGATGGAAAAATCCATCAATGTTCCATTGAAGTATCGAGTTGAATGTTGTTAACAGATTCGAAGTTAGATGATACTGAACAATTGTCTACAGAAGAGTCACTATCTAAGTCAGAAATCTCTTTCCCTAAATGGTTGTGTAGTTTATTTTAAAGTTTTGTAAACTTGCTTTTTGTATATCTATCATTTGCATATTGATAGCTGCTTTGTAAAAGATGGAGTAAACCAGCCATATCAGTTGTAAATTCTTTAACGACGCTAATAGTGTCTGGGGAACCTTGGACATTATCAATCAGTAAGGACAATTGGTGATAATTTAAAACGAATGGTGGGGTATGATTATCAATGAAATTTTCAAGAGTTTCCCGTGTAGATGGGACTTGAGCTGAGCGCGGTTTTTTTGGTTTAGAGGGTTTGGGTTTTGCAAACAGATTTTTTGATGAAATTGCTGAGTCTGAAGGAGGCATGTCGATCTCACCAATACTGCGTTTTATGGAAGAACTTGCGTTTTCGCAATTGCTATTAGAGTTTTTGCTTAGATGCTGTGGATTTATTACATTTGGAAGTACTGGAGCAAACTCATTGGTAGTGACAGAAGTCGAGCTTGAAGTTTTATTTGTAAGATTGATTGAAATGGTTGTTTCAGAAAATTGTGGTGATGTATCAGTTTTATTAGAATTTTCTGCAGTTGTATCTAATGGAAAAGGAGCTGATAGATTGGAGGATATTGCTTCTGAAGTTTGTGAAAACGATATTGCCGCTGAATAAGGTTGATTGAAAGTGTTGCTATGAGTAGGAGTATTAGTAATTTCTTTGTCATGGAGATTTGTAGGTGGAGGTGATATGCTCGGATTTGATAGTGGATAACTTAATGACTGCTGGGTGTTTGGTACCTTGTGTAGTATACTTGTTGAAGCTGTTTGATTTGGTACTTCATTGTTTGACTCAATATGAGTTGATTCCGTTACTGAACTGTTATTGCATTGGGATGATATGTGTCCTGTATTTTTGCAAATAAAGCAGGTGAGTGTACCTTGTGACAAAAATGTGCGGTAAGGTGTTTGGTCGAAATTTATTAGAATAGAATCTGGAATTGGTGATGTTATAGGGCTTATATAAACTTGCCTTCGAAAGCTCAATATGTGACTATATTCGGGAAGAGTCAAGCTAATTTTAAAATGTTATTGGGGAAATAAGCTTTAAACCGATATTCTGTAATTTGAGGAATTGACGGGCAGACTCCAGACAAGATTAGTCTTTCTGCTGGAGAGACAAGTCTTCGTGCTATTACAACTTCGCCAAGTACTTCTTTAGAGCCATGTTGTGTCATGAAGTTATCTACTACGGTTTTGTTTGCCAAATACATGCAGATTCTATTATGAGATAATCTAGATGAAAAAATAATATTTTTTGGGTTGATGATTGTGCCCAAAGGAAAGAGACAATCCTGCAGTTTAGCATTATCGATACAACCAAATACAATTGCTTGGGTCTTACTCGGAAAAGAATGTGAAGCTGCTGATGCATAACTGTTTGTGGTATTCGAACGTTGATTTACTGGACTGGTTAGATCGGAAGGTGTATTTACATTGTGTGAAGTCATTGTAAGCTGCGGCGGCGATTTCCTTACTTCAACTCTGGTAAGTGATAAACCAACCGCATGCTACTATAAGCTACTTATAGCAGCTAACCTCACAAAATAATTGTACGGTAGTGTATATTTATTATTTGACGTTTTCTTTTCACAATATTAAAATTAAAATAGTAATTACGTATAGATGACTTAGTAGTATCTAGTAGATAAATACTTTAATTTAAAAAAAGTATTTAATAAAACCACTTGTTTTAATTAAAAACTAGGAGTACAATATCAGTAACAACTTAACCATACCTTGCCAGGGCCGGTTTCCCAAAGACCTTTTATTGTTTTTGATATTTTATTGCCTTTATTTGCACCTATGTTTTTACAGAGTATTTGTTTTATATTCACCCATTTCTCTTTAACGTGCTTTTTTATTTTTGCTTTCTATAGTTGTTTACTAGACACGCTCTCATATGCTTTCTCCAAGTCGATAAAGGTCATATGTGTGTCAATATCACGTGTCTTTTCTATCATCCGTCTCATGATATTATCTAGACACGTTCTGACTTTTTGGAATCCGGCTTGTTCTTCGCCATAATGTCAATGTGTTGTTTTATTTATTTTTTTTTATTACTGTGCAAAACATTCTTGCTATTGAAGGCATTACACTGATCCCTCTATAGTTATTTGGCGACTTTTTGTTTCCTTTTTTGAAAATAGAGGACATGTATGATATATTTCAGTCCTATGGAATCTCCTCTCGTGCTTTCATTTTATTAAATATTACTCGTATGAATAATAAGATCCTTGCACTTTTATATTTCAACAGTTCCATTTTCATGTTTCCTGGTCCTGGTATTATACCCTATCGTATTGTCTATGTCTCTGAGTTGCACTTAAAGTTTTTCGCGACGATTAAGTTTCAAGAAATAACTTTTCAAAGGGAGAGTCATTTTGTACGGTTTTATTAGCAAACAATGTATAGGTATGAGTGTAGGTATGATAAAGTTACAGTATCTTTATAGTATGGTTGAAGTGTACTAAAAATCATAAAATCCTGATCTGCTATCTTAAGAACCATAAATTTTAAACTGGTTTTAGCAATCAATTCTTCTCAATGTTCTGGTACAAAAATTTCTCTTTCAGTTTTTTTTCTTTATCTAAATGAGACCAAAAGTATTGGCGTATTCGTCAAATTAATGATCAGATATATAAATCGGTGATCTAAAGTGTTAGGTTATTTCGATGCATACGGGAGAAGGTTTTAAAACAAAAAACATACACTTTTTTTCTTAATTATTTTTGATTTCTTAGAAAATTTCCTTTACATATATGTAACGCTAGGAGGATTAGAAGCAAAAGTATTTGAAATGTTCTCTATTATAAATTTAAAAATAACAAACAAATATAAAGCTAGATAAATGAAAAACACAATTAAATTATTGTAGATAAATATCTATGTTGCACTCGATGCATATTCTCACATGGCACTTGCAACAAATGGGACATACATGCGAACTGCAGCACACGTGCACAACGTCTCTTTTTTATCAGGAGTGTAGGTGAGGATATAATCAATCTTATCATGTGTTATATTTCTAAGTACTTTGGACGAAGATGGCCTGCCTGCATCTTTTGGTTCGGTACCATATTCCGTAAGATACGATGTTACTAGATACCTTCGAAATTTTAGTTGTGGGAGAGGATCATGGGATCTGTTAGAAAAGTACCAACCATTTCGAATAGTTATGTCCAGCATCTATGTAAATAGACACCACCACCATTTTTTAGAGCGAATTCCTACTGGGTATCTAGCTACATTCTGGTCCATAAGATCAATTACTTCCATTGACGAATTAGATTTTCCAATCAAATGTGAACTTGGCACCTAAACAATTTTTTTCTCAGTTTGAGAAAACCGTTTCACATTACTTATTGAAGCAACTCCATGGCAGGTAAACGCACCTATAACAATATTACTTTTAAGCAAACGAATGAAAATGATTTCATTTCGGCGATCAGATATAGAAGAAACAATCGCCTCTTGAATGTTTTTTCAATGCTTTTTTGTCTGGAAATGAAATATCTCAAAGTAATTATTATGTTAATGGGAATAAGTCACAATTGTAGTTTAAAATAAGTTTATTGACGTTTCAATTCCCACTTCGGAAATTCTCCTAATAATTTAATTTTATCTGACTCATTTATGTTGACAATTTAGACAAATATTATACATTTTAAAGTAGATAACTTTAAAATTATATTGCAAATATTGCTGAGTTGCGTCCCTAGGATGACTTTATTGTAAGATGATAGTACAATCGATTACATAAAATCAACTTTAACTTGCGAATATTCGTCAGAAAAAATCATAGCATGTGATTCGTCTTTAAAAAGACAACCATATGCCACGATGACAGTTTCTCCTGTTGGTGATTCCATAGTAAATCATGAGAAAAAAGCCACGAAAAAACCTCATAATACTAGGCCAACATGGTAAGTATTAGGTCTTACATTTAGTTTACTCTCAATAAACACCAAATTCTGATTTTATATCTATGTTGTTTAAAAAATATAACTCATATATCCTCTATATGTTACTGACTTACTAAAAGTGGTATTTCCCTTCAACTTCCTCTTTTAATATGGGTAACTAGATCCTACTGTATTCTGCCGAGGAATTTGCTACACAATTGGTCTCATTTAGCATAATTTGAGAATTTTATTTTTCTCTTTTTACAATCTGTTTCTTTTAGGACTATACTTGAATTGTTCCATTGAACCCTATGTTCATTTTTTTCTGCGTGTTTACATATTTGAGATATATCAAATTTTCTATTTTTAATATAAGATTGATGTTCACTTATTCTAACATATTATAATGGCCTTGATGTTTCACCTAAATAAAAGTGATCGCATTTGCAAGGTATTTTATAAATACAATTCTTTGACCTTTCTTGTTCATTGTTAGGTTTAGTTTTAGATAAAATATATCTCAATGTGTTTGTTGTTTTGAATGTTGTTGAAGTGTTGAATTTATTTCCTATCTTTTTAAATTTTTCTGATAATCCTTTTAGGTTATGTTAAAAATTCCTAATTGATAAACAATAAAAGATAATAATTTTTTATTAAAACAAATTTTAACAAATGTGTTTAGAACAAAAGAACAAATTTTCGTTAAAACAAAGAATTTTGGCTCTATCGTAAATGTATTTAATGATTCCCTTTTTAATATCTATATCATGATTTGATTCGTAATTTAGATATCTGTTCGTGCGTATTAGTTTTCTATACACCTGAGTCTCATATACAGTATCGTTCTTAGAGATTAAAACATCCAGGAAAGGTAGTGTGTTATTTTATTCCTTTTTCATGGTGAATGTTATTGTCTCTCCTTTATCGTTTATATTACGCAGGAATGTGTCCAACAACTCTGATCCATGAGGCCATTTTGAGAACACGTCATCTACATATCTTCACCATAATGTGGGTTTTATTGTGGGTTTATCCCCTTGGCTTAATTTTTTAATTAATATTTTAAATGAACATAAAACTGTCAAAATAACTACTAAACAACCACAAAGCCTTATTATCATTATACGTACGGGATACGAAATTAATTGGTTTGTAATGACGATGATTCTAATGGTATGTCGTATTCTCACCGAAAAACAATTAAGCTATCGTTGATATAATTAAAATAATATAAAATATTTTTTTTTTGTAAATAATATTTATTTAATTAAAATAATTTTCGCTACTTTTCATCTCTTCTGTCCGATAGGCACTTCTGGTCAGTAATGTTAAAAAACATTTATTTTAATTCATTTATGTGGAAAGGAAAATAGAAATAAAACCCTGAATCGTGCTTGTGCTCGTCGTGGCATCGGCGCGCTTCTATCGTCCATAAGAAATATGTGGGCCTATTTACACAACGTTCAGTTCTTAACGTGAAACGCTCTATAGTTAATATTTAATATTTTATTTTCTATTTTTGTAAATATTTCTTCTGATAGCAGACTTATGGTGTTACATGCTAGTATTTACAAAAATATAGGCTTTTTGTATTTTCTGATGTTTTACTTTTATTCGACTTTACCTACCACAGTATCCTTGATATACGAAACCGATATATTTCACTGAAAAATCTAGATATTTTTATTTTAATATTAATTTAAATTCCTATAAGTGTCCCCAACGTCTGGAGCTTGTTGTAAATCGTTACAAATAGCGCCATTTTAAGTTTTGTTAATAAATTTTGTTAATATTATTTGTAATAACTGTAGATGTAAAGTAATAATAAATATGTAATGTTTCTCTCTAAACTAGGTGTTGTAGAATTATTTCCTCTAAAAGGATTTTCACCCTGTAATATTTTTTAGGACAGAAAAACCTTTCTTTCTATCCAGCAAAAGGATTCTTTTAAACGGCGTCCAAATTCAAATAGTTTAGGAACCTTCTTGTGTGTTGTTGCCCAGGAAATCTATGTAAGTATTTCTTGATTTCTTTCTTTGTAGTTATCCCTCCCAGTCCCTCCTTTATCACTTACTTACGACCCAGCTCTCCAACCAAAACAAGAGTGGCCGTTTGCAAACGTTTCGGTTTGTTTGCTTACCTTATCTCCAGATCAGTAATTGCTTAGTCCCCACTTTCAACCCCCTATAATGATACCCAATGTGGTAGGCAAATTATATCGTTACAATATTAACACTAAGATGAAATCAAGAATTTATAAGGTCAGTGTAAGACTAGTAATAACATATACATCAGAAACAAGACGAGTGAAGATGTTAGAAGAAAATGTAACGTACAGTGTATAAATAACCGAATGCTTATACATTGTACGTTATATCAATAACTGATACTAAATAATAAAAAGATATTGTTCTGAAGCTATTGTCTTGTGGCATCTTAAAACAATTACTATTTTAATGGAAATAAGCCACACTTGAATTTTAAAATCATTTTATTGACGTTTCAATTTTCACTTTGGAAATCTTTCTCAAAATACAAACATTAATAAATTAAACAATTTTTTTTTGTTTAAACAAAATTAGAAGCGAGGTTCCCATCTGACGTCACGCGAATGCGGCTGCATGCGCAAGAGCACACCATTAGTTCAGTAAATCGTGTATAGAGATACGTGCATAGATTTATTTACAAAAGATATTACAAAAAATCGTAATAGAAATGGTAAACAGAAAAACTAAACTAATTAGAAATAGGGATAATAAACTAAATAAATTCAAAAAGTTATTAGAGGAAAAATAAATATATCATGGCTGAATATTCAAATAGTCACGCTAATATTCTAACCTACCAACTGAAACAGAATATAAAGAATATTCTATAATTCCTAATTCTTTTCTTTACTTCATAAAAACTCTTTAAACTTAAAATTGTTACTTATTTTAAAATATGCGCGTCTTAATGAGGGAATTGTTAAATTATTTATTTCATTAGCAACTCGGTCCGTGAGGGACCTGTCTCTGAAATTTACGAGAAATTAAATTGAATACAAATGAGACGAAATGAGGGAATCTTAAAAGACCCTAAAGTGAAATATTTGTGTAGGCACAAAAATTCACTGCTCGTCCCTTATATTTTGCGTACTTTAACCGAGTCAAGCAAGTATTAATGTTAATTTTAATTTTGTTAACTCTTGCCTGAAATTATACTTTGGATATAAGTGTGTTAATGATATATAAAATGGTGCGGGCACATTTTATTTAAACCAATATTTTAATTAAGAAAATAAATATTTATTTAATGTTTTATATCTCAGACAAAAAGTCGTTTTTAAAATACACAACCTGAAAGCCGAAATGTTAAATAGAATTTTATTATTTTTTTAATGTCCCACAGCCAAAGATATTCTAAAACACTAAAGAGGTTCTGAAAATGTTTTCTTCTGGAATATTCAATGGAATTAAATATTGTATGTATATGAGAGTAAAACCAAAATGGATTGCATCTAATAAAAATTATATTTTTTGTTTTGATGTCCTTTACGAAAACTACTTTTAAAAAGATTATTTTAAAATAAGAAATTTTTATTAAATTAACTATAAAAAAAAACAATAACTCACTACCTTTCCTGAATGTGTTAATCATAACATAAATATCAAAAACGAAATTATCAAATCATTATATGACAAAATTGATAGCACCTGCTCCAATGAAAATGCATTTCAACAGGAAGAAAAGCTGTTAATAAAGGATCAAAAATCAGCTCATGTGGTCAAGGAGCAGAAGATCAGGTGGTAATAAGCTGATCGTACACGAGAACAATATGAAGGCGTTGTTACTCAGAATCAGGAGCTTCATTGGGGTGGACAAGGAAATGCCTAATAGAAGAATAATAGATGGATAAAAGGTATATATTATACAAGATGAATAATAGATAGATAATAGATAAAAAACATATAGACATAAAAAATATAGAATAAACATATATATATATATATATATATATATATATATATATATATATATATATATATATATATATATATATATATATATATATATATATTGAGATGATATTAAACATAGGAGAAAGAAAAATAGTGATTAAAAAAAAATAATTTATAAGTTGCACACTAGATAATATTAGATATAAAAAGTATTTGGTTATTTTAATAAGTTATATACTAGAGAATTTTATAGAATATATTTATATGAGGGCATTCTTAAGGAATTAACATAAAATAAGTTTAAAAAGTGTTTAAGTTGCAATGTATTTGGTTATTTTAATAATTATAATATTGTATTAATACTTAAGTGAGCCATGTGCATAGGCAACCAAATATACTCTGAAAGTGACAGTTGCATGTGAAATGGGGTTATTTATTGGTTTGAGATGTTTAATTTACATATAATTACGGATTTGAAATAGTGTAATTTATTAATTTAGGGTGTTTGATTTACATATAAGTTTATATTCTGATCTGAAAAGCCTAAATATCAATAAAATTCTCGATAGAAAAGTAAAGAATTCTCTAGAACACAAAGTTAACCCTGTTTGCGAAGAGAGACTATTCGAGAACATTCATATATTTAGGAAATAGAACAATTTGAATAGAATTTCTTTCCAGATGATTCTGGAACATTGAAAAGATATAAATACTCGGTGATTTGGATTCAAGTTGGTCAGTTAGACAGACACAGTTAGAGAGACACAGTTAGTATGAGGTCAGTCAGTCAGTAAGCAGTCAGTATATAGTTAGTCAGTTGGGGAGATTTTCAAGATAGTAAAGTCAGTATATAGAAAAGAAGACACAATTAGTAAGCAGTCAGTATGAAGTCAGTATAAAGTCATTAAGTCAGTCAGAATTAGGAAGAAAGTATAAAGTATGCAATAATCAGTGATTTAATATTAAAATTAGATAGTATTGGAAAGTATATTAGAAGAATATTGATTGGAGATTAGTAGAAATCAAATGATAATGGTTATATGGTCAATGGAGATCAGAAGAAATTAAAATTATAATAGTTATATGGTGATTGGATATTGGTATATTAAAAAGAAGAATAAATATAAATGCTATTAAGAAGAAAAATATTTTAAATTGGTGGAAGCTGATAATTGGAAAAAGTAATTTCACAAAAACAAGGATAACCGAGGCTGAGAACGAAGACATTGAGTGGTGATTAAAATCTTTATTTTGGAGAACAGTTTCATTTAGGCATTCAGTGACAGAAAGGTACAAAATTTTGTTAATATAATTTAATTAGTGTCATAAGAATTTCAATTTAAAGATAGTTTATTTTAAATTTTACATTGGTTATGTTAGATATATATGTGTGTTTCATAATAGATACAATAAAGATACTTTCAAAAAGTGCTTACAAACTAATTCTTTGAGAACCGCGATAAAAACCCTATATATATATATATATATATATATATATATATATATATATATATATATATATATATATATATAAATATATTATTAAAAACACTCATTGCTCACTAAAACATCATTCACAAACAATACATCATCACAATATATATATATATATATATATATATATATATATATATATATATATATATATATATATATATATATATAATTATTAATTAGAACAAACATTTTCCCAAACATAATAGTTTGGGAAAAGGAAAACAAGAAATACGGAATTCTAGAAACTGCATAATAGAGAGCGCCAATAAATCTTATCCTGACATTTATAAAGAACATGTTTACCTATAAAATGCAAAAAAAATATAAAAAATTATATTAATTACTATTTGAAACTTCACAAAAATTGAAAAAAGAAGGACTTCAGACTGCAATCTTTCGAAACCCGGAAAAGCTTTTTGGTTCATTTTAAACTATATCACAAAAAAGAATGACACATAACATTCTTGTAATATTAAAAAAATGTGTAAAAACAAATACAAATATAATGATGAATTAAATTTTATATTATTTAATCATATGCCAAAAAAGTTGCATAACTGCTCAATAAATGAACAGTAGTCTACAGAACAAGATTTATACTCACTATTGAAAGTGTTTAACCCCTGGAGACCACCTCTTAATGCAAAAAACAGAGAATATCAACCCTTGAACTAGGTCAAATTCCTTTCTTGTCTCATAAGGCAAAGGACGACGAACAAGGAAGATTGGTAACATAGTGAGGAAGGGTGTTAAAACTGCTCAGGTGGTGCCAAGTTGATGGGTACGGGCTACTGAATGCCAGACCAGGGAAATAACTCTAGGAAGATAAAAAATCTTTGTATATTTTATGATTTAAACATAAGAATAACTTGGACTTACCGCTTAAACTTGTGAGTTCTTGATCACACAACCATAGCTAAAGAAAATTAACGTTGCCAGTCATTGTAACAAAAAAACTTATAATAAACTAAAATCTGGGTGTCAGTGTTTTATACCTTTTTTACAGACAACTTGAAAACATTCATATCAACATTTTTAGGTACTATAGGTACTGTTTTAGGTACTTTTTAGGTACTTTTAGGTAAAGAGCGCACCACTGCGTCTAGAATAAGTAGTTTTTGCGCGAGAAAAATTACAAACTTCTAACGTAATAACACCAAAGCAAAATTAATGACATGGGAACTAAAGTACGGTGTATTTAGATATAACAAAACAGTTTAGTAGATAGTGTAGTCAGATTTTGATACAAAACTAGGAAAATATTTAAGGGCTAGAACAATGAAACGCTACAAGGTTTCAATAAAAAATGATTACCTGTTGATATTTATAAACGGAAAATTTTACGAGATTACAGAAATAGACCAGGAAGGATTTGTGAAAAAACGACAAAATTTGGATGTGAGAGGTTTTTTAGATTTTTGCAGAAATAGTTAGGTTATAATTACAGAAATAATAATTGACTTATACTCCCTCTCAAATAGATCAGGAAAATTAATAAAAAAATTAAAACATTTCAAAATTACTAAAAACTAAAAACTAAAATAAAATAGGTACAATTTAATTTGATATAAGATACGGTTGGTTAAAAATGTTTTAATTTATTGCCCTCCCTGCAAAATAGCAACAAATACAAAAACGAGGGCCAAGCAAGCCGTTTCTTAATCAATATTTTTTAACAACTTAGATTGATTGCACTTAGAATCTTCACATATCGTCTAAAAAATCATATCATCTAAAAATCAACCATTTTACATTATTAGCTCTTATTTCAATTTTTTGAAGTAATAATACATTATTTCATAATGTACCAATAAAAAAATAGCTTTAAGTATTCGTGGATAACTGGTCTTTAAAACACTTGCTCTATTTCGAGCCGTCGAGCTTGAAAAATCGCGCGTGTTTTAAAGACCTCAATATCCATTTATACTTTAATATACTATTCCCGGCTTTCAATGAAGCAATTTCCTTTTTTTTTTTAACCCGACGTAAATCTAATTGATTCACTTAAAAAATAAATTACTAAATGCGTTTGTTAGAGATGATTTAGTTTTGTTATGCGAATAAATTAATTTATTTATACTCCAGTCGTCAGAGACGAAAATGCCACTGAATCTCTAAAAATCATAAGAACAAGCTAAATTTTTGTGAGAATGTTAATTTTGGTAGACCAAAAAATATGCAAAAAAGTTTACTACTCCTACCGCATGGTTTCCCCCTAAAACCACCATCCCTCGTAGGAGAAAACGGAAAACGGATTTACCAAGAATATGTGCGTCGTAGAAAAAATATTTCAAATAAAAAATATAGCCGAAACATTGTTGAACAAAAATGTATTAACATTTTTTGTGTAAAATAAACCGTTTTCTAAAAAATATCGCTTGAAGCGACACGGCTACGAGCGTAAAAGCAATTTTAAATAAAATTTGTAAAAATTAAAAATTTGATCAGAGCGTCCTATCGACAAAAATCAATTTTTGTATTTTGTCGCAATTACCGTCAGTTTATCTAAAACATTTAAAACTGGCGTTTTAAATTTGACGATTTTTAGGAATATTTCAAATGCCTCACATTTTTTACCAAAAATGAAAACCGAAATTTCTTGCCAAAGGTTTTGAAAAATAGGTTTTAAAAATGGAAATTTCATCATGCCTAGTTAGTGAAAAGGCGATACATTTTAATGAACTCATGAGAATCGTAAAACTGGGCAGAAAATCACGCAATGTTTGTTTATTTAACTGCATATAGCAACTGACTTTTATAGCAACTGTCTTTACTTGCGCCAAATACAAAAATTGCATAAGGAAGCTGCACTCTTCGAATTACCCTCGAATTGATACAAATTTTATTTAAAATTGATTTCGAGAACTAAGCCGCGCCGCTTCAAGCGATATTTTTGAGAAAACGGTTTATTTTACACAAAAAGTAGTAATGAAATTTTTTTTTTCAAAATTGTCACAGCTACATTTATTTATAACAAAACTAAAGCAAATGGCTGTGTTCGATTTATGTCGGATTAAAAAAAAGAAGAAAACTGCTTTAGTGGAAGCCGAGAAAGTACATTTTTTTACGTATACCAATTTTGATATTGGAAATTTAATTTTCAACATAATTTTTTTTAGTATTTTTCACGTGCAATACGATGGTTTTTATTATTATAATATATGTTATAGATATCTTAAAGATTTGAGATTTTTATCGAGAAAGAGCTCCGAAGTAAAAAGGTAATGGTTTAAAGATTATTATCCTATTATTTATAACTTATAAGTATACTTATAACTTATATGTAAGCTGCTATCATGATATTCTATTTGTTTATATAGTGAAGTCGTTTTACCCTGTCGTATATCGGATTGACGCCTGAAAAATAATTTATGACTCTAATTATAGCCACTCTGTTATGCTTTCCCTTTTCAAACCTCCTACTGGTCGGCTGTAGTACTTGAGGATAAATCAGCGCTACCAAAACAATTTTTTTATAAATCGTTAAAAATGCAAATTGAATGCTTTGTGATGATAATTTATTAAAAAAACTTTTATAATTTTATTTCAAATAAAATTGTCTCGAGGAGTACATCCATTCCTTGCGGTCGCATAACTGGATAATTTTAGTCGCGGAGTAAACAGTCTGCGGAGTCGAGGCTCTCCATTGGCCGGACTCATCGGCCAATGACCGACGCGCCCTGCCACCGAGGCCCCGCCCCCTCGTGTATATATTCAGAGAGCTCCGAAAAATCTGGCTATTAGTAATCAACGATCGCCGGTTTTAAATAGTGACAATGTATAACGTACAAGAAAACGATAGAACACCTAAATATAAGTTTTTTATCTCCGAGTGAGCGTCGAATTGTGTTGAAAGTGGAAAATTATTTTACTTTAGAAAAAATCAACATGGGACCAATTACATCAGTACTGGCAGTTCAAAAAAGGAGAAGTGTAGCTTATGGAATTTCAGAACGGACCTTGCAAAGAGTTCGCAAAATGAGTGAGGAGGAATTAAGTCAGGAAAATAAAAGGATTCGTTTGCATCCGAAAACCCTCGACTTGCAACAAGGTATTAAAATCTCATTTAAATATCATTTATGACATGTACAAAGCAAAAGAACATGTTACAAGAAAGACACTTATTCAAAAAATAAAGGACAAAAAACTTTGTGATATGGGTTTGACCAGTTTATCAAAAGTATTAAAAGCTATGGGTTTTAGATACAAAAAAAAACCAATAATCGTAAAGTCTTGTGCGAGCTGTCCAATGTTGTTGGAAAAAGGTGGAAATTTCTAAAAAACTATTTAAAAAACAAGAATTCCGAATTTGCCAGACAATTTGTGTTTCTTGACGGAACATGGATTTTTGCGAAAGGAAATAATACCAAATCATCCTGGCAAGATGATTCTACCAAATGCTATTCGAGTACTAGTGCGAGTAATGGCAAAAGATATATTATATTGCATGCAGGAAATACGGAAGGTTTTATACTCAATGCTAGTCTTATATTTTCTTCGACAAAAAAAACTGATGATTACCACGGAAATATGGACGCCGATATTTTTGAAAATTGGTTTGAGGAAAAATTATTAAAAAATCTGGAAAATCCGTCATTAATAGTCTTAGACAATGCTTCGTATCACACAAAAGAGAAGGAAAAGTTTCCCACAAGCAGCTGGAAAAAAGAAGACTTAAGAAAGTGGCTGTCAGAGAAAAATATAGAACACGAACATCTAGTCTTAAAAGCTGAATTATTAAATAAGTGCAAAGAACATATTACTGAGAAAAAATTTGTCGTTGACCAAATGGCACTAAAATATGGTCATGAGGTCCTAAGACTACCACCATATCAGTGCCAGTACAATCCAATTGAATTGGTGTGGGGCATCACTAAAAACTACTATGATAAACATGCATGTAAGACCACCGACGAAGCCAGCGTTTCACAACTCTGGCAAGATGCACTAAACCAAGTCAATGAGGAACAATGGCGGAAATGTATTGAGCATACCAAAAAAAAAAAAAAAATTTAGAGTCATATGAAATAGAATAAGTTATTCATGAAGTAAGACCTTTGATTATTCGTAATTATGAAGATTCAGATGAATCGGATAGCGAGTCAGATAGTGATGATACCTGTCCATAGATTAAGACGTAGATCGAAAAATTAACACAAAAGGGACCAACCACCAAAAAAAAAAAAAAAATAAAACAAAAACCGCATGCAGGAGAGAGCCGGAGGCACGCCGCACGACGTTCTTGAATTCAAGCACCAAAAAAATTAGATTAGCAAGTAAGGTAGATTAAGGACATGACTGGGTATTAGACGACGGTTGAAAGGATTCGACGCTTGCTCGCTCTCGACTGCACTTGGTGCAGAAAATGGAAAGCAAGTATCGGCACACACAATCATCATTAGATCGCCGAACAATTGCTTTGACCGGTAGTGATAAAGCCAAATGTAAAACCTACCACTTAAATGTAAATACACGGAAATCTTCAATTGCCTGACGGGGGATACCGCGAAATAGTCGAGACCTGGCTCCAAAAACCAGGGGGCGGAGAAAAGCCGGGGCTGGTTGTACCGCAGGAGAACAACCTACCTCGGTGGGTTTGGGAAGGTGTGTGTGGGAAGTAGTAATAAGTCTTTGTTTTATATAGATATATATTTTTATAGATATATTTATAAAATATATAAAAATATAATACAAAATTTTGAACACCCAGTATTAACATTGGCAAATTTTTTTATGCTTGAATAAAAATAGAGTTGAAAAAGAATTTTTGTTTTTTCAGCATAAATATTAACCACAATATTAATTTTTGAAGTTGCATGTGTAATATGAAAATTTTTTCAAAAACTTGAAATATCTCAAAAACGGCTATTTTTTCGAGAGTGGTATCTCAATAAAAATCGATCCAGAATTTTACGTAGATTCTAAAAAAAATAACAAAAAGCACAGTTTCTATTTAAAATAAGAAACTTAATGGCGACTTCCGGTACAACCGGAAGTGCTAGAAGAATCCAAATATTTAAAAAATGAAGAATGCTTTGCATAACCCATTATTCCAAGTTTGCAGAAACCAGTGACGACCAGAACTTTAAAAACTTTTAACCAACATGTTACGTGAATGACCCTGTATATTTCATACTCAATGTTTATTAATTTACATTATATTCAATTATTATAAAACATAATACAAAGTTATTTTATTAAAAAAAATCCCTAATGTCGTATTATCAAATTAAGAAAACCGTACATTTTTAATTTGAGAACCGCTGACTACCTGAGGCAAATCTGAACAGACACTTTTTTACTTATGCGACAAGTTAAAACGATCCTACTATAAGCAAAAATATTGTTTATAAATTCAAAACATGCTTGTGGCATTCAAATAATCAGATTTTAATTCCATAAAGTACGTTACATAATATAAAGCGTTTTTTAAAAGTAAAAAAATTCTATATGGTCTAGATTTTGTTGTGCAATTAAAAAAAAAATCTCATTTTTTAAAAAACATTCGGATTGCAAAATTATTATGCGAAATCTGTTAAATCGATTTTAATGCAATTTGGTGGACTGTTTTATTATGTTAAAAAATTTATCTTGCAAATTATGAAGGTCTTGAGTGCAATCTAGGTTGAAATGGTTGAAAAATATTGTTTCCATTTCTTTTTTTTTATATATTTATTGCTATTTTGCAGCAAGAGTAATAAATTAAAACATTTTTAACCAGACATAAGATATATCTTAAAAAAAATTCAATTGTTGCTATTTAATTTTTTTTCGACTTTGCTCCATAATAAACTTATAAGCAAGGAAAGTAGAAAAAATAGATGTTCTTAGTAATCTGGTGAAACGGGTACGAAATTAAAGCTTTACTTATTTACATTTTTTAATTTTTAAAATTACTGTAATTTTCGAATAGTCTTAAAGCTTTTTCGAAATCTTTTATCCAAAAAGATAATTACTTGATTTAATACGAAAGAAAAACCGATAGAGTACATACAACTTCTGAAAGAATAGAAACTAGACAGTTAATATGGTATGGACACGTACAGAGGATGGACGACAACAGATGGCCAAAAAGAGCTATGGAATACAATCCAAGTAATAGAAGGAAACGAGGAAGACCAGCCAAGTCTTGGATACAAGGTGTTATGGAAACCATGAAAGATAGAGCCATTGATGAAGACACCTGGAGAGATAGAAAAAGATGGCGATCGAAATGCAGAAGCTGTAGGATCCCCGCTTATGTATATATATATATATATATATATATATATATATATATATATATATATATATATATATATATATATATATATATGTATATATATATATATAATACGAAAGAACGAAAGTATTAATTCAAATAATGAATTATACAAAAGTCTTTGACTTTAATTACCAGAAAATTATTACTGACTTGGCTTTATAACAATCAAAACTAATGTTTCTTAACAATTGAATGATAAAAGATTCTATTTAGTGATACTTATCTCGGGGATGTGGTGACTTAAATGGCCAATTAAGGGTGCCATTAATAAGGCCATAATTAATTAAATAGTAGGGAAAATCAATTCTCTTATGGGTCGTGTAATTTGCGAAGTTAATTAAAGAGGTTGAGAATACTCAAATGTCTAGAAAATCCCTGCCTGAAGTTGTTGAATAGAAAATATCCCGTCTTTGATTTTAATGACTATTTTTTGTTTGTACTTATACAGCAATTAATATTCTTATAGAATTCTTTTATTTACAAATCATTCGTTTATAAATAATTGCTATAATGACTAATATTGTAAAAATGGTATATAAAAATTAGTTTGCTATTAAGATGAAGTTAAAAAATATTGTAGGTACATGTAAAAATATTTCTTTTATTACTACTTACATTTTAGAATAAATAACCTGTCTGGTTTTGTAATAAATTGAAAACAAAAACAAATTAATCTCATAAATCTTAACTGCCTTGCTATTTTGACAATTTAAGCAAGGCAGTACATATTTCAAAATTTACGTATAATAACAATTGTACTATCCTGTTTAACGTGTGTTCCTGGGAAGACTTAATTTAATAATGAATTTATGAAATCAACTTACTACTCATGAAAAAAAAAATATTGAAAAATAGTATCAAGCAAACTGGTCAGAAAAAATCAGAGTATCAAAAAAACTAAGAGATTATTAACAGTAACACTACAAGAAACAATAAAAACTAACAATTAGAGCAAGAGTCGACAAAGAAATGACGGAAGAATTCCAAAGGATTAGTGAAATGAGATTAGGTGATCAATTATTGATACTACTTTTTAATATGATGGAAATTTTCTCCAGAAAAACTGGGATTAACCGAAATTGAACAATATATAACTGAAATCATTGGTCTTAGGCCTATGCTAATAATGTGGTGTTATTGGCTAGAAAACATCTCCTTTTTCTTCTTCTTTTTATGTAGGCATGAGTTTGTCTGTATTTGAATGTGCCTCCAGTAAGTTGTCGTTCCATCGTTGTTTTCGTTATCTTCCTAGTGATTGTTTTCCTATTGGGGAACCGTCTCGTGCCGTCTTTACTACTACTACTACTACTTTCTACTCTTCTATTTCTTACCCAGTCCCTGTTGTTCTCCAGCTTACATTTACGTCGTATTTCTGTACTTCTGGCTCTGTTCCATAGTGTTTTACCATCAATTTTTCTAAAAATTTTCATCTCTGCTGTTTCTAACATTCTTTTAGTCCTCTCTGTGTCAGGTCGTGTTTCTGTTGTCATTATTGGTCTGATGACTGTTTTGTAAATTCTGCCTTTCATTTCTTACCCGATATTTTTATTTCTCCATACTGTTTCATTCAAGAAACATGCGTATCTGTTTGCTCTATTCACTTGATCTTCCACTTTTGTTTCAAGCTTTCCGTAGCAAGATAATGTGAGCCCAGATATTTAAATTCCATCACTTGTTCTGACCTTATCTGACCTTCTAGCTCCAATTTACATCTTAGTAAATTTGCTGTTATAACCATGCATTTTGTCTTTTTTGGGGAAATTAACATGTTAAATTTTCTGGCGGTTATATTAAAATGGTGCAGCATACATCATCTTCATTTTGAGAGAGTAGTATTGCGTCGTCTGTATAGCAGATTATTTTAATTGGTTTTTCTTCCATTTGGTATCCTTTCTTTGGTTTTAACTTTTTTATTATTTCATCCATAATGAGGCTAAACAATAGAGAACTCAGGGAATCTCCCTGTCTTATCCCATTGTTAGCTTTAATAGGGCGATGCCTAGAAATCAATAAGAGTTAATCAGGGCGGAAACAAATAGAAGTAGTAAAATGTATGAGGTTGGTAATCAATAAAAGTTATATACACAACTCAAAAATAAACAATATAGTATGTATATTTAGACACATTAATTAACAGCATAATTGACATAGAAGAATTAATCATTGCTCTTATCGTGGTTTGTAGTTTAGTCACTGTTGGTCTTGTGAGTGAGAGCAAAGCAACCCGATGATATGTTCTGGCTTAAATATACAGTTTGTTGCTCAAATTTAAGTTTATTATCAATATATAGAGCCAAAAAATTGTTTACGGTGTCAGAACAAATGCCTTCATTGCCTAGGTAATATTGTTTAGATCATTCTTAAAAGAATGTCTGAAAAATTAAATGTCAAATGATTAGGTTTGCACCACTCCAAGAATTTTAGCAGATCAATACTAAGTATATACTATATATATACCAGTAATCTCATTCAGTACCTTAGAGTCCTTTTTGCCATAAAATTGTGGTGTCATCTGCAAAATAATAAACTGGCCAATAATGTCGAGGTAAATTATGTCATTAAAATTTATCAAGAAAAAAATAGGACCCAAGACACAGCCTTGAAGTACGCCACAAATAATAAAGATATTACTAAAGTAGCGCTAGTAAACTATCTATCTTCAAGTAAGAACTGAACCACTTTAGAGCAGTGTCTCTAAAACCATATCTTTCGAGTTTATTAAGAAATATTTTGTGATTGACAGAGTCAAAGGCTTAAGATAGATCACGGAAAATCGCAGCAGTAACATTGTATTTATTTAAGTCCAAGTATAGTTTTTTCCATGACTGAAAACCAAACTGGAAGGAAGAAAGTTAATTGTGTTTTTGTAAGAAAGTCATGATCGGATTTTTATCAATATAATATTTTTTTATTTCAGCCGAGTTAGTAGAAAGAAAATAAAAGAAATTTGTAATGTTTATTTAATTGAAAAAATCCATTAAATCAGAAGAAAAAATAATTTTTCCAGAGAGTTCTGGACCCACCGAGCAGTAATATTTATTCAACTCACTAGGGTCTTAGACTATCACAGTAGTTTAACTTTAGCTTTAAGATTTTTAACTATATGCTAAGATTCCTTTTATTTGCTATTGGCATTTTCCACTCAGGATTTCTCTAGTAACACAAGTTTTTTTATTTTTCGAGTTAAAAATTCTTTATGAAATGCCAAATTGAAACTCTGCATGAGCGTGTGATAAAATTGATAGAGCAAATCAGGAAAGCAAAAAATATTACGCCAATGGTAAGGTGGATTTTTAAGGGGAAATTCACATAGAACGGGATCAAGATCTGATAAAAAATAAGGAATTATTTTGCACCTCGCCAGACCCGCATGAAGATTATGACAAATATAATCCAATATGCTGTTATCTCTGGTTGGTTCGGTAACCAGCATTCTCATATTAAAACTATAAAGTAAATTTATAAAAAATATAATAACATGGCTGTGTGATGAATCCAGATAATCAATATTAAAGTAACCTGTCAAAATAATAAAAACATTTGTGAAATTTTTTCAAACAAGGTTTTTAATCTATTAAATGATAACTAATTAATAGAGTCAGGGGGTCTGTACACAACAATGAGAAAAGTATTAAGCTTTTTACTGAATGTAATAGAGAATTCAAATTCAGATGCAGAGATGGTTAAATTTATTGTAGTCAAATTTCAGTCAAGGGAATATTTAAGAAGATTCCGAAACAGACTGCAACTCTGCAACCTAATCAACCAACTTTTTAACATCTTTTTCAAAATGTATGCGAAAGTTGTTTATTTCGTCCTAAACATGACAACTCAGCCTGACCAAAAATCATTACGCCTGATCAAGAAGATGAAGTAATATTTTGCGTTGACGGTGATTCTAAGTGAGTACACAACGTTTATCTTCAGCGTTAGGAATCAGCAGAACTTCAGTTTTAAAAATTGCCAAAATCTATTGCCAGCAGATTTACCTTCAAGATGCAGATTTGCAAATAATATCCGAAACAGGCAAAATCTTGACCACTTCTTTATCGATAGAATATTACTTACGGACGAAGCTACCTTTACACGCCGGTCGTGGTGTTTTTAATTTTAGAAACAGTCATTTCTGGGACACTGAAAATCCTCATGTTGAGAGAGAAAAGAGTTTTTAACATGATTTTCGAATAAACGTATGGTGTGGAATCATTAGTAATCATTTTTAGGGACATTCGAGTTACCTTGCAATTTGAGTGGTGGGAAATATTTACATTTTCAAAATGATTTTATTGATTTGTTGAAAAAATTACCATGAAATTTGAGGCTAAATATATGATTCATGCAAGATGGTGTTCTCCCACATTATACGAGGACATATACCGCAATGACACAATGTGTCTACACGAATTACATCAACACTCGCAACCTACTGTAACGATTTAATTTGCCTACCACATTGGGTGTCACTTGTAACAACATATAATTGCTTATAAGGAGCTGAAAGTGGGGACTGAGCAATTACTGGGCTGGAGATAGGGTAATCAAATTAACTGAAACGTTTGCGAACGGCTACTTTTGTTTTATCTGGAGAGCTGGGGTCGTGAATATTGTGAAGACCATCAAAATAAACCGCCTAAGGTGGGTGGGCCACGTTATACGGATGGATGAGAGTAATCCCACTAAAATAACTATGCTAAACAGGCCGGTCGGAAGAAGAAGAAGGGGGCGACCTAAACTCAGATATCTGGACGATGTACAGGAAGATCTGAGGGAGATTGGAGTGAGGGGCTGAAGAAGACAGACACTCGATAGGAAAGGATGGAAGAATGTTTTGAAGCAGGCCAAGGCTCACGAAGGGCTGTAGCGCCAACTGATGATGATGATGATGCTGGGGTCGTGAGTAAGGGAGTGCCTGGAAGGTGTAACCACAAAGAAAGAAATCAAAAAAATACTTACAGAGATTTCCTGGGCAATAAACACAATAAGGTTCCTAAACTATTTAAATTGCATGCCGTTTAAAAGAATCCTCTTGCTGGATATAGAAAAAGACTTTTCTTTTCTAAAAAATTTTAAAGGGTAAAAATCTTTTAGGAAATTATTTTAAACTCCTGGTTTAAAGGGAAACATTCTACATATTTATTATTACTTTACATTAACAGTTATTACAAATAATATTAACAAAATTGATCAACAAATTTTACAGTGGCGCTATTTATTATAAATCAAAATATCATTATTTTGATCAACATTAGTAAAATTGAGTTTAATATTTAAACAAAACAGAATTCAAAATTTTGGTTATGCACCAAATGACAGAAAAGGATAATACTGACTGTTATATGTCGAAATGAAATATTAAGGTTTTTCTGAATTATTAATTAATTATTAGGGTTAACTTTATTTAAAAGAATATGTCAATAAGCTAATCCATAAATCTTATAATTTTATTTATTTTTTTAACTTATACTTTTATTTATTTATTTTATAATTTTTTTATTTTGTCATGAAAGCAAAACATTGTATATTAATGAAAAACTGTTTATTTTAAAATTTTAACAAAAAGTACCTTGTTTCCCTGGCTTGAATATTTCCTTTAAGAAAGTTCTTGAGATTGGATATAAATCAAACACACAGTCCCACATAAACTGCAAATGGTCTGGACAAACCCTTGGTTGTATCTTTAATATTTTTTGTCACAAATAGCTCTAACTTATGCCACATATATGGCATATGTGGCGCCCTCTATCAGCTACATCAAAGTATGCATGACAAGGAAGACTATGCCCAGGTTGGCGGATGCCTTTATTTTTCCTATTACTACACACGCGGCTGAAACATGGCCTTACAATAAAATCGATAGAAAAGATTGAAACTTTCAAAGTGTAGGTTTAAAGAAGAATACTACGCGTGTCCTGGATAGAAGATAGAAGCAACTTGTCAATTTTGTACGAACTGGATAAAAAAGACAGACTATTAAAAAAAGTTAACCGAGTATACCTAAATAACTTAATGAAGACTCACGGGGGAAAATCCCTACATGAAGCCATCTATCTGGATCGCAGGATCTCGGCCAATGGAGGCAGCAAGCTAACAATGTTTAAAGTGTCACCACGGCCTGACAATGGTCAAGGAATGAGGAGAAGAAGTGAATATAAAAAGGAAGATTGAAGAGCAAATTATCAATATAAGATTGTCAGATATAAGAAAGAATATCTGGATATATCACAAACGTTATGGGTGTCACTAGTCAAATAGAAAACTTAAAGTGGAAATCATCTATACACATTATTAAGCAAAAAGAATAATTTAATTACAGATTTAATATCAAAAAGGAAGACGGCAGATGCAATTGATAGATAATTTGAAACAACACCTACTGGTTCGAATTGAATAAATATGGCTCAAGTTAAAAAAAAAGTCCAACACTAGATATCGGATTATATAGCATTTTTCATATAAAAATGCTTGCACGTCACAATTTATATAAAGTGACGTCACTTATATTTAAAATTTTCAGAACGTCAACCTTAGAGTTCAAATTTTCCTAACACAGCTAATAATACGAAACCCATACGGAACTGCTCGATCTTTCATAGGCGTCAACATGGTGTAATAATCAGAAAAATGTAATCATCATTATATTGGAAATTTTAGAATTATATTGATTAATTAACCAAAAACATTTGTTATTATTAATAATATAAATTTTATGAAATAACTCTGTAAGTCTAATATTCCACAAAATATTAATTTTAATTAAATATATTAGACAATTGTACGCAACTGATATGGGAATACTTCAAATTTTATTGACAGTTCAGCGTATGGCAAAAGTGTATAAAGTGTTGCCGCTTTTTTAGAGTAAGAATTTTGTTTATGTTTTGATTTCTTACATAATTGGATCATAATATAATATATATTAATAAATTGTATTTATAAATACATATTATATTTAGATTAATAGCTTTAAAAACTAATTATTGTTGTGTATTGTGATTGTGCTATGCCAAAACAACTAAATAGTCTGTAGAAAGCTGATAAGCTTTCATATAAGATAGATTATTTTGAACAAGAAATAATGATGGGACGTTTTTATTATTAATGCTCTAAATAGAGGTAAGTTTAAAATTTAGAATATACATATAATTTTGTATTAAAATGTTTTGTTATGTATTTTACTGTGTTGTAGTAGTCTTAAAACTAAGTGTATTTACTGTTATATAATAGTTTGAGAAATAGTTGACATTTTAAAAATTCCTCACTTACTAACTATTCTGATGTTTTGGCAACGCTGTGGGGTTCTGACGTCGTAAATCTTGAATGACGTGCAAGCATTGTTATATGAAAAATGCTATATATAGATTTCTAGTACGTATCGAATGGATGAGTTAATCGGAATGAACTTATAATATAAAAAAGGGCTAGAATCGAACTAGAAGACGTTTTTAATAAGCACATCCGATGGGAAAACTAAACTTAATTGAATTTAGTTGATTTATGGTTAATAAAATGTGTTTAAATATTTAATAAAAAATTATATTTATTTTATCAAAAAGCCAGAGAATAATAAACTTCTCGCCAAAAAGGTAAAGGTTGCGGGGAAGAAGCTGGAATTCACTCATTTAGAAACACCTCAAATAGTTGACTATGATTTGAAATTTTCAAATGAGATTATATCAACCATTATGTTTACATTCTGTCACAATTTTAGTAAGGATATTATTAGGTACGTTAAAAAGGTATGGCCGACATAATTTAATAAACTTTGCCGAATGGTATATTGAGGAATCTTCAAATAACAAAGTAAAGCTGACAAATTAGGTATTCACGATCCAAAATATTTAGTATAATGATTTGTCCTATTTGAATATAATCCATGATATTTTCCCTATATTTACGAGTTGCTACATAATGGTAGATGTAGACAGTTAAGTTTGGAATTAAAATATTTTGAAAATTTTAAATGTTTTTTGAAAAATGCAAATATACATTTTGAAAAAACATGAAAACTATCCACCCATATTAAAAAATATATCATAAAAACCATAATGAAAGATAATATAGAAAATATAACAATAAAACTCATTGAAAAAAACATATATCATATTTGATTAGAACAAAATATTCGACAAACAAAGAATTGCACAGGAATAATATAGGAAGATAGAAATAACAAACTAGTTGGGAAATATTAATCTGTAACGTGATAAACATCACGTTTAATATTCCTTTTATTCATACTCAATTTTTTTCTAAGCCTTAGAACAGTATAAAATGGATCTGCGCCACTTCAGTCAATGCAGTATTATTTCTCAGTTAGCAACCCTTGACTTCTGTGATGTAAGTTTTTACTCGTAAACATTCTAGATAATCATCATCATCATAAGTGGCTCGACAATCCACTGTGGCTCTTTGCCTGCTCACAAAGAAGTTGCCACTCCTGTCGATTCCTGGCAACTTCTCTTCATCTTCTGACCCATAGAATCTGTAGGTCTTCTTCCACATCATCAATCCATCTCCTTCGTGGTCGTCCTCTACTTCTTGTGTCCTCTGGTATTGAAAATGTCTCTAATCTCTTCATGTATTCGTGATCTGACATTCTAGATGATGGTGTTGGCAATATTTTTTTTACATTTTTAATGTATTTAAGCATATGTGTGTGCTCATCAATTTATTTATATATTTAAATCTTTTCCTGTGGTGAGTATAGCAGATGTGCTTAAACATTAGCTACCTACACCACGGGCTCGATCCTACCAACCTGCCAAGCCATCAACTGAAGCCAACTAAGCTTACGTTAAACAAGCGATCCAACTGCACGAATCCAATAGTATATGAAACAACAAATTTGTGTTGTCGGATGAATAAAACGCATTTTCATAAAATATTATTAATTAAAAAAAAATTAAAATTAAAATAATTTTTAAATATTTCAATATAATTAATTTAATATATAATAAATTTTAATTTTATTTTTATTATAATAATATTTTTCCTATGTATTACACTATTTTCAGTAAGGTCGTAGAAGTTGTTCGGTTATAATTATAATTTTATGTTGCCATATTGGATCCGCCATTTTGAATTTTTAAATTGTAATATGAAATTCACAATCTGTGAGTCCAAAAGCTTATATTAGTATATAATTTTACAAATATAAACCAAATTAACTTTGGACGGATTTTCTGCCACTTTTTCGAGATTATATCCCACTGTGCTGCAATTTAATTGAGTGCTTGTTTAATGTATTGAATCAAGCATTCAGACGTTGTGCATTACTATTCTGATTAACAGGGCTTACATTAACACTAATATTTAATCTCCTTTGTCTTTCAAGATCGTAAACATATACACGTATCTACCTGAATTCAAATACTAAGCATACGTGTAATGCAGTAATAGCCTCTCAATTGATTTATTGACAACATGAAATAGTTCTATCTTAACTACCTGGAAAATAGTTGTATGTATATTTACATATATATATATATATATATATATATATATATATATATATATATATATATATATATATATATATATATATATATATATTCAAACCATCCCGCAAGGAAAAATATTTGGAAAACGTGGTCCAGGAAGAAGAAGAACATCTTGGTTAAAGAACCTCAGAATCTGGTTCAACGCAACATTCAAGATAAAGTGTGTGTATATATACAAGAGTTGCTAAAAAAGACAAAATATCTTACAAAGTTAAACTAGAAAGAAAAAACAATTTTTGTTATCTTAAAAAATAAAATTAGTTCAGTAAATAAAAATTGCTGCTAATACATCTCAAAAATAATTAATATAAAAATGTCCTAATCTAATAAATGCTTCCCTGAAATTTTAGTATAATTTTGAAAACATTTTTTTTTTAATACAAAAACAATTGAATTTATAAATAAGTTAAAATAGCAACTAATTACAAATAAGCCTCAATGTCATAAATGCCAACTTAAAATTTTTATTTTTGACAATTATATTGCCAAAAATAAAATTTTGTTTAAAAATTCTTTTTTGTTTAGTAACAAAAAAGAAGAAGATTTATTCACCATTAATAGATGTCTGAAAAAATGTAACAGATATAAGGAAAATTAAATCAAAATGTGACATTTTACAAGTTTTATACATAAATTATAAAGAAAAAATATAATTATAAATTTTGCTTAGATTTTGATGTCCTGATCTTTTGTTTAAATTATTATCACTTTTGTTAATACAAACCATTTCCAAAAAAGTCCTTTTGAATTTATTACTTTCACTACATAAAATTTTAATGCTATCAAAATCCATAATATGGTCTTTATGCAATCACTTTTGTGAGAAATAATGCGATTTGAAAGATTTCTTCCGGTCTCACCAACATATTCAGCCTCACACTGAGTACAACTTATGCTGTATACTAAATTCGTTTTTTCAAATTTGCCTATAGGATATTTAGTTTTGGAATATAAAGATGACATAGTTTTGATGTTCTTTGTTGCTATTTTTATATTGTCAATAACCTTTAGTGTTTGTATTAATTTAGGTGTTAATGATGGTATAAAAGGTGGTGAATCACAAAAGTGATTGCAGAATTAAAAAACCATATTGTGCTTTGGCAGAGCATGTAATCGATAAAAACCATATTATGGATTTTGATGACATTAAAATTTTATGTAATGAAAGTAATAAATTCAAAAGGACTTTTTTGGAAATGGTTTGTATTAGCAAAAGTGATAATAATTTAAACAAAAGATCAGAAATTCAAAATCTAAGCAAAATTTATAATTATATTCTTTCTTTATAATTTATGTATAAAACTTGTAAAATGTCAAATTTTTTATTTAATTTTCCATATATCTCTTACATTTTTTCAGACATCTATCAATGGTGCATAAATCTTCTTCTTTTCGATAGATGAGATACATTTCAAGAAATAATCTACTTTTGAAGTTGTCAGTTTGTGCCAAAATCTGAGCTTTGTTATATTCTAGCATATGACCGGTGGTTTCATAGTGCTCAACTACTGCGCAAGTATTTTTTCCCAAGCGGCAATCACTTTTATGTTGTGTGATGTTTGGCCAATGTAGCTTTTTTGACATCCTAGACATTTTATTTCATATACAACATTACTTTTGTATAAGGTTGGTACTGAGTCTTTGATTTTTGAAAATAGTTGTTTGCATGGTATTATATTTGGCTATACTAATATTAGGAACATTTTTGAAGATGGATATGACAGAATGAGTTAGACCATTAATAAAGGGTTTTATATTTGATTAATTTGTTGTTAGAATCATGGACGGGACCATCATAGAAATTACTGCTGTAAATCAGTTTTTTTTAAATTTGTTTAGGATATCCGTTGTTACGAAAAATTTTGTATATGTCCAGATTTTTCTGTAAAAAGTTGTCATCAACAATGGACATTATCCTGTTTTTCATACCTAGTACAGTATTATATTTTTGACGGGTGGTATGATTTGAATAGTAATTTATATACATGCCTGATTCTGTCGGCTTTTGGTACCAATCCAATGTCAAAATATTGTCATTTGTTCTTATTACCCTTGTGTCTAAAAATAGTATACTAAAATTTGTCTCAGTTTCAATTGTAAACTGAAGATGTTTATTAAATGAATTAAAATTGTTAAGTGTGGTATTGATGTAATACGATGGAATTGCACATATAATGTTATCGACATATTTATATATAAGCGGTAATTCAAAAGATAATTGCGTAATCACATTATCTAAGGGATGATCAGTTACAACAGTTGCAAGGATTGGACTAATGGGAGAACCCATCGGTGTTCCAAAAATTTGAGAATAAAATTTACCTTGAAACTTAAGTGTTGTTAAAAATGAACCTAAGAATTTGCAGAAAATTGTCTTTTGATAATGTCGTGTAGTCTTTTATAAGGTTCCAATTTGATTCTATAATGTCCGTGACCATATTTAGTGGAATGTTTGTAAATAACGATACTACATCTAAAGAAATTAAAACATAATCATTTGGTTACTGCATTCCTCTAACAGCATTGACAATGGTAAATGTATTCTTAGAATTATAATTATAGTGATTTTCAAAGGCATCATCTAATGTATCAACAAGGAATTTAGAAATGTTGTAGGTAGTGGATTTTAAAGAACTTACAATAGGCCTGAGAGGAATGTCCAATTTATGGATTTTAGGCAAACAATAAAATTTAGGGAAACATGAGCCATAAATTATCAACTTTTTTGCAAATTTTTTATTATAATCTACGTAGCTTATTATACAGAGGTAATGAAAAGGTTTTTTTAAATGTATTTGTAAGCCATTTTGTAATGTTCAAATTGTTTTACAGTGTACTCCTAATGAAGCTATATGTTCACGCCACTATCTATTTTAAGTTTATTTTATGCATTTTTTCTGATGAGACAACGCAGCAGTCTATGCAGATATAATATGTCATATGTGAAAATACGAGCAGAGTAACTAAAAGCATCTCAACACGACAACACACAAAATACGAGAAGCGAGATCGGTGATCCAGCATAGCGAGCGGAACATAATACTTATCATCGGTCATATATTCATGTATTCTGTTAATTCAAATAAAGGTTTTTTTTTCACACGGAGTTTGACTATTTACCAGCGGCACATTCGAAGTGCAAATCAAGTTACATTAACTATCAAATAAATAGCAAAATATTGAGTTTCTTAGAAAAAACAAAGATTTTTATTAGAGACCACTTTACCTGATAATTTCTACGTATTTATAAATTATTTTTTGGTCGAAATACCTATATATTTATATATATATATATATACATATATATATATATATATATATATATATATATATATATATATATATATAAATATATATATATATATATACATATATATATATATATATATATATATATATATAAATATATATATATATATATATATATATATATATATATATATATAAATATATATATATATATATATATATATATATATATATATATATATATATATATATATATATAAAATAAAGTTTTATTTTGAGGTTGCAGTCATAAATAGGGCAGGAAAGTAAAACTCTTTGTTCGTTAATCAAGCTTTCGCAAAATTTATTTGCTTCTTCAGGATATGCTAAAATATGGTATTAGTAAATACAACGAAATTAGAACTAAATAGCATTGTATAAAACTAGGATAAAAACTTACAACATGAGGTTAATCCATTAAATTTTCAAATTTACAAAACATTAAAACTTAACTTATTTTAAAAATTATACAGTTATGTAAGTACAATATTCCAATTTAATTTAATTTTGTAAAAATTCATTATGACATTGATTATGTTGATGTTTGATTTATGTCAGAAAGACACTCGTTTTTGTTTATTATATTTTTTGTTGTTGATAACTAGCTCTTGATTGTTATTATGGTTACGTACAAAGTGGCGCTAAATATGAATATTTAAATTTTTTGAAATTCTAATATTTATAGTCAGAAAATCTAATATTGGAAAATTATAGTATTAATTTTCGTAAGACAGAATGTAATTATAGATATTGCTTAGTTTATCAATATCAGTTTTTTTATTCACGCATTGATATTTATTTATGCATACAATTTCTAAGAATTCTCTTTTATTTAATTGGTTTTCACGTCTTAATATATTAGTTTCATTGAAATTAAATGAATGATTTTTATTAATTGCATGATTTATTAATGCACACGTATTTTTATTATTTCTAAGGTCACTTTTATGTGATGTTAATCTGCCTATTAGATTTCTAGATGTGTGTCCGATGTATGACTTATCACAATTTTCGCATGGTATTATATAAACTACATTTGAGCTTTCCATAATGCTAATAGGTGATTTAGTTTTTGTATACAATGATGCTAATGTTTTAACATTTTTAGTTGAAATTTTAATATCAGAATAGTTAGCAAAGACTTTAGTTAGTTTGGGTGTTAATGTTGGTATGTAAGGTAGTGATGTGAAAGTAAATTGAGATTGCACGATTTGTTGATTTGGTTCTCTTGTTTGATTAATGTCAATCATTCTATTATTAGGATTGTTAAATAACAATTTGTTAATTATTTTAATTGGGTACGAATTCTCTAATAAAATGTCTTTAAGTTCTAATAACCCTTTGTTGATGTTATTGATGTGTGATAATTTGACTATTCTGTTTTTTAAGGCCAATATCAAATTTATTTTCATATGAGGTGGATGTTGTGAATGATAATTAATAAATGATTAATAATTAATAATGATTGACATGAATTAAACAAGAGAACCAAATCAACAAATCGTGCAATCTCAATTTACTTTCACATCACTACCTTACATACCAACATTAACACCCAAACTAACTAAAGTCTTTGCTAACTATTCTGATATTAAAATTTCAACTAAAAATGTTAAAACATTAGCATCATTGTATACAAAAACTAAATCACCTATTAGCATTATGGAAAGCTCAAATGTAGTTTATATAATACCATGCGAAAATTGTGATAAGTCATACATCGGACACACATCTAGAAATCTAATAGGCAGACTAACATCACATAAAAGTGACCTTAGAAATAATAAAAATACGTGTGCATTAATAAATCATGCAATTAATAAAAATCATTCATTTAATTTCAATGAAACTAATATATTAAGACGTGAAAACCAATTAAATAAAAGAGAATTCTTAGAAATGGTATGCATAAATAAATATCAATGCGTTAATAAAAAAACTGATATTGATAAACTAAGCAATATCTATAATTACATTTTGTCTTACGAAAATTAATACTATAATTTTCCAATATTAGATTTTCTGACTATAAATATTAGAATTTCAAAAAATTTAAATATTCATATTTAGCGCCACTTTGTACGTAACCATAATAACAATCAAGAGCTAGTTATCAACAACAAAAAATATAATAAACAAAAACGAGTGTCTTTCTGACATAAATCAAACATCAACATAATCAATGTCATAATGAATTTTTACAAAATTAAATTAAATTGGAATATTGTACTTACATAACTGTATAATTTTTAAAATAAGTTAAGTTTTAATGTTTTGTAAATTTGAAAATTTAATGGATTAACCTCATGTTGTAAGTTTTTGTACTAGTTTTATACAATGCTATTTAGTTCTAATTTCGTTGTATTTACTAATACCATATTTTAGCATATCCTGAAGAAGCAAATAAATTTTGCGAAAGCTTGATTAACGAACAAAGAGTTTTACTTTCCTGCCCTATTTATGACTGCAACCTCAAAATAAAACTTTATTTTACATAACGTGTCAGTCAATAATACCTAACTACTTTATATATATATATATATATATATATATATATATATATATATGTATATATACACATATATATATATATATATATATATATATATATATATATATATATATATATATATATATATATATATATATATATATATTCATCTTAATGTAGGCGCTTTTCGACCTGGCGAAGTAGAAAACCAATATTGCAAAGTTAACGAACTACGTCTTTGGATAAGACGACAATAACTGTTACTCTCCTAAGCAAATTCTATATCATATAAGCTCTCTAATACTGTACATTACTTGTTTATATCATCTACACATAAACCACAGAATATCTTCCCATTATCATAAAAAAATCCATTTTACTTATTTTAGCACATATACTTAATGACATTTTGTCTTCCACAACCACTACCTTTTCCTCTTCCTAAGTGTCCTGTTTGGACTATATTCACTACTAAATTTATTACATCACTCACAAAGTACGATAAAGGTGAAAGTCCTAGAGAACTTACAAAAGTCTTAAAAATTTTTTATTTACAAATGAATATGACCTAATACTATACATACACTGATACAGTAATACTGAGTATGTAAAGGTCGTGAACGATATCTATAAGGGAACGTACATCACAGTAAGGACTTCTGTCGGATTGACCTAAAGTGTTCTAGCAACGCCGACGGTTGATAATAAAATATGAGATTAATTATTGTCAGTATGATCACAAATTGTTACTTCCATTTAACTCATCCGATGAGGAAATAAAAATCGGAAAATCTTATTAAAAATGCAGCAGCCTATAGATGGATTCATCTATTGAAATGTAATTAAAACTACATATTTTATTGACGTTTTATCTTTTTCAGTCGTTCTCAAAATGCAAATAAATGATAAATATTGCGTTTTGCAATCAATTGCCGGCACCGACGATGTAAAATAAATTGAGTGCATGCATGTAACTTGATTAATAAAAAAATAGCATCAAAAGTTGTCACTGAATTGAAAAAACTATGTCGAAATACAGTTTACAGGTCCCTACTAGGCCAATGATTAGAAATTAATTTTTATTGACAACTTACTTGACTAAACTTGACTAAATTTTAATTTTATTCCATATATATTTATACACTAGACGAAAAACTATTGTTATTGTATGTGTTTGAAGTTCCATAAGCAGATTTCTAAGCAGATGGAGATTCCTAACACATGGAGTTCCATAAACTATTATGTAACATCTACTTGATGTGATAAATACTTCGCTATATATTGTTCAAATTCCATAACGCACATGTATTGTGCGGTATGGAAGTTGTTTCATCGTATTATTTTTATTTATTACTTAAAAGAAAATCACATTTATTTTCTACTTCTTCTTCTTAGTGTCTATGTCCACAAGTTTTTCGGTCGCCAAGTATTTTTTGTCTTAATTTCAAATCAAAGATAAAAGGCGCACTTTCAGGCTTCTGGATGTTTTTTTATACACTTTACCTACCGCTGTTCACTGTTAGTACAATAGAAATAAGTTGGCATGCAAAATATAATTGTTTAACCGTGTTTGATTGAGGAAAATGATTTATCCGGCCAAGACGCCACTTCTTTTATCATAAACTTATAAAAAATGATTGCATTTAGAAGTATGTTTCCGTTAACATAATCATCTGCTATTTACAATATTCATTATTTTTTTTGAATTTAATGCGTCGAAAGGAATTTATTACTGAAATTGGCGTACGGGTCCGTTGGACTCTATTTGTGTTCATAACTAAGGTCTAAATCTTTATTACAAAATTTAATTTGTCAGGCAGGTAATGATTGATTTAAAAAAATATTTTTGTGATTTATCTAAAGTTTTATGATTCCGGGAATCCAATAATAAAATATTTTAAAGAGATGTTTTAGTCTTGAATGATCGTGAAGAAGAATATGTAGCTACAAGTTCTTAGATTTCAGATTGCGTAGTTTTTGAAACTAAAGATGGAATTAACTGGAAGAGTGAACCGAAACCGACACGATGTATGTAAACTTGCAGCATCATCAAAAGCCAAACACAGAAATTTATGTTAGACCCTGGTCAAAGTGCAGATGAACCTGTTGATTCCTTTTATTTGTTTGTGGACGAAAAATATGTGAACGAAATAGTAAAGTGTACAAATAAAGAAGCTCAAAAAGTTATGGGAATAGAGAACTGGAAATATTGCGATTCGACACAGCTATATGCCTTTATTAGACTACTACTAACTGCAGGGTATCTGATTGCTAACAACTATAATGTACATGTACTTTGAAGTAAGTTTTATGAACCTCCTATAATTAAAGGTACCATAGGGATAAAACAATTCAAAGATTTGTTCGATTTGACTATAAAGACACGAGACCTGAACGAAGAAGGAACGATAAATTAGCAGCAATACGCAATGTATGGAATCAAGTCAACCAAAACTTTCAGAAATACTATTTACAAGGAAAAAACGTAATAGTAGATGAGCAGGTTGTTCCGTATTGAGGAAGGTGTCCGTTGAAACAATATATGCCTTTAAAGCTAGATAAATGTGGCATGAAAATATGGTGCCTGGTACTCGAAAACATATTACTCTTTAGATGAAATACCATACAGTAAAAACCCAAAAATACAGTAGCCAAAGGCATTGTAACTAAAGTAAAGCACCTCGTTGAGGCTTATTATAATTCCAACAGGAATGTGACTTGCGATAACTATTTCACTGATCTTTCTCTTCCACATGAATTACTGAGAAACTCATTAACTTTGGTGGGCACAGTTAACAAAAATATAAGGTTTATTCCTTAGAAATTTTTACAAAACAAGAACTGTCTGGAGAAATCTTTAATTTTTTGATTCACTCCAAAAGTATCTCTTGTTTCTGATGTTCCGAAAAGTCCTGTCTACCATGCAACACAATTCTGACTGTCATACTCTATTAAAATAGTTCAAAATATGGAGTCGATACGCTAGACCAAATGGTTCATAAGTATATATAAAATGGCGAAAAGGCGTACTAACTGCTATCCTTTTGCACTGTTTATAAATATTTTACACGTGATTGATGTAGCCTCATTTATAACTTGGACAAATTTACATGCAAAATGAAACGAAAACAAAGATGAGAAGAGAAGATTGTTTGTTACAACGACAGCATAACAACTAGTGCTGCCTCAAATTTTGAGAAGAAAATCAAGGGGACTACATCATGTAACAAAATTGTGCATTAAAAAATGCTTACAGGGAGTTGATCCACATCATAAAACTACAAAACTAAAAAAACCTTCAGTTTTAACAACGAAAAGGTATCAAATTTGTGTAACGATCAATGTATAATTACAAAAGTTTGTGAATATTGCAACAAAGAAAAATAATTGATTACTCTATTAATTTTTTTTAATCTAGATAATTTAAATTTAACTTCAATAAAAAAGCAAAAAAAGATAATTAGAAAAATATTGGTAAATATGAACAGTACATTCAAGAATAGTGGTGTGTCCAATAGATCCGAGTTGCCGTAACCAATTGACCAATTGATCTGGTATTTCATTGCCTTTGATGTCTAGCTTGATATTCAAACAAGTCTTATCTTTTTCTGTCTGTCCTTTATGTTTGCTATTATTTTTCTCCTACTCAGTGTAATTCTATCAGCTTTACTATCTATTCCTGCCTTTGTCATTTTCTCTAGATAAAACATTAAATTCTAGGTTTTTTATTAATATTTCAAATGCCTCATATTTGTTACCACAACTCAAAATTAAAATTTCGTGTTATAAGTTTTAAAGATTGATCTCTAAAAATGGAAATTTTACTACAACTGGTCAATGAAAGTGATCAATTTTGTTGATCTCACGAGAATCGCAAAAAAAGGCAAAAATCGCGCCACAGTAATTTATTTAACACCTAAACTGAGTTTATTCTCGGAAAAATACAAAAACTGTATACGAAAGCTGCACGTTTTGCCTTCAAACGCATCTTAGTTTTTGTCGGTAGGACATTTGAATCAAAAGATATCGACTTTTTACCGTCCAGCTGATACACATTTGATTGAACATTTATTTCGCGCGCGTAACTGACATTCAAAATCGATGGTCGCTTCAAGCGTTGTTTCTAAGAGAACGATTCATTCTACACAAAAAATGCCTATGAACATTTTTGTTTATAATTAGGTATCTCAGCTACATTTTGATTTGAAATATTTTCTTCTACGGTGTACAGATTCTTAATAAATTGATTTTTTTTGTTTTTTTCTCCCTGTGAGGGGGCTTTTAGGGGGAAGTTCGGGAGTAAAAGTGGATAACTTTTTTTGCCTTTTTGGGGTCCCAAAATTAATATTCTCGGCAAACAAATTCAGCTTGTTCGTATGATTTTTAGGGGTCAACTCTCTGACGACTGGACTAGTTGCAGTATTCCAACAATTTTCCCACTACATGTGTCTATAGTAATTTTCTATCTTTGATGACCCTAGTTAGTACTTCTTTGTTAGTTTTCCTTGCCGTCCAATGTATCTACAACATTCGTCTATGAATTTACATTGTTTCAATTCTGACAGATGACATCCAAAACATATACTCCAGCAACCCTATTCATAAAGACATTTACAAAGAACTTCAAAATGCTGCAAAGGAAAACAAACACGTGGTATTAATCTGGATTTTATCTTATATTGGAGTACTCGGTAACGAGGTTGTGAACCATCTAGCTCACGAAGCAGCGAGTAGTGATGGTCAAGTTCAAGTAAATAAAATAGTGCCAAGTGATCTTAAGTTGTGCTTAAAAAACATTTATTTTAATATTTAAACAGTGAGTTGTGCGTGGCAAAATAAATGGTCGCAGTGTTCCGAAAATCTAAATCAAATTAAAGACCATGCTTTACAAAAACAAGCCTTTTTGTTACTTAGGAAAAAACAAGTCATCTTTACTCGACTCCCACATGTTCACATCCGTCATACACATTTTTACCGAATCACAAGAGACAACCCCCCATACTGCAAACAGTGTCAAACCAACAGTACATTTAAACATATTTTAACCGAATGTCAAATTTTTTAGGAAACGGGAATTAAATTTAACCTTCCCAACGACATATATTTATAAGCCTATAGCTATTTTCTTATAGTTTATATCACAAATTACAAAATATATCAATCTTCTTTTATGTTATTATGTAATTAATATTATAACCTTTCTTTGTTTGATTATTTTTTTCCATTGTTGTCGTCTATAACCTTAGTGGTTCGGACGACATTAAGGTAGGTATTACTATTAAAGAGCTACTAAAAAAATCACAAGCACCAAAGATCAACCTTGTTTTAAAAACCTTTATTATAGACGTACACTTAGGAGAACAGGAAGTAAAAACTAAACATGGAAAATACATACGTATTTTGTTTTAATGGGAGGATTGACAGTCCATCATGTCTGTTAGTTTCTTAGCATCCGGTTGGTAGTTTGTTGGTAGTCTAATACACGAGTCCAAATGTTCATCCGTTAGTCGGCTTCTGTATTTGTTTTTAATGAACTTTATATTTGAAAACGTTGATTCACAAAGATAGATGGAACAAAAACAGGGCACTAATTTTCAAAGCTACATTGACTAGGATTGGGTATTTCTGTTTGGACACTGGACACCAAAAAGTTTCTTTTTCGGCAACGCTCTTCAAACACAAATCATTCTGCAGTGTGATTATTTCTAATTTAGTCTCTAATCTGCTTTCGCTGAAATGCTGTTCGATGGTTTGGGATAAGCTTTCTGTATCGATGGCCCATGTACGGATAAGATACAAACTGAGTAATCGCTTCAATTTTGTTGTTGAAGTCACTTAATCGGGTATCGAATTCATGCCTCAGTCTGGTCAACATTTCTATATGTGTACATCTCCTGTGTAAGGTTGAACGTTTACTACTTCTTTTTTGATTACTTCTTTTAAACAAGAATAATGTTTTAAATTTTCTTCCAGTAGATTTTTTTCCCATAGTTCAAGTTTCGCAATGAATGACTTTACTTCGGAAATCATTTGAGGAATACTTTTTTCTTTACCCTGAAGCTGCAAATTTAGTTTATTCAGCTTTTCTGTGACATCAGTCAAGAATCCAAAATTTCTCAACCATGCGGGTTCTTCTAATGTTGAGTAGTCTTCTTTACGCTCCTTAAGAAAAGCGATTAAAGCTGGTAGGAGCTCATAAAAGCGCCGAAGAATCTTCCCCTTGCTTAACCAGCGTATCTCTGTATACAGAAGCAATTCTCCTTATTCTAGATTCATTTCTGCAATTAGAGTTTGGAACTGTCTTATCTACAAAGCATGAGCTCTTACTTAGTTTACAAGTTTAACGACGACTTTCATAACATTGTCGGCATTTAAAAATTTACCACAAAGTGCTTGCTGATGCACGATGCAGTGGTATGTTAAAAAATTTGGAAACGTGTCATCTTTGCGGCAAAGGGCAATGAATCCGTTATGCACTCCAGTAAACGCTGGGGCTCCGTCAGTTGTAATGCCAACCAGTTTCTGAAGTGGAAAGTTTTCAGAGATAAAATAATCTTGAACGGAAGAAAATATGCCTTCACCTCGAGTCCGATCTTTTAAAGGAATAATTTTAACAAATTCTTCCTTAGCAGTAAAATCATCGAATATCATTCTGACAAATATGGCTAGTTGGGACGTATCACTAATATCTGTGGACTCGTCAAATAGTAAGGAGAAGAATATACATCGCTGTAAGTCTGTCTTCATCTGGGAAACAACATCTTCTGACATATTTTCCACTAGTCTAGTTACGGTTCGCGCTGAAAGCTGGAGGGAGTTTATAGCCGACATTATTTCGTATTTATTTTTAAAACCTTCAAATAGGCAGTTTGCAGCTTCTACAAAACATTCCTTGATGTACTCGCCATCTTCAAAGGGTTTCTTCTTTTTGGCAATAACTTGAGACACTTTGTAAGAAGCTAGAGTGGTGGCTTTAGTTTTATCGCTGACTTGTAATAATACAGACTGCTGTCTAACTAATTGATTTTTCAACTGTTTCACTTTCTCTTTTCGGATACTACTATTGGCGGGATATTCTGTGTTTATTTTTGGATGAGTACTATTAAAATGTCTTTCGACGTTACCTTTTTTTCCAACTGCGATACTTGCGTGGCACAATAAACATATACACTTGCCTTTCACTTTAGTAAAAAATTAATAGTCTTCCCACTCTATATTATGAAAGTGATAAACTTTTGATTTCTTTGAAGGATTCATTTTTATAAATAATGGGTTCACGTCACGATTAAAACTATGTTCTAGCACTCGTGAAGGACTAACAAATAATAGTAACTAAGCCGGTAAGCACGTTTAGGCGACAACCGCTAGTGAAAACTAAGAATTGCGCAAATGTGGTAATGATAAGTATTTTCAGCCCCGGCACGTTTAATCAAGACGGCCGGGGATCGAGACGGGGATCGAGCAATCTTTTATGCTTGTATCGTCAAAGTTAAGTACATTGGTTTTGGATTTATGTTGCTAGATTTCTTTTAACCTTAGTAGTTTAATATCTGCTACAAGGGTATGGCGAGTCAGTTACCGATATTATTAGAAGAGGTTCCACTTTATATACGTAAACACGGGGTTTTTACATGACGGTGCTCCTGTGCATAACGAACTAATACGTGGCAATCTTAATAATCAATTTGGTGAAAGATAAATCGGAAGCGATGGACCGGTAGGACGAATGTCACCAGATTTCATGATATGAACGATAGAATCTGAACTGTATGTCAGAATATTTCTTTACAAATGCTTCGTCATGTAAGCAACTCTTTCAATGGTCGGTTTCCTAATGCGTTTAAACGTGTTTAATACTACGTTGTTTTCTTTAAAATTATATTTTAAATAAATCAGATAATTGTATACACCAGTTCGGTTATGTAATAATTATTTTAAACTATTTATATGAGAGTGATTATCCATCCAAAAGAAGAGGCTAATTCCAAATCGCCCTATTTGCGATTTTCTCAATGCCTCTATATTATAATTACAAGGGGAAATAGATCTTTGTTCAAATTATGTGGTAATTTTCTATATACATATTTTTTATGGATAGTGTATCAGCACCTTCTTTAATTCGGATTTGTCTTGTTACATTTATTGGTCCTCGGTATGATTTACACAAGGTGTTTTATTTGGTCAAGTAATCATTTTTTTTTTCTTATTCGTGTCATTCTTTGTTCATTTTGACAAATCTACTTTTTATCTTTTTTAGGTAATAATTCCTACAACAAATATTTATCAACTAATTATTATCCGCTAGTAACTAATTTAAACTAATATAATCTTAATAACAGCATCTAGTTCAATTTAAAGATAAAAATTCACAGCTGTCCTAAAACCTTATAGAAAATATTTACTATTTATAAAATACGCACAACGCTGAAGATATTTTTAGGCTTGGTATCATATTCCTCCCCCTTTTCTATAATATATAGTAATTACATAATATTCACTTCAGAACGAATTATCTTCTGAAATGTACTGTTAGGTAAGTAAAGATTGGAGTTCGGTTTTAACGATGATGGAATATAGCTGTTTTGAAACACTTAACTGATTCATAAATAATTAAATACGCATTAAAGGATTATTTCAAGATTGTAAATGAAGTTGAGGCATGAGATCATTTCAAAATAATGACTTTCGACATAATCAATATTTTTGGCTTTTATATAAATGGGGTAATGTTTGGCATTTGGGAATCTTAAAAGTTTTCCTAATTTTTTCTATTCAAAATTTGTAATATAATAAAATGAATATGCATTGGAAATAAAATTCATTGGGAATGAAAAATGGACCAGAAATATTAGGTGAAGAACAAAAAAAACGGAAAGAAAGACGAAATATGTAAATTAGGTCTTGAAATAGTCTTGAAAAAGTGTACAGGTTAAAAAAAGGGATTATAGATAGAGTTTGAAGAAGCAAATTTATATATTGTATAGCAATTACTAAAACTAAGAAAAAAAGGACAAGGAATGCAAAAAAAAAACAGTGAAAGGACATATAATTGTATATAGACGAGTAGAAGAAAATCAAAGAGCTACGATGCGATAGTATGCAGCGGCGGATCCAGCATTGTTAAGAGAAGGGACCGATCGACTAAATTTCTAGATAATAATAATAATAATAATAATAATAATAATATAATAGTGAGTAATAAGTGAGCAACTAGAAAAACAAATTACTAATTTAAGAACTTATTTTCAGGTGCAGGCTAAGACATCTACTCTACATCGCGCGATTTGTGCAGTAGATGATCTAACACCGATCAAACTGAGGGAACCAGAAATGCGCATAAACCATCTTACTAAGGACGAAAAAATGCGCACCTGGATAGGTAAACCTCTGCACGGGCGACATCCCAATGAGGTCAGTCAAGACTATCTCGACAATATAGCGTGAAACTATTGGCTGACATCAGGAAAGATGTTCCCTGAAACAGAAGGTTCACTACTGGCCATTCAGGATCAGGTTTTACCAACCAAAAATTACCTGAAATATATCATCAAAGACCGTCAGGTCCAAAATGACAAATGCCGATATGGATGTCAAGCTCAGGAAACCATCCAACATCTTACCGGAGGCTGTCAGGCATTTGCTGCAACTGAATATAAGGAACGGCACGACTCAGTAGGAAAGATCATTCATCAAGAGATAGCTGTCAAACTGGGACTTCTTCAAACAAACCATCTTACATATTATCAATACGTTCCTGAGACTATACTTGAGAATGACAACTACAAGCTATACTGGGACCGCACTGTGCTCACAGATCAAACAGTGGCACATAATAGACCAGATCTCATACTTGTTAATAAACTAAAGAGACAAACAACAAATAAATAAATCAAATATAAAATAAATAAATCAAATCAAATAAATCAATCAAACAACAAGTAAATAAATCCTACCCAAGCCAAGAAGAAATTCATGAGTTTTGGGGAAACCATATTTCGACGCCAGCTACTCATAATAAAAATGCTGGATGGATTGAAGACACGATAAACAACTGTCAACACTACAGGAATATTCCTTATGAGCCTTTCACCACTGAAGAAGTTTCGAACATTATCAAAGAGCTTCATAACTGGAAATCTCCTGGACCAGACGGAGTTCAAAACTTCTGGCTAAAGAAGTTCTGGAGTATTCAGGACCTTTTAACAGTATTGATTAATAATATTATTTCTAATTCACAGGAAATACCATCATTTCTTACTCAGGGAACCACTTATCTAATACCGAAGGATCAAAATAACACCCAAGATCCAGCCAAGTACCGCCCAATTACTTGTCTTCCAACTGTGTACAAATTGGTCACATACTGTGTGGCCCGGCGTATCTACCAACACTGTACTCTGAACAATATCATAGAGCCTCAACAGAAAAGATTCGCTAAGGGCTCCATGGGCTGTAAAGAACAACTTATCATCGACTCAGTCATTTCTAACCAGGCATACACCAAAAAAAGAAACCTTTTTACTGCCTTCATTGACTACAAGAAGGCTTTTGATTCAGTACCGCATGAATGGCTTATAGATATATTAAAAATATATAAAGTCGATGATAATCTCGTGACCTTCTTGAAACATATAATGGCAGAGTGGAATACTAAAATTCACCTTTAAATACCTGGTGAAACCAATATCCCTATTAACCGGGGTCTTTTCCAGGGAGACTCGTTAAGTCCACTTTGGTTCTGCCTAGCGATGAATCTAGGCAGAACCAAAGTGGACTTAACGAGTCTCCCTGGAAAAGGAGGAGACAAATCTAGGAATAATACTAGTTTAAAATTTTAAACAAAAATAATAACACCTACACATATCATTTACGACCTAACTAACTTCTACTGATAAAAATAAGGTACTAAAGGTTCATAGTGCATTACATACTTAAGATACATCGACAGCGGAAACTTCTACATACACCGGAGATATAAGTTGATCCTTAAACATTAAATAGAGTCAATTTATTTAATAATTTTTGCGAACTGGCTGATCATGACTAACAGAGCAAATATTTATGTATATATGTTCTCAGACAGTAGAGAAAAGTTTCAAAGTTAAAAGAGTCCAGAACAAACTGGACATATGAATATAAGTTGCAGTTAGCAGAACACCGACTCTAAGTTTGCAAAGAAACATTTTTGAATACTTTTAACATAATATATATGATATGGTTAACTAAGCTATTCAAAAAATTGATAGTCAGGAAAGTGAAGGTTTTATACCTAGACTTGTGCCTGTTCGCACATATAAACGCATGTTTATATGTGCGATCATGGAGATCATGCATATAAACTCTATTCCAGCATAAGAATCCCACTAGGCAAGAAAAGAACAACTAAGATGTATTTTAATTAGTATTTAACGCTTCCCAAATTATATTCACTGTAAAATGTATGGATGTTAGAGAATCACCCATGCGATAAGCCAGCCATCAAAAGTTAGTATAGACACATATTGAATACTGAGTATAATATCGGCTTTTTGCAACGAAAAAAATTAGTGTCTCACTTGTAATCTACAAAATACATAAGCAGAGAAAAACCAAATACAAAAGGAATATGCTTTACCTAGTGCAAACATACGGATGTGAATCATAGACCCTACGAAAAACGGAATGAAGAAAGATAGACGCCACTGAAATGTTCTATTGGAGAAGAATGTTACGAATTCCGTGGACTGACAACAAGACAAATATTTCAATTTTAAATGAGCAAAATAGCTATCCAGCAAAGTTCATCAACAATTAAAATACTTTGGACATGTTATGAGAGCAGACACAGCGAACATGGAAAGACTTCTTACCCAAGAATAGGTAGAAGGCCACGAGGAAGATCTCCAACAAGATTAATCGATCAAATTACAGGCATATGAAAAAGATCTATGCATGAGTTAAAAAAAATTACCAGAAACAAAGACCTTTGGAGACAGACAATCACGATGACCACTACACTCTCTGCGGGGGGTCGTCAGGATTGAAGAGAGAGAGAGAGAGAGCGATATTGTAAAAAAAAGTGCTGCACGTGAAGCCAAAAATTGTGATAAAGGGGTTTCTAAGAAAACAGCAACAGTTGCAACTGCCTGGATTGATTTGCAAAAAAATATCCACACTTTTGTTTTTCGTCTTTATAGAGGGGTTGTCTGGAATCTTAAAAAAACATCTCAGTCCAGGACGCCGCCTGACTAACTTTAGTGCAAGATTCGTTCTTCGTACTCCCGGCGATAGTTCCCGGGGTACTTTAAAATGCCCTCTCGTCGCCGAGTCTACACCGAACGCCTACCTGCTAAACCAGACCCTCCTCTGTCATCCAGCGATCCGGAAGCGGAATGGCCGCTGTAAGGCCGGCATCACTTCCGAATCACTACCTTTATTCATTCATTCTCCATTCATACACATCCACACTCTATTCATCAGCAAGGAGGCTCCCTGTCTTGTTCCAGGTAGCGCGTAGAAGACACTCATCGCTCCTAGTTCGGCATCATTCTCAGATGGGCATTTCCTCCTTCCCCACAGTCTGACTCACGCATTCTAACTCATAAAGTGTGGCCCATTTTTCTAGCTTTACCTTTCAGCATCATTCACTCTTACCTTCAGCGTTGGTCCAGCAGTCTTTCTTCCTCTTCTTTTTTCTTGATCACTGCACGGATATAGCTGTGTATGTTATTCCAAACTAATTTATTTTCAATCATTCTCTCAATCATTTCTCTCACTGTAACAAAATTCACACCTGTCTCTCTCTCCATTCTGTTCCTTTCCACTATCCATCTGCTGCAATTTAACATCGTTATGTATCACAGTGTCCGAGTATCCACAGTATAGGCATTCATATGTATCAGCCTTTCCGATCCTATAGAGGTAGGCCCTAAAACACCCGTGTCCCTGTGAGCACCTGCGTCAGGAAATTATCCAATCGCTTGTGGCCACAGTCCACCCAATCTCTTATGTTCGGGATCAGCATTTTCGTCCACTGTGCCACATCTTCCGTGTTGTTCCATTCTTCTTGCCATCTTTCAACTGACCTTTCCCTTTCCTGTCTTCTCTCGGCCACAGTAAGGTTTGGACCTCTTCTCTCATAAAGCTCTTTTCTTTCCACCGCCAAAACATGCAACGGAACACATTCAGTGATGGTCCATAAGGCTGCCGCAGACACAGTCCTGTAGGCGCATGCCACTCGCAACAGACTTGTTCTGTCTACTCGTGTCATGAGACTCCTATAGGCCGTTATCTCTACCGCCTCGCTCCAGACTGGTGCCGCGTAGAGGACGATCGACTGCACCCAAATCAGAGGTATCATTGTTTTATTGTAAAAGGAAGTTTAAAGTGTATAATTTTACTATCTTTGATATTGGATCTGCGGAAGGTTATTGTTATGCAAATATTATAAACTATTTTATAATCTGTAAATAGTTATTTTGTAATAAATAAACAGATATTATAATTAATTAATAATTATATTTTATTTACTTCTTGTTAGTATGTAAGATGTGAATTCTTAGATACTTGTTTGAGTAAAAAAAATCACGTTAAGGTAAAATCAATAAAAAACTAATAGTAATTTCTTTATTTTAATATATACCAATTAGTTACCATTAATATGCACCTAATCAAAGAAATATACTTTGTTGAAATAACATTGTTGAAACCTCTTATAATGATCTTCACCTAAAATTCTTGAATATCTTGGTATTGTAACTCGACCTAAATCAGGACCTGTAATTTTAACAACAATGCGAATTTAAAAGTGAAAATCTGAGAAAAAGTTATAAAATATGGATTAAGAAAACTACAAAAATATTAAAAGTAGAGTAGAAGTAAAAAAATAAAATGGAAATTTTTTAAATAAGTAGTTCTCCTCTAAATTAAGCAAAAGTGTTTTTCATATCACGCGTAGATACACCGCCTAGATATTTAAACTTTATCATTTGTTCTATTATCTGACCTTTCAGATAATACCAAATCATCAATTCTCTTTCAGACCGCAACAAGCAACCATAGAACAAATACATCAAGCATTTCCGGCATTTTCAGACATTTCCCAGGCATTTGATAGGGTCTGCCATACTGGCCTCCTTTATAAAATCAGAAAACTTCTACATGTTCACCACTTCCTGATTCTCCAGTCCCACTTACAAGGCCGACAATTCTTCCTAACTCAGTATGAAGAATACTCTATCGTCGGTCCAATAAAAGGCTGAAGCTACTGAGTGCAGTCTGCTTGGGCCCATCCTGTACCTTTTATACACTGCCGACTTACCAGCGACAGTTAACTCTACCTTGATACAAATTGTAAATTGATTGAGATTACAAAAATTATATTTTTGTTTTTATTTTTTTTTTGTGGCTACAAATTGTATTAGTTTTCTAGTCCGGGCAGTACGGGCCACTCTGGAAAATAGGTTTTTCTGCATAGTCTTGCAAAAAAAGTTCCGTTTTAACAATTTTGTACGGTGCCTTAAGCAAATTATGATTATTATTTGTTTAAACGAAATTTTTTGTGCAATTTAAAAAAATGTGTCAAACAAAACAATGGATTTTTCGAAATTGTTTAAAAATTTTTTAAACATGTAATAACCCCTATTTGCTCCCGGAAATATGCAAATTTGTTAAGGGGACTATTTAAAATACACATGTAGACATGGATACGAACTACGTAATAGAGAATGAAGTAGAAACTCTAATCATAGAGGAAGTTCTCGAAGCTATTAAGGCCCAGAAAAACAATAAAGCCCCGGGAGTTGAAGAAATACCAGCAGACTTGTATAAGGTAGGTGGCGACCACCTAGCAAGTCACATCCACGCGCTCATCAAAGACAGTGACAAGAAGAGAAAATACCCGAAGACTGGAAGAAAAGTATAGTAGAAAGTAAAGACCGACAATGGATCAAAAATTTACAGTCAAACAGATCTTGAGTACATAATGGGAACATGACATTGATGTTCACAACGTGTTTGTAGACTTCAAACAGGCATACGAATCAGTCAAAAGGAACAAACCTTACAATATATTGGCTGAATTGGTAATACCACACAAGCTAATTAGACTTATTAATATCACAATGAATAAAACTCAGGCATGTGTACTAATACAAAACCACCGGAAAGACTTTTTCAAAATTTTGCAGGGACTAAAGCAGGGAGATGGGATGGCCCCACCTTTGTTTAACCTGGCACTGGAGTATGCGGTTAGGTAAATGCAAACTGGACGAGGAAACCTACTGACCAACCGAATGGTTCAACTGGCCGCTTATGCCGATGATATTAATATCATGAGTAGAACATCAACAGGAGCACAGGTAATATAAGCAGAGTTAAAAACGCAAACAAAAAGGCTAGGTCTGGAAATTTACACAGAACAAATAAAAATAACGATACAGATGAGAAGAAATATAGACCCACAAAACATTATACAAGAAAATGACATTGAAACGGTTGAATAGTTTACATACCTGGGAGTAGAAATATACGCCGAGAGACCAGAAAATTAAGAAATACGGAAAAAAAATAACGCAGGCAAACAGAGCTTATTTTGCCCTCTCCCATATATTTTGGTCTAAAAATGTCCACCGAAATAAAAAGATGAGAATCTATAAAGCCTTAATTCGACCAATAGCATGCTATGGCAGTGAAGCATGGGTCCTGAAAGAAACATCCAAAAGCAAACTCGATACATTCGAAAGGAAAGTACTTAAGAGAATACTAAGACCTGTGGGGGAAACGGAATCTTCAGAAGTCGATACAACAAAGAGCTTTATCAACTTGATAAGGAAGTACCACTGTCAGACTTCATTAGAATACAAAGATTGCAATGGGCCGGACATGTGATAAGAATGGGAGAGGATAGACTACCAAAAAGAGCACTGAATACTAGAATACGGAAAAAAACCAGTTGGAAAGCCAAGAAAGCGCTGCGAAGACACAGTAAACAGCGACGCACAAGCCCTTTAGGAGTCCGTGTATGGAGAAGATCAGCCACAGACAAGCAAGAGTGGAGGCAAAAAATAAAGGAGGTCAAGGCTCTATTTAAGCTGTAGTGCTGCAGAAGAAGAAGAAGACTATTTAAAATCCTCTTAAAAATTATTTGCATAAATATTATGCAAAAAACCAAAAAAGTCAGAATATTTTTCCCAGAATGGCCGACTACTGCAGGATTATTCGTAAATCCATTATTTAATTAATTATTATCAATGATTTTAATTTTAATGTTTCTTTAATAGATAGTTATTTGTAGGTTGTTTTTGTTTATTATACTTTGTATACATTTTATTCTAAAGCAGCTTCAAATGCAGCCACCAAATTGACGATGTGCATTTTTAACATTGACACTAAAACGTCTGCTAAATTGGGAATTTATATTTTACACTTGTGTAGCTGCGACAATGCGATCTGAAATTGAATTCTCCAGCTATCTCTATTTCCCTTTATGCGTCCGGTTTCTAGAGAATTCCGTTTCGAAGAACATCAAAGGTGGCACGTTCTCGAAACAATAAATTCTTCCTTTGTCAACCGTAACCGTAGTTCTATGCCGTTTCTTTCGTAAGTTTACCGCTCCATGTTGGAAAAATGTATTATATAGTTACAAACTCCATGATTTTAAAACAAATTAGTGTCTAGATTATTACGCCATGCAATGTTAAAACATATTTACATAATTTGAAAAACTGATTAACTAGTTTCTACAGTACATATTTATTTCACAATTATTTCCTATATGATCAGCAATCTTCAAAGATAGAATTTAATTAATTAACTCACTACATTTTCTGCCTTTCTAAATCGTCTTTTAATAAGTCTATTAATTAACAATATTTACCGGAATCCAGTATGTTGTGCTCAAATAAACAACGAAGGATACATACGTTAATATGAGCAGTAATTCAATGTAGATTAATTCGATAATGTTCTTGATATTATTGAGTACTTGAGGATAAATTTTATTGTCCGAAGAAAAATAATTTTATAGTGATTATTATTTACATTCTTTTTAGATGGCTGTGCCGCTTAGCTAAAGATTCCCTTCTTTCTTGTTTTTATTTAATCGATGGCTTCAAGAAAATATTAATCCTTTTTCTATTGTTTTATTTTTTGGTATGTTGCAACGATCTTAATTATTCGATCTAATGCAAATATTTATTGTTCCGAAAGCTCAATGCTTGTTTTCTCTTAGATAAATCTGGTATTGTTAATTATCTTAGACCCGATTGTATCTATGGCAGATTTTAATGGTTTTATTAACACATTTTTTTATACAAGTCGCGCATTGAGGAGGACTAAACCATATTATAAAACAAATTAAAAAACTGCCGATTATTTATCTTAAAATATGATTATTTGCCTATTTTATTACAAACTTTTGAGCCAAATTTACCTGTAAATCTTTAATTACACTGTAACTATTATCTTTGGGGAAAATCCAATGGTATTATTGTTAAATCGGTAATATTAATTGCATTAATTGTAGGTACCAAAATAGGATAATCTCTTTTAGGGGATATAATAATAATATGATTTAAAACTTTCCAACGGTTTCTTCCAATTACTTAAAACTCTTTTTCGAATTACGGTTTATATTTTTAAAATTACAATGATGAATTTCCTATTAGAACAACTAATAGTCCCAAAAGTTTTAATTACACTAGGAAACATTTGTCAGAAAAACCAACTTATCTGTTATTTAGTTAATGAAAAGTTCTGCTTCCAAAAACTTATTTCCCCACTTTCTTGCGTGATAACAACGTTTTTTTCATTCATCGGTAGAAAACTCATCAAAAACGTTTTCATATAACTGTTAAAATTTTCTATGTTTTTGTTATATATCGTTTTACTCATAAGAAAACTTGTAACTACAAATTTTTGTCAATTTGACCTTGGTGTCACCTATTCAAAAAGGACTGAACCTACATAATGCGTAAGTTCTTTATTTTCAAAAATTTACTCTAATTAATTCTTCTATTTCTTTTCCTTCTCATTCTTCTTATTCTTCTTCTTTAGCTTATTCTTCTTATTCTTCTTCTTCTTCAGCTTCTTCTCCTTTTTTGTCTTCATCTTTTTTCTTCTTCTTCTACTATTTTTTTTTCTTCTTCCTTCTTCTTCTGCTTTTTCTTCTTCTTCTTCTTTTTCTTCTTCTTCTTCTTATTCTTGTTCTTTCTTAGCTTTTATGTTCTTAGGAGTCGCTCTTCCTTACCGTTCTTTGCCTTTCATTTCTGTTCATCGTGTCGTCTCCATTTAAACCTCTTTTTCAAGTCCTCTGCCACACAGTCAGTCATTTCATCTTCTCCTCGGTTATTCTCTACCTCTCGTTCCCTCAATGTCTAATAGCTCTATCCTTCGTCCCACCCAGTTTTCATTTCTACATATGACATGATCAAACCATTGACCAATCACGTCGTTCCTGATCTTTGTACCTTCTAGTCTAACCCAAAATCCACCATAACATTTCATTTTAGCTCTCTTTATCTTTTTTTCTTGAACCCTTTTTACAGTCCATGCTTCACCACTCCCCCTGTATTTTTTTATCACAGAATACCATACTCATTCGCTTTCAGTTAAATTAGCCAGCCTGTATCCTTGGGGCAATTTCTCGATTTAGGCAATTTCTCGAACTAGTATCATTTTCCGTTACGTAGGCGCCAAGGTGTTTAAGTATTTCTACTCGTCCCAGTTACATTAACAACATTAACTGTTTTCCCCAAGTAATTCCATGTCTCCTACAATTCCTCTTACTCTCAATCACATATACCATCTTTTTCAACTGTCAACCGTAAATCCTTTATCTTCAATAGTTCTTCATCTTTCTTCATCCTTCATCTTTTTCTTCTTCAACTTTTCCTCCAATATTTCTTTGCTCTCCTCCACTACACGATATTATCCACAAAGAGCATTGACCGAGGGGTCCCCTCCTTTACCTTCTCTGTCAGTACATCCATAACACGATTAAACAGGTAGGGACTTAATGAAGAGTCTTGCTGCTAACCAATTGTCACTGAAAAACTTTCGGTCAATCTGACACAAGTCCTTACTGTGGTGTACGCTTCGTCTTGTCATACATCTTGTCTAGGAACTATGTTGTACGCCTTTTTAAGATCTATAGATACTAAATGTATCTTTTCTTTTCGCCGTATTTCTCTATTAACCGTCTTACAGCAAACAAGGCATTCGTTGACATTCTTCCTTGCATAAACCCAAACTGTTCGTCTCCTATCGATATTTCTCACCTTAATCTTCTCTCTACATTTCTCTTCCAAATTTTCATTGTGTCTCACATTAACTGTATTCCTCTATAGTTCTTACAGTCATGAATGTGTAAAATAAGTTATTATAATTATTTATTCGACATTCAAAAATCTCGTGTCCCAATGCGCATTATTGCCTAAAGAAATTCTTGTATTTCCGACATGTAGTACTGGTGCTCAAATTGCTGACAATGGCAATGATAATGCACAGTTTATGATATTTCTATTTAACAAATATTTTAGCCAACTTGCTGCTGGCTTCTTTGTTGTTATTACTATTGGTTTTATGTAATAAATTATCAAAAGATTTATTCCAGCAGCTCGGTACAATACTTGTTTACTATTGTCTGATTGATTAAAATCGTTTGCTCTCTTTGCAAAATATAAATATCTTTGCAAACTTAAATAACAGTTTTACTTACCTTTTAATTCAATAACTTTAAAACATTTAAAAAATACACTTAAATTACAGTTTTTAAATAATATTTGACGTTTCGATTTCACAGTTTTGAAAAGTTTTGATTAACATAACCCAACTTCAAATTTTGTTGTTTATAATTTTCACACAATTTTTTAAATAATCTTTTTTGCAAACAATTTCCGAAGAGTCGCTTAATTATATAAAAACATAATATTTAACTTGACATGTCACAAGAAAACAGTTTCCCAACCTTTTTGTCTTTTAGATTCTCTCGATATATTGGTCAATCCTGTCCTGTTTTATCGCTGATATCCATTATATTATTGGACACCGCGACTAGTATTTTTTATATATTCTAAATAAATACTAATAAGTAATTAACTAACACTGCCATTAATAAAGACGATTAATCATCGGGATGTTTTAATGACAGAGCCTTAATATTTGAGAATATTAATCTTCATTTTAATCCATGAGTAAGTTATACAACTTTTCCGTCAACTGTGTTTTTAATAAAATGGATGAGATAGCTTACTTTTAATTTTATTGTACTGTTATGGAAAAAAAAATAAATTACCTGGTTCATGAAGAAATTAAAAATATTAATAATTATAGAATAATTTCGAGCAATTCGCACAAAGATTATTGGAAGAAAGACAAGAACTGTATATATAGCCTCTTCTATTCAAATGTTAACCTCACCTACTCGTATGGTGATCTAGATCATAGTCATCTGGTGCATCCTGCTAGATAACCAACGAGACTCTGATGTGCGAATGTTTGCCGGGATAAGCAATCCACCATTTACTGGTTAACAGCTTCGAGCGGATGAGCTAATAAGTGAAAGGGCATTTTGTTGTCCTGAGATTGAGAAATTGGTCTCGAAGACGGAAGAACCAAAAAAGTGGTCAACGGCATCAGAATGCAGAAGACAACGAGAAACCACTGCATTAAAGGTCCCTGATGATATCTCTAGTAAAGCTATCATAGCAAACACAACTAAAGTGGAAATAGCTACTAATCATGGAATACGGAAACCAACATTCGGCAAAGGAGGTAATTCACCTCTAGATCACAGGGCCTTCCGGGTCGTAACCCAGAGAAACCCCTGTGACAGAACTGGAAAAGTGTCTCTAAAAAATTTGAAGTTGATTATCAACATTTGTACCTGGAATGTGAAGACAATCTAGTTTACACCAGGCCTCTAAGGAGACACTCGGGACACAGCAAAACAAAATTAGTAACAAAATATGGTGGAACGAAGAAATCGAATATATGGTAAAACAGAAAAAAGAACAGCATCTAAAATGGCTAAATACAAAAAATACTGAAGACCATCAAGCTTACAAAGAAACCGATAGACAACTACGAAAAATGATAAAACAAGAAAAGAATAAAACATGGGATCAGAAATGTCAAGAAATCAATACATATATCGGAGGGAAGCAATGTACAGAGTTATGGAATTTTATACAATCAGTAAAAAATACAGGAAAAGATAAAGCACACATACATACCATAAAACCAAGACAATGGAAAGATCACTATGAAAGCTTGCTGACAGAGACAAGACAAGAATACCTAGCGAACTCCCCAACACAGTCAGTACATATACAAGGAGAGGAAGCGAGGGTAGACATCGAAACAGTAAGGAAGGCTGTAATGACCCTAAAGAATGGTAAATCCGCTGGACCTGAGGGAATCTATGCTGAAATGCTTAAGAATGGAACTCATAAACTATTTGAAAAATTAACTTATGTGATCAATCAGTGTCTAAATGGACACCCAGTACCAGAACAATGGAGAACGGCATACATGTCCTTAATACACAAAAAGGGGGACAAAAGGAATTGTAATAATTATAGAGGCATATCGGTAACCAGCACCCTGAGCAGACTGTATGGACGAATTTTGAGATATATGATCGAGGAAGAATATAAGCACAATGAAGAGGAAGAACAAAGCGGGTTCCGTGCAGGAAGATCGTGCACCGATAACATATTTTGTCTTAAACAAATAATAGAAAAAAGATCGGCTAAGAATCTAGAAACTTATATTACTTTTGTAGACCTGCAAAAAGCATATGACAACATCCCCTTAACAAAACTGTGGACAACGTTGAAAAGATCTAACATCAACCACACATTGATAAATGCTGTACAAGAACTATATAGAGACTAAAAGGCACAGATAAAAACAGGAAAATATCTAACGGAAGAATTCCTGGTTACAAAAGGCTTGCGACAGGGATGCTGTATCTCACCAACCTTATTCAAGATATATGTTGCGGCGGCATTGGAAAGATGGAAAAGAAAGGTGCATAGGATGGGTATAGAGCTTAGCAATGAATGTATATATACACTCTAGTTTGCTGATGACCAGGTAGTGCTAGCGACCGACAGGGAAGACATGCAGTACATGCTTAGAAAACTGATAGAAGAATATAGCGACTGGGGATGAATGTCAATACAACAAAAACCAAATATCTTTATATTGGAAACGAGTCAGATAACATAGACCTCGAAAACGGACAACATATTTCCTGCTGTCAGAGCTATGACTACTTGGGTGTTGCCTTTGATAATACAGGAACTGATACACGGGAAATAGAAAAACGAATCACTCAAGCAAAGAAAGTCTTAGGATGTCTCAATGGTATACTGTGGAGTAAAGAGATAACGAAAGGAAGAAAATTTAATATATATGAGACCATGATTAAAACTACTCTTCTTTATGGCGCTGAAACATGGAGAATTAGTGAAAAAAACAAAAAGCGAATAGAAGAAGTAGAGATGGATGCAATGAGAAGATCTTTAGGTATTTCCAGACGAGACCGAATCAGAAATGATGTAACAAAACAACGTATGGGAATAGAATGAAATATAACTCAAGATATAGAGAAAAAAACAATTAAGGTGGTATGGGCATGTTTAACGGATTCCAGCAACAAGACTCCCCAAAAAGTAGTAGAATGGCAACCGATAGGTCGACGGAAAAGAGGAACACCCAGATTAGAATGGCAACACGGCGTAAACAATGAGCGAAAGAAATTTAAGAACAAACGACTGCGAAGATAGGAAGAGATGGTGTTTAGGGTATCGGACCGATGTATATATATATATATATATATATATATATATATATATATATATATATATATATATATATATATGTGTGTGAAGACAATGTATCAGGCTGAAAAAAATAATACCATTCAAGAAATGACCAGACTTGAACGAGTAGGAAAAATTTGCAATACTAAATATGTTCTTCAAGCTACCACCAAGACGAATCAAATTGATTACATAATGGTAAACAAGAGATTCCGTAATGGATGCTTATCAGTTAAAAGTTACCCCAGTGATGACGTATCGTCAGATCATATTCCTTTTATTGGTTAATTTAGATTTAGATTTAAAAAGGTTACAAAAAAGAATAGTAACAAAAAAATGTGATATAAGAAGACTAAAAGATAAAGAGACAAAAGAGATAGTCGCTCGGATTCTTTCAGAAAAGCTAAGTAATATGGAGCAAACATATAATCTAGAAGAATTACTCCAGAATATATGTGAAACCTTAAAAAGATCAAAGAAGAACATCTAATAGAAAATAAGGACAATAGGATAAGTTGGATGAATGACAATATACTGCAACTCATGGAATAAAGAATAAAATCAAAGAATAACAAAACAATGTACAAAAATATTCAGAGACAAATAAGAACCGGAATACAAAAGGCCAAAGAAAGTTGGTTAAAAACACAGTGTGAAGAGATAAAGTTGTTGGAACAAAAACACGATATATTTAGTATACATAAAAAGGTAAAACAAGCAGCTGGTTTTTAAAAATCCAACCCAGCTAGCAAACTGCAAGATCAACACAGGAACATCATCACAGATAAAAAACAAGAAATATGGATGTTGAAGCCGGAATTAGAATTAACGGAAAATGTATCAATAACATCAGATACGCGGATGACATGGTGGTATTCACTAACAGTTATGAAGCCATCCAGGAGTTAATTAATAGAATCACAGAAGTGAGTTACAGATATGGACTTTCACTGAACATTCAGAAAACAAAATGTATGATGATCTGTAAGAAGGAACAGCAAATTGAAAGATTGTCAACCGATAGAAAGAGTAAAAATATACACCTACCTTGGTACGAACGTCAATGAAAATTGGGACCATTCTCTAGAAATCACATGTAGGATAGAGAAAGCAAGATCTACATTTCAAAAAAGGCTAAGCTATTCAAATGCCATGATGTATCATTACCCCTAAAAATCAGGTTACTACGATATTATATCTTTTCTATACTGTTGTACGGAGTTGAGTCGTGGACTCTCAGAGACGCTACCTGTAAGAAAATTGAGGCTTTCAAAATGTGGCTTTATCGTCGAATCCTGAAGATATCCTATACCGACCACGTTACTTACCAGGACGTTTTACTAAGAATACAAAAACTAAAAGAGTTGTTAACAACAATAAAAACAGCCAAAATCGAATACCTCGGTCACACCATGAAGAACAGCGAAAGATATGGTTTGTTGCAATTAATTCTACAAGGAAAAGTAAAAGACACATATGGCTGACAAATCTACGTACGTGGTTTAACACAACAACCACAAATCTTTTCAGAGCAGCAGTTTGCAAAATACTAATAGATAGGCACTACAAAAAGAAGAAAAAAGACAATAATTGCAATCACTTACCCAATATATATATTTTTCTGTTTCGATGTCGGGAAGTAGTTCTAGATAATCTTCGGTATGTAGAAGAAATCTGATGAATTCACTGGTAAAATTGAGGATAATAGTTAAGTCGAAGGCCCCGTGAGAAATTTGAAAAATACCGATATTTAAGTAAAAACTAAACAGCTTTTCCAAACATTAATGATAAAAATATTTTTATGTTTGTAATATGTGTCGTTTGATGGATTTTGTTGTTGTTAAGTGTTGTTGATATGAAGACTTACTTATATTTTTTTTTTGTTTAAATGGCATAGGCAAGTGCCTATGCCATTCTACCCAGAAAGAAGATTGTGTAGTACAATATAAAAAGATAATATAAATTTCAGACTTAAGTAGCATTACAAATTTTAAGCATTAAAATTATTATTAAGGATAGGGTAGAGATATAATATGGACACTCGTTTCTCGTCTAGGGAGGGATCAAGACATTCCTTTTAAGACAAACTAGATTGGGTCACGGATAAAAGGTAATAACAAATGGGGTAAAACAGAGGTTAGGATTCTAATTACAGTTAAATATTAAGCTTACTTTTGCAAATAAATTCCATCAAACATTCATTTACAACTCTTATATTTAGAGATAGCAGATAGCACATATTGTACGGAGGAAAAATTTTGATGTTGAGTAAATTTTTTATTAGAATTTCAGTTTGTTTTGTGTATTTTTTACATTCGAAGAAAATGTGATCTAGATCACCTTCTTTTTGACAGTCTGGACATAAATTTGAATTTACGATTTTTAGTTTGGACAGATGACTAGGATAGCAGGCGTGTCCAAATTTTATTCTAATTATGGATGCTATAAACCTTCGTATCAACACAGACCTAAACAGTCCTGATAAATAAACTTTCTTTTAATCGAACTTCATTATCTCCTATGCCAAATTCAATGTTTGTTTCCCAAATCTGACAATAAGAATCCAACTGATTTTCAGCATCACCTAACCAAGCTTGATAATCCTGCAGGATTTTCATGGATGGTTTGAAATTTAGATTGGGAGTCGGTTGTGCTGTATATGTACATTCCGGGCCACCAAGAATCCCTAATTCAAGTTAAACAAAAGATACTTCATATACTCTGCAGAAATGTTTGCAATTTATCAGGCTCTAGGGCTATCCACAAAAAAAAAGGTTCCGTAGGCGGTACTGTAGACTAGATCGAAGTTTTATATTGCTGTTTTTACTATTCTTTTTACAATTTCATAATATTTTTAATTAAATTTCTATTCAGCGGCACTTTTTGTAGGTGTATCTTTTTTAACCTTTTTTCAAGCTTTATCGCATTCGTTGGTAAGATCTTTTTTACATTATCTGTACAAAAAACTATTTCAAAAATCAAGATAACAAATTTATGGTCAGTTTTGACATTTTGTATACCTAACGGTATACCGGTACCAATATACGGTATGGTATACCAACCCTTCGTTAGATACACAAATGGAATCTTCTAATAAATAATATCATTAGGTAGTAAATTTAATTCTTATATTAACTAAATAAGAGGTTTAAAAATAACAAGTTATAATAAAAAATATTTTTAAACTTTAAATAACATATTTAAAATTAAATAAAGCAATCTTATTATTTATTTGTTTTTTATATTTTAAAGAAATTCAATAAATTATTATGTTTGCTTCTAACGCCACCTGTTAACGTATAAAAAAGCACACGTTGTGTACACATGACAAACCTGTTAAATTCAGACCAAATATTAATAATAAAATATAATTAAATATCATTTGATAGTAAATTTAATTAATATATAAACTAAATAATATGTTTAAAAATAATAATTTTTATTCATGATGATTCAATGTCGTTATTAATCGGATGACATTTATGACTAAAATTTTTTTATCAATCTTTTAGTGACAGATATTCTTTTAATTTGTTACTTCTCATTTAATGTCTATATTTTGTTAGTTATTTTTCATTTAGTTTTTAATTTAAACCTGCTTAGAGTAAATATATCATGACTAGAAACGAATTTATGGAGTAATTACGATTTAAATGGGAATAAGCCACAATTAAAGGTTAAAGTTAGTTTATTGACGTTTCAATCTCCACTTCGGAAATCGTTCTCAAAATACAAACATTTAGAGAAAGGTTTAGAGTTTTTGTACCCTATCGTCGCTTTCTAGGTCCTGTTTTTAATTCTTTTCTATGTCTACTCCTAAATATTGAGATAGTTTGTTACTTGTTCTATTTCTATTCCTTTGATTTTTATATCTAACTTCTCTTATTTGTATTTGACTATAATTACTTTTGTTATATTTATGTTTGTTGTTATTCCATATTCGTTTAAAATCTCGTTCCATATATTGAAGTTTTTTTGTAATTAATCATTGTGAAATACGTATAAGCGAATATAAAGACACACTATACGTGAAATCAAATCTTAACTGTCTTTTTCCTTTTATTCCGGTATACTCTTTATGAGTACTAGAAACTAATTCGCTAAGGATTTTTGCTTAGTTGAGGAGATATGTTGTGGAATGCAATTTTAGATTCCCCATGTCTCTACTAATATCTTTATTAACGTCTGTTTTGCCTTGCAATTCTCAGAAGGCACAGATTAAAGCAAAAATCTAAATTTGGTTTCAAAAAATTAGTTTACGGATTTATAATCAGATGTCGCTATTTGCGTCCATACGAATCCATGTTAGAGTTGCTTCTCAAGACAGGAAAGTTTATTTTCACGTTCAGAGCGTCTGTGAATAGCCGTTCTGAAGATCCCTTTTAGGGTGAAATACGTATAAGCGGATATATAGACGCCCTATACGTTACATCAAATCTTAACTGTCTTTTTCCTTTTATTCCGGTTTAATCTTTATGAGTACTAGAAACCAATTCCCTAAGGATTTTTGCTTAGTTGAGGAGATATGCTGTGGAATGCAATTTTAGATTCCCCATGTCTCTAATAATATCTTTGTCAACGTCTGTTTTGCCTTGCAATTTTTAGTAGGCACAGATTAAAGCAAAAATCTAAATTTGGTTTCGAAAAATTAGTTTATGGATTTATTATCAGATCTCGCTATTTGCGTCCATACGAAGCCATGTTAGAGTTGCTTCTCAAGACAGGAAAATTTATTTTCACGTTCAGGGTGTCTGTGAATAGCCCTTTTGAAGATCCCTTTTAGGGTGAAATACATATAAGCGTATATTATTATGAGTACTAGAAACCAATTCGCTAAGGATTTTTGCTTAGTTGAAGAGATATGTTGTGGAATGCAATTTTAGATACCCACGTCTTTAATAACATCTTTATCAACGTCTGTTTTGCCTTGCAATTCTTAGAAGGCACAGATTGAAGCAGACATCTGAATTTGGTTTTGAAAAATTAGTTTACGGATTTATTATCAGATGTCGTTATTTGCGTCCATACGAAACCATGTTAGAGTTGCTTCTCCAGACAGGAAAGATTTATTTTCACGTTCAAAGCGTCTGTGAATAGCCCTTTTGAAGATCCCTTTTAGGGTGAAATACATATAAGCGTATGTTATTAAATCGGTAAATTATTAGTTTTTTAAGTTTTTCGCAAATATTTCGAAAAATATGCGGTTTAGCCTGAAGAAGGTTAATACAAAAATATTCTTGATCAAATTTAAAACAAGAAAGGTCATATGCATAAAATCAACTGTTCCAGAGCTACTGAGGATGTAAAAGTGGAGGTTCTTCATATTTTCTATATTTTTTGGGCAAATTATAATATTATTACTAAGGAAAATTATTTTTTTAACAGGATTGTGTTTTGTAAATTTGCTATTTTAGTGGCGGATAGTATGTTAATAATAAACTCTTAAAGGAACGTTAACCTCAAAAATTCAACACCTCCTCAAGGTGAGCTACTTTCACAGGCCTATAACGTATAAACCTGTAGTATCGAGAAACTTACTCTGAACTTTCTATGGACAATGTTGCATGAATATCTTTCCAACAGTAAATTCCGACAAAGTAATCTTAAATACTCAAAGTATTTCTTGCAAAGAATGATGATTATAATACAATGAGTTTTAGGTAAACTTATTCATCAGTTTCATTCCTCTTTAAATGGTTGTGTCTCTATTATCACATCCTAGGCCTGAACCATTGCTGCATATGCTTGAGCAGTTTAGACCACTATTTTTACACTCACAGTTACGGATGCATTCGTCTTTGTAAGTACACGTTATGAGGGAAAGTAATTCCTCAGGAGCGGCAGCACGTACTGTTGTAATTGGTGTCAGGCGTTCTTTAATCTTCTTTCAACCTCATTCGAGCAGCTTCTTCTTCTCATTCAGCCACTGCTGTACCTAGTGGTAGGTTTTATATGAATTCTGGCTGGAAGCTGCTGAAGTGAGGGCAGTGTAGAAAACTTGACCAAAGAATGTATAGGCTGCTTTGCAATATCCTTATAGACTCATAGCGAAAACAATCTAGATCTTCCGTGTTCCTGGTACCAAATATAGCTAGAGGGAAATGCTTTCCGTACTGTTTCACTGAATCACCTTGTATGTTCGGAAAATGTTTTTTCGTCTGGTCGATTGCTTTCTGGTATATTATTTTTGTTTATTTTGTATTCATCTTAAGGTTTGCAACGGTTCCAATATTTATTTCTAATCGCCTAATGTTGACTTTTTTTTATATTTTTTGTACATCATTTACCAGTCTTAATAATATATATATATATATAGATATATATATATATATATATATATATATATATTTATATACATATATATATATATATATATATATATATATATATATATATATATATATATATATATATATATATATATATATATAATTTTATAACATTAAAAAGAACAAAACAACAAGAAAAATATCATTACGACTAAAGATTGAAGTTAACACAATTAATTTTTGTCGTTTTGCTGGCTCGCTAATTTAATAACAAGGGAGATTCAGAGGCGTAAAATACTTTAACAAAAAGCAAAACAAACAACTAACTGGATATTTGGTATTTAAGTTTCACACTTCTGTAATCTTAGATAAAAGAAACATCGTCTTTTTGTCTCTTTTCTATGTCTCACTTCCGCCTCGGACTTTTCTCAGACTTTCTCAAAAACGATAAATGTTTCCTTCATCCTTTATAACTTGTAATTTTATTTTGTTAGGAAAGTTTTGTTGAAACTCCCTTTTTAATTTATATAACACATGTCGGGTGCTTTCTTTTACTTTTAGTTTTAGGTAGGTAGCTTTCTTATTAATTTTTAAAAATTAAAATTTTAGCAGCTTCTAGAAGCATTATGACAGTGTTGGTGAACTTTAATATTATTGTTAGAATTTTAAATCGGATTACGTAATTCACCAAACCTTTTTTTCGATCTAAGCAGTTTACGTTTATTTAATAAGGGTGTATATTAGGGTCGAAAAAATATTTTTGTCACAAATAATTTTGTATTATTTTTCGGAAGCTATTTCCTTGCGACATTTTAATGTTATTTATTATTAACACAAAATTATTTTCCGAGATCAATTTCCGAAGTGAAAAGCGAAACCCGAAATCCAAATCCCGATTCTGAAATAGTCTGAACTATTTCTATAACGGAATGAACTATAAATGAAATAGTAGTTCTTCGACATACATTATTTAGGCTGCGACATTTATACAAAAATATAACTTGTATTCTATGACAGATGTAAAAGGTCCTAAAAAAGAAGTCATAAAAACTACACTATTAGAAAAAAAGTAGGCATTACATTAACATTATTTTAACAATTACATTAACTTAATAAAAATTGGTTAAAAATATTATCGCTTGTTGGTGTTCATATGTTTGTATTTGGATTTGACAATTCGGTCGTTTTCAATTTCTGTGGCTTCTTAGATGGTTCTTGGTTTATAGAAGCGGATGGGGGCAATGGTTCTGTAGCTTTCTAAATCAATTTTGTGACCTGTATAAAGATGGTGTTGACCTAGAACTGAAATTTAATCGGAATTGCAAACATAAATGGAATGTTCATAAATCTTATTTTGGATTCTACTGTAGATCGGAGGCAGCCTGCATTAGGAATTTCATTAACTGCAGAACTCATGTTACGCATCTGGAATATAACCTTTGTTTGATCGGAAATGAGATGAAAGTTTTTGCTGTGGGTTAAGTATTTTTTTCCTCTTGATTTAAGAATTTTTCAATTGAAAACCATTGATATAAGGAAGAAAAGCTTCCGTTTGATGACGGTCTAAGTCTTTGAGTTAAGATTGAACAGGAGATCAAAGCCTGTGAATGTTCCTATTGATGTGATATTCGCGGTAACAATTTGTGATGAGGGCTTGTTTTAAAGAAGAGAGAGCTCAGTGGATCTACTTGCATCATTGCAACGGTGTATTGATCTAAAGACAAGCAGTTGGTATGGGTTAATTTTCTGTAAACTGACTGATGCAACCTTTGGAATAGTTTTTCCTTATGATAACGTCAAAAAACGGTAGAAATGAACTAGTTTCTGTTACTATCCGTGAAAGAATTCATACCGTGGGGCCAAATGATGAATGTATCATAAACATATCGTAGCCAAGGTGTGGATTTGTGATTTATGTGGATAGTGCTCGAGTCTCGAAGTCTTCCATAACGATCTTGGCAATTATTAGAGAGTAGGGAGCTCATTGGGACATCATTTATTTGTGTGTTGATTATGCAGTATTTAATGAGAAACCAGTAATCTTGCTAGATACTGTATGTAGTTTTCAGAAGTTTAGGGTTTTCTCTATAGGAATCTTTGTAAAACGTAAAACGACATGAAACTTACTAGAATGTCTGAGCGTGAGAAAGTATATTATTTAAGAAGTTTAAGGAGAAATAAAAAGAATTTTCAACTAGTGATGGAACATTTTCAGCGAGAGTTTGTAAAGTTTTAGCCAAGTATTTTGCCAATGGTTGTGTGAGGCAGTTGTCTGCGCTGACAATGGGACGTAGAGGAATATCGGATTTGAGAATTTTGGATAGGCCATATATTCAAGGTGTTCTAGAAGAGTTTTTACGAGGTAAATATCTAGGCATCACATTTCTATCTATGGAAAGCTCGAAAGTGAAGTAGAAGATTAAGTGAATACAGCAAACTAAGCCGCAGGCTGCCTGAATGAAACAATGTGGAAAAATATCGGGAAAGAAATGAAAGGCAGAATTGACAAAACAGTCATCAGACCAATAATGACATACGCGGCAGAAATACGACCTGATACAGAGAGGACAAAAAGGGTGTTAGAAGCAGCAGTGATGATAAAACACTATGGAATAGAGCTAAAAGTATAAATATACGACATAGATGCAAGGTGAAAAACATTAATTACTGGGTAAGAAATAGAAAAGTAGAAGAAGCGATCATATAAACCGAATTAGAAAAAAATCGAGTAGTAAAGACCAGAGACGGCTTTCCAATAGGAAGACGATCGGTAGGACAATCACCAAAACGATGGAACGACAACTCTCTAGAGGCAAATTGAAAAACAGACTGGATTATACATAAAAAGAATAAAAAGAAGAACTTTTCTTCTTTAAAATGTCAATTGTATGCCTAAATAGTCATTACAAGTAAGACAGATAAAATTAATTTATTCAAAGAATTTTTGATTCTTTAATAAATTCGAAATAAAAGCATTCAAGTATAAAGAATTTTGAATTAAAATTGTGATTTATTTCCAAACAACATGAACTAGGTAAGAAATAGAAGAGTAGAATGGAACGATCATATAAGCCGAATGATGAAACGACAACTTACTGGAGGCACATTGATATGGCACAAAACAGATAAACTTATGTCTACATAAAAAAAAAGAAGGAAAAGAAGTTCCTTAATATCACCGTTAACATTAAATAAAAAATAATTCATCGTTTTGGTTGAAGGCATACATCACTTTTACCTAGAGTGATCATAGACTTGTGTAGTTGAGATGTTTGATCAATGTGCAAACATTGATATTACATAAAGAATAGAGAATATTATAGACACTGTTATTAAGCCGATCTTTTTCGGTTTGTCCTTAATTTTTGCAAAAATGTTATTAATTATTAAAGCTGACCTATAAGTCACATTGATTTTGAAACAATTAACATTATTACTATAATAGTATTGTTTTCTAAATTATTCAGTATCCTAGTCAACTCCGGATCTTTAATATAAAGTATTGAGAAAAATCTATTTAAACTTGGAGTATCAGAATAGCTGCCATTGCTTGAGTCATCGAGATCAACAGTGTTAATCACATGTGATAAGTCTGCATTATGGACTGTATTAAACAAAATTTTATTTATTAACGTGTTTGTGTAAAACTTGGCGATAAATATATTTTTTAGTAATTTAAGGTTTTTGTTATGAAATGAAGGATCGAATACTTTGATTATTCTGTTTTTCCTTTGTTTCACTAAGCTGACTTTATTGGAGTGTGATTTAAATGGTAGTTTAAATACCTCCCCGAATGAGTAGGTTTCTGAAACCAATCAATTTTATTAATATTGTTTGCATCCCTTAAATAAGAAATCAGGTATATTTACTTAGTTCACCAAATAGAAAACATTCAACCATTGTATCTCCAAATATTTTGAAGTTTTAAAAGTTCAAAGAACTTACATGAAACTTGTCTTCCTTTCCTCCAGTCAGCACTAACGCTAAACTTTAACTTAAATTAAACTTCAACACTTTATTTTCTCTCTGCATAGCTGCTTTTGATCTCTCGAAATGAGGCATATGTATTTACATATTTGTAGTACTTTACTTAGATATTAATTTTTCATATTCTTACGGACCACGTACTTAACTGCGGCAAAAAAAATCAAACAACCCTTCTGGGCTAGACCCCACACTTCCTACCTTTACAGTCGCTGTCATAAAAGTGTCGCGGTGACAAAACCCATCATCCCACGAGTATAGATGGAAAAATTCTTAGTGGACTCTTATTTATTTCACGCATTGTTAGATAAAGTAAAAACTCAACGATTTATTTTAAAATCTCTAAAGGCAAAACTGAAATTAAAAGAATTCTTAGTGAGACAATTAATATTTTTTTTTTTTTTTGAAAGAGCACCTGCTAATTATAAACAGACTCCAAAGTTGTTAAGATTATTAATCTTAAAAACGCAAAAAGATTATGAAACATTTTTAGTTCATATGATTTAGAGGGTAAATAAAAATACTAGTCTTAATATCTAAAAATTTTTAAAGGTGTTTAATAATTCATCAATTTTATCAGATGGCACAGACCAGATGATGTCATCAACATATTTTTTGATAAAGGTAATGTTGAAGGATCCCTCCTGAAAGAAGAAAGAGAGGACGACCACGGAGAAGTTGGCGCAACGATATTGATGAAGCAATGGCGGCAAGAGACTTAGAAGAGGCAACTGCATATGACAGAAAAAGATGGAAATTGGGGGCGGAGAAGCGGCGACAGCCGTAATAAATCCGTTAATATATATATATATATATATATATATATATATATATATATATATATATATATATATATATATATATATATATATATATATATATATATATATATATATAATGTTGAAGGATAAGACAGTAATGACAGTCTTTAACACTTTCATATTCCATAATGTAAGTAGTAATCGTTTTAGATATCCTCGCTCCGAGAGGGGTAGCGAAATTTGTTGATAGAATATATTATCATAGAAAAACTAAGTGTCATTAAACAGAAATTCGACGATGTTGATAAAGTTGTCAAAAGAAATCAAAAAATTGTTGAAATCAAAAAATCATCTTCGAATTCTGATAAAAATTTAGACTTTGCCCTCTGTATATTTTTATTCGATTATAGAGTAACTTTACATTGCATTACAGGGGAAAGTCCTAAATTTTTATTTTTTTACCTGAAGATGTTAGTAATCATTGAAACCCTGAAAATTCTAACAAAAACAAAAGCTTTGTGCGTCCAAAGGTAAAAAATGCGCAAACAAACAAAAAATATAACAAAGGAACCTTTAACAAAGTAATAAATGAAATATTATTTAAAAATTATAAAATTGTAAATACACTCACTTTTATTAAGGGAATAATTATAAAGAAATTAGAACACGAATTTTTTTAGTAAAAAGATATGGAGAAGACATTTAAAAATATTTTGTATATGAAGTATTGTTGTATTTGTATTTCTGTATTCAGTTCTGATAATTCTATAATATTCCAGTCGTCAAAGACGAAAATGCCACTGAATTTCTAAAAATAATACGAACACGTTGACTTTTTCTGATAATGTTAATTTTGGGACCCCAAAAAATATACAAAAAAATGTATTACTCCTACATCCGCTTTTCCCTGAAACTTCTTATAGTGAGGGAAAACGGAAACAATCGATTTACCAACAATCTGTATGCCGTAAAAAAAATGTTTCAAATAAAAAATGTAGCGAAGATACTTTTAAACAAAAATGCTTATTAGCAATTTTAATATAAAATTAACTCTCAGAAAAAAAGCTTAAAGCGACCGGCGATTTTGAATATCAGTTACGCGAGCGAAATCAAGTTTAAATAAATGTTGTATCAACTCGACGGTAAAAATTGGATATCTTTTAATCAGAGTATCCTATCGATCAAAGTTAAAACACGTTTTAAAGGCAAAGAGTGCAGCTTGCGTATGCAATTTTTGAATTTTGCCACAAATGAAGACAGTTTCTATAAAGATATTAAATAAATAAACGTTGCGTGATTTTATATATAATTAATAATATATATAATATAATTCTCGTGAGATCGATCAAATTTATTACTTCCATTGACTGGTCACTGGTTTGAGTTTGGGCAACAAATGTGAGGCAGTTTAAATATGCCTAAAAACGCTGAATTTAAACTTTCACATTACAAACGATCTAAAACATTTAAAAATTATTTTTTTTTTTGATTACGCGAGTACATTTTTTGAAACTACACAACTTTCAGCTACAAATTTTACCCAAAAGGGTCGTCGTGGAAGAATTTTTTGTGATCTGCGATCGTTTGCGTCATATTTGTTGCCAAAACTTAAAATCGAAATTTGATGTCATAGGTTTTAAAGATTAGGCTCAAACAATGGAAATTTCTCAGCAAGCGGTCAATGAAAGTAATAAATTTTATTGATCTCATTAGAATCGTAAAAAATGGCAAACATCGCGCAACGTTTAGTTATTTAACAGATTTATAGAAACTGACTTCATTTGCAACACAATACAAAAATTGTACAATTTACCTTTACCATTAAAAGTTTATTTTTGTCGATAGGACACTGTGACCAAAAGATATCAAATTTTTACCGTCATGCGCGTAACTGACGCGTTATTTCTGAGAGAACGGTTCAGTTTACACAAAAAGTGCTTATAAATATTTTTGTTCAAAATAAATTATATCAGTTATATTTTTTATTTAAAACATTTTTTTCGTGCCGATTCTTGGTAAATCGATGAATTTTTTCCGTTTCCTCCTCTTACGAGAGACGGTTTTAGGGCAAGCCCGGTGGTGGGAGTTGCAAAATTTTTTGTATCTCTTTTGGGGTACTAAAATTGACATTCTTAGTAAAATTCTGATAATTTTTAAATATTACACTGATAATTTTAAAATACATAAAAACAACGTAGAAAAAAACATATTGGGATTCGACGGACATGAGATTCACAACCTTAACGTTCCTTTTTCCTTCATAGAACTTGCTGAAGCCTTAAACTCTTCCAAAGATTCAAGCCCGGGACCAGCCGGTATCCCCTTAGCATTTCTACTACATCTTCCAGACAATGGAAAAAATTTATTACTACACCTTTATAATTTTATCTGGAGTAATCAGGTTTTCCGATCAACTTGGTCCGAAGCAATAATACTACCACATCTTAAGCCTGAGAAATCCCGGACATCACCTGAGTCATATCGACCAATATCTTTAACCAATATTATTTATAAAGTGTTAGAGAAAATGGTAAATAAAAGGCTGAGATGGTATTTAGCACAACAAAAACTCCTTATTCCACAACAAAGCGGATTTAGGCAAAATCGATCCACTATAGGTAACCTAATAGACTTACGGTCAGGAATACATGAAGCATTTCCAAATAAGCAAGATAGTACCGATTTTTTTGATATTAATAAAGCTTATGATACTGTCTGGCGATTCATATCATATCAAAATTGCATAATTGAAATATCGGAGGCAATATGATAAAATTTATTTCAAATTTTCTTTAATCTCGCAGCTTCATAGTTCGATCAGAAAACGTTAACTCAGATAAAAAAAAGCTCAAGAGAACGGTGTACCACAAGGATTAGTTATAAGCTCAACCCTTTTTCTAATAGCCATAAACGACATACTTCAACAATGTTCACCGATTGTTAAAGGAAGATTATACGCTGATGACTTAGTTTTACTTGTCAAAGGAAAAAACTCTACATCTATTCAAAAACATTTACAACAAACAATCAATCAGTTAGAATCATGGTCTAGGACTATAGGATTACAATTTTTACCGACAAAAACTAAATGTATTATATTCATACGAAAACATAACACTCTAACTCCACATCTGAAGCTATATAATCAAACCCTCGGTTTCACAAATAATATCAGATTTTTAGGTATGGTTTTCGACCAATAGCTCTCCTGGGAAAAAACATACAGAAGAACTTAAAACATTATGCCAAGCAGGATTAAATTTTATGAAAACTATTTCTAGCAAAAACTGGGAAGCAGATCAAAATACACTATTACATGTATATAAATCTTTAGTTAGATCCAAACTCAATTATGGTGCGATAGTTTATTCATCAAGCAAACTATCAGTATTAAAAACCTTAAAAACTGTTCAAAACACAGCTCTACGAATAGCTACAGGTGCGTTTAGAACGACACCAGTTGAAAGTTTACAATGCTTAACAGGAGAACCACCCCTAAGTTTACGATGCAAATACCTTTCTCTCTTATATGCTTCTAAAATAGCTAATACTAAAGAACACCCTACTTATAGCAATAAGTTCCCAGATCGATTTTAAGACACTTTCTCTACAACAAGACTAGATACACCATTTTACGAAAGAGTTAGAAACCTTCACGACCTACATCTTGAATTTCCTGAAATTCTCCCAACACATTTCCTAACTTCTCCACCTTGGTTAATACCAATTACCAAGATTAATACTAACCTTAGCATATATAAAAGAAGTGAGACTATAACAGACCTGATCAAACAATCATTCTTAATATAAATGGAAACTTATAAAAATAACTATAAGATATACACTGATGCATCCAAATCATCAGACGGTGTTTGTGCAGCCATCCTCACACCCAATACATCCTTAAAATTTAAATTCAATCCCATTCCTTCGTCATACATTGCAGAGTTGTTTGCAATATTACAAGCACTTATCACCATAAAAGAGTCGAAACAGTCCCCGTCTCTCATAATAACCGATTCACTAAGTTCACTTCACACTATCAAACCATATACCAATAATACAATTGCCTCACATATCCAATCGGAAATAGAGATTTTAAATATTAATAAGATCACTGTTGACTTCATGTTTGTTCCATCACATTCAGGTATACAAGGAAATGAAGAAGCAGATGAACTAGCCCACTTAGCATCATTCCACCAGGACTCCATTCTTATTAATGAGGTTTCTTCAGATGACTTTAAGTCAGAAATAAGCATCACAAAATAAACTCAAGGAAATCAAACAATTAGTGAAACCGTGGCTCCAACCCACAGCGAATAGACACGACCAAGTGAGAATAACACGTTTACGACTAGGACACAGTAACTTTACACATAAACACCTCTTTACGCGAACTGTACCGACAATGTGTGAAAATTGTCAAGTAACACTCTCCGTGAAGCATATACTAACTCAAAAAATATGAAGCAGCAAGAAATAAGCACACTATCCCAAATAATATAAAGAAAGCATTAGTCATGAACATTAAAAACACAATATGTTATCTTAAAGACTCAGGACTGTATCAATTATTGTAATTTTTTCTAACTTTTCCTGTAATATATTTTTTAGGTCGCTGATAACCCTTGTGGTTACAGCGTAAATAAATAAAAAAACTATTGAGAGATTCACTTAGGATTAATTTTTTCTTAATATTGTAGTTAATAACTTGGTTTGTTATTTAGATAATTAATATGTTAACCAATAATTATGTTAATTTTTTTAACGGGGAGATAGTGTAGTAGAGCGCAGTTCAATGGTTGCTCCACTATTACTCTCACTAAAATCAATTAAGTTTTGTATTCCTTTGAGTTTCTGACCAACTCAAGGTTTGTAGACAATAAAGTCCTTAGTGTAGACCTAGTAGATCATGTTTGTCATTTTCTTTAAGACCTTTAGAGCTCTTGTACACGAGTTGGCCTTAAAATTAACTTTTCCAAAACACAATACATGACCAACCCTTACTGGCTAAAAACTTTTCAACTAATAGCATGCAAATTGAACAAGTTTATACCTATAAGTATCTGGGCCACGAGATTAAATTAGGAAGAGACAATCAAACAACAGAGTTAAACAGGAGAATAGGACTAACATGGGCAGCTTACGGAAAACTGAGGAAAATCTTTAAATCAGATCTTCCCATGTGCTTAAAAATAAAGGTCTTTGATTAATGTGTACTTCCAGTTATACCGTATGTAGCAGAACATTACCCCTTACCAAAAAAAGTAATCAATAAGATACAAGTGGCACAGAGAGCAATGGAGAGGTCAATGTTGAATATATCCCTCAGAGAAAGAGTTTCAAATCGTCCTTCAACTAGGTGGACAGACGACATCAAGCGCATTTAGCACAACTGGATTCAGGGTGCTCAAAATCGGATGCAACGGAATTATTTACAGGAGGCCTATGTTTAGCAGTGGATGCAAAACGGCTAATAATGATGATCCGCACTGTGACATGTCAAGAATGAGAAATAAACGTAGAAACAAATAAAATATGGTATTCTTTCTCAAGTATTCCAGAATTATTAATAAAACGTAGTTACACGGCATGGATTTAATTATTAGACTTTATTACATTTATTGTTATATATGTGAGTTTTAGTACACTTAAGCTGTAAACACAATCAAACGAAGGTTTTATCAAAATAAACATTAAGAATATTAAGTAGGTAATCATTAAATAAATCAATATAAAATTCGTTCAATAAATTTTCAAAGTATATAAACATTCACATGTACTATGTATCTGTATTAACAAAAAGCAGGAAAAAACGAAGATAAAATTAAATTTACTCACCGAACATTCGCCAGCGTGTGTCTTCGATTCCTGAGATATCTATTGTGATGTTTCTGCAGATCGGCAATGGACCCTTGCTCAGCCTGCATTTTGCCGCCGGAAGATGGCGTGCCAGTCGTTGGCAGCCCCGCCGATCCTTCCGAAAATCGTGTCCTTTGTCCTTTTCTGCAGCTTATTATCGAGAACGTCGGCGACGTGGAATGAACATTTGTCCTCTTCGCTGTCAGTCTCCTAATTGGGGATAGAAAAAAAACGGATTGTTGGTAAATAGTATATAGGTGCCTTTTCGAGTGAACGGGGGCGTGTAAAGGTCTCGTGCTCGTGTTGAACGAATGCTTTTTCTGGTTTGGTTTGCGTGAGTAGAGATTTATTAAAAATTCTCATCAATTGTGCACTGTTAGTCATAATTATTAATTACTGTGATGTAGTGTATATCGGGTGTACTCGTTAAAATACACAGATTACGTGCCAGTGTCAATTAAATAAATAAGAACATATTACAATGTTGTTTTTTTTTATAAAAAACCTTAATGTATGTTAACACAAAAGTTAAATCCAATTTAATTAAATAATTCCAAAGTAACTCATAAAAAATTAATATTTAGAACAAAATACTTAAAAAAAAGAGATAATTACACTGAAAAGTACTGTTTTTATAATGACTAAGTCGACTACTATAATAAGAAAATAGAAAACAATTTATCAATTTGGAAAAAAAGAATATATAGAAAGAGATACGATAATTAGTAGATGATTTTGATCAATACAATGAAGAAGAAAATAATAGAGTTCATAAACAAAAAAATAAAAATATTATATATCCAAGAGCCTATGCATTTAAATTTATCAATTTGGACAATCTACCATGTTTTGTTCCATAAAATTCTTAACATTCGTCTGTGTATATACATCTCATAAGCATATATTCTTTTTTCTGTGTCAGAGTCCATTGTTCAACTTTCACAGCCATACAGCAAGACAAAAAATGGAATGTGATCATTCGGATTCTAAGCTCCAAAGTAATATTGGAAGAAATCGCTTGTTCGATTCTTGATAGGATTAATTATACAAATTATCTAGTCTATTACCTGTCAGTTGGCATACAAATTTAAATTTCTTTATGTCTTTGAAAATACTAGAATTTTAGTTTTGAAAACATTTAGTTGTAATCCGAACATTTCGCTCTAACGAACAACCGCATTTATCATATTTTGTAGTTCTCGTGCGTTGTTTGCTATTAGGACATTGTCATCCGTGTAGCTGATGTTGCCTATGCTGATTCCGTTAATCTTGATTCGCAATTATTAAGTTGCAACCCTGTCACATTCCTCGTCGGATTCGTATATCTTCGAATGCTGTGTGCTCTTTTTCAATTGTTGCCGGTTGGTGCCAATATAGTTCTGAGATAATTCGCAGGACTTGTTCGTAAATTCCAGCTATTCTCAGAATTTCGATTATCTTTTAATAGTTATCACAATCAAATGCTTTCCGATAATCAATAAAACATTCATATACACATACATTCGTGTCTCTACATCGTTTTGTTAGTACATACAAAGATCTTCTCGTGTTTCTAATCAGTTTCGAAATCCGAATTGAGTATCACTCATCTAGAAGTCATACTTCTTATAAATTCGTGTAAAGATGGTTCTGAGAAAAGTTTTAGACATGTGATATTAAGCTTAATATTCGATAAATATCGCATTGTGAGCAATTGGATTTTTTTGTTATTGTTACGAATGTTGATTTTAGCCAGTCTGTTGGTATTTTACCTGTGTCATATATCTTAGTGAATAATGCTGTTATCAAGGTTTACTTTCCTTGTGAGCAATTAATTTAAGTACTTCGACATTGATATTATCTGTACCGGTGGATTTACCGTTTTTTTGGCTTTAACTGCATAAATAACTTCGCTTTTGGTTATTACTGGACCCTTTTCATTTATTAGATAAGCTGATGATGGTGAAGAACAGAGTCTATCGTCAAAAATGTCTGAATGTACTTTTTCCATCTCTCAAGTTTGTCTTCTGTACCTATAATTATTTCGCTATTATTCTTTTTTAATATTTTTTCATGTCCCTTTCTGTGTCTAACTGCCATTTTTTCTGTCCCATATTTATAAGGTGTTCGATTTCTAGGCATTTTGTTGACGTCCAGTTTTCTTTAGCTTCTCTGCACATTTTTCTAATGATTTTATTAATTCTTTTGTATTTTATTGGGTTTGTTTTATGTTTTCGTCTTGATGAGGTCCATGATTTCTTGCGTTATCATTCTTGTTTTCTGTTGTTTTTCGTGAATTCGATGTCTTCTTCTTGTACCTTAATTATTTTCGTTTTTAGAGCAGTCCATGCAACTTAAACGTCTACCTGTACCAAGTTCTTTATTGTTTCTATTTCCTTCTTAACCTTAATACCTATTTGTTTTTTTCTTTCAGGGTTCTTTAGTTATAAGATGTTTATTTTTCTTTTTACTTTTTCTCTTATAACTTTCAAAAATCTTTTTAGTCTAAAATCCATTATAACTGGATTGTGATCGCTATGAATGTCAGCTCTAGGGTATGTTCTCGTAAATTTTATGTACTTCTTAAAGTTGACATCGAACAAAATGAAGTTTATTTGATTCCTAAAAATTCTATCTTTACTGTCTGCAGGAGATTTCTAAGTATATGGTCTTATATGATGTTGTTTAAAGGTGTTGGCTATTAACAGGTTGTTCTATACGCAGAATTGTACAAATATTTCTCCACTACTGTTACTGGTACCCAAAATGTATGATCCTATGTTTCCTTCAGCGTCACGACCAATTTCGACATGAAAGTCACCAATGGTCATTATTATCTCGTCTCTGTTAGCCAGTCGCATTGTTTCATTTACTTTTTTCTTCTTCAAGTTCCATCTTCTATTGAAGGTTGGAAATCATCATACCCTATTGACTGCAGCTCTGAACATTTAAACCACTCCCTCAAGTTCTTAAGCTACGATATTCTTTGTCTTCCAATATTTCGCTTTCCTTGAATTTTGCCTTGCATTCTAACTTGCAAAAATGAGTATTTTGGCCTTCTCATCGCATGTCCTTAGTATCAAAGTTTTCTTCTTTTGATAGTCAACAATATTATAGATTCATTTCCTATTCTTCTAGTAACTTCTGAGTTTGGCATTCTTTGAGTCCATGATATTCGTAGAATTCTTCTGTAACACCAAAATTCAAAGGCGGCCAACTTATTCAGATGCACTCATTTTATTGTCCATTCTTCCAATCCATAAAAAAGAGAAGTAAATAAGTAACGCCTAAATATCCTCATGATTAGTCCTAATCTTATATCCTGACAACAAAGAAACTTTTGAAGTTTAACGAATGATGCACGTGCTATTTCAATACGTGTCTTAATTTCTTTGGCTTGGTCTTCATTTGATGTTATTTATGTTCCTAAGTATTTGTTGGTATCCACACTCTCAATTATAATATCTTCTAAAATCAACTGGAAGTTTACATCTGCTAATTAAGTCATGATCATGCATTTATTTTTCTTTAAAGTCATCCTGAGTCCGTATTAATGACAGCAGTTATTAAGGCGTTACATCACGTTTTGTAAATTATTGTTATTATCCGTCATTATTACTGTATCGTCTGCAAAATGCAAGTTATTGAAAATTTCGCCATTGGTAGATATACCTTCTATCGAATCTGAGAGCGCTTCTTTAAATACCACTTCACGAAGAGTAGTGTCGACAGCACTCAACCCTGACGCACTCCTTTCTGTATTTTAATATCTCGGGTGTTCGGATTCTAAACTCTTACCATGGCAGTTTGATTCCAATATAGATAAGAAATCATTTTCATATCACGACTGTGAATATTTTTGCTTTTTAAAATAACTACAATACATATAAGTACATTTATCTAACTACTACTACTACTACTTGTCGGTTTATAACGTTCTCCGCCGTTTTCCGACTTCCAATCGCCACTTAGACCGGTTGTTCCATAGATCTTCTTCTATGGCCCTCTCTCTCAGTTCTTTATTTATTCCTTCGCTCCAACTTTTTCTCGGTCTACCTCGTTTTCTCTTTCCTTCTGGTTGCCACTTTAGTATTTCTTTTGGCATTCGTTGTTCGTCCATTCTTTGTAAGTGTCCGAACCAGATAAGTTGTTTTGTTGTTAGGTCATCTGTGATTGTTCGTTTGATTCCCATTATTTCTCTAATGCGTTCGTTGGTAATCCTTTCTCTTCTAGATCTTCCTGCGGCTCTTCTCCAAAAATCCATTTCCGTCGCTTTCAGCGTTGACAGTGTTCTTTCTTTCAGTGGCCATACCTCACAGCTGTATAAAGTGATACTTTTTACTATAGTCTCATATATCCTCTTTTTATTTTCTTTGCTGATGGATTGGTCCCATAAAATGGTGTTTAACAGTGTGATGGCTTTTCTCCCTGACGTATTTCTCTCTCTTATGGCTTTGTCTAATTTTCCATCTTGTGAAATAGTGATACGTAGGTATTTGTAGTCACAGCAGTGCTTTATCGTAGTGTTATCGTCTAATATGAGATCTTTTTGTTTTGCTCCAATGCACAGGTATTCGGTTTTCTTTTTATTTACTTCTAGACCCCATATATCATACTCTTCAATTAATTTTCGTGCCATATAGTTTAAATCGTCATAATCTTGAGCCATTATTACTTGATCGTCTGCAAAGTTAAGCGTATATACCATAGTATTGGTGAGCGGTATCCCCATTGTCCTGCATTTTTGTTTCCATCTTTTTAAAGCACTTTCGAGGTATATTTTAAATAAAGTGGGAGACAAGCAACATCCTTGCTTTAATCCTTTTGATGTTATAAATCCTGTTGTTATTTGTGTCCCCGCTTTTATCTTTATTATTGGTTGGTTGTATAGCACTTTGACGGCTTTTATTAATTCTATATTTATCTATCTATCTAACTATAGAGGGATAAAATTAATGTCGCAGATAATGAAAATTTGCGAGAGAACTGTAGAGCAAAGGTTACGGAGAGAGATATCGATAGGAGAATAAGAGTTTGAGTGTATGCCAGGAAGAAGGACAACAGATGTCTTGTTTGCATTGAGACAGTTGATAGAGAAATACAGCGAGAAGAAAAAAGAGCTACATTTGTTATTTATAGATATTAAGAAGGCGTAGGACACAGTTCCTTGACAAGAGCTATGGAGATGTATAAGGGAGAAATGGGTGGTTTACGTCAAGGCTCTCCACTGAGTCCTTTCCTGTTTAATCTTGATATGGATGTATGGACAGAGAAAGTAAGGGGGGGCTCTTCGGTTAATGTTCTTTACTAGTGATATCGTGTTAGTATAGGAGAACTAAGGAATGTTAAAGGAGAAGTTGAAGGGTGGAGAAGGGCTATTGAAAAGGGAGGACTTAAGGTTAGCAGGTCGAAAACGGAGTATAGGTGGTTGGGAGGAAAAGAAATGGTTGGGGACATAGAATTGCTTGTAAAAAAGCTAGGACGAGTAGAAGAATTTAAATACCTTGTCTTCTACATAACGGAAAATGGAGCATTCGATCGAGAAATTTCTCACAGAATACAGGCTGGTTGGTTTAACTGGAAGCGAATGAGAGGGGTACTTTGTGGGGAGAAGAGTATGGTGAGACCTGCTTTGTTGTACGGTGGTAAATTGTGGCCTGTAAGAAAGATTCAGGAAAAGAAGATGGAGGTAGCTGTCATGAAAATGTTACGGTGAATGTTGGGTAAGACTAGAAGGGACAGCATCAGAAACGACTTGATTAGGGAAAGAGCCGGGGTGACTATAGTCTCAAAAAATATTTAAGAACAAAGACTGAAATAGTTTGTTCATGTCAGACGTACAGCTAAAAACTCTGTGAGACGAAGGATAGAGCTTCTTCTTCTTCTTCGTCTAGCCATTCATGTCCACATCTGAACATAAGCCTCTTCAAGTCTTCCTTTCCATTGTTTTTTATTGTACGCTACTTGTAGTCAATTTTTCTCGGCAGTCCTTTTCAGATCATCTGTCCATCTTATAGGAGGTCTGCCTCTGGGTCTTTTGTGTTGGTATGGTCTCCTGATTAAAATTGATCTGTGCCATTTGTTTAGATCGCTCCTAGCTACATGTCCAGCGTATTCCCATTTCAACTTTATTGATTTTTGCACCACATCGGTGACTTTGGTTTTCTGCCTTATCCATGTGTTTGTTTTCTTGTCCTTAAGTGATGTACCTAGCATTGCTCTTTCCATCGCGTGTTGAGTGACTCTAAGTATATTTATATTCTTTTTTGTGATTGTCCATGTTTGTGCCGCATAAGTTAATATCGGAATAATGCATGCATCAAAAACTTTAGATCTAAGATGTAATTGAATTTGTTGATTTCTGAGTATATAGTTCAGTTTACCGAATGCTGTCCAAGCTAACTTTCTTCTTCTTTTTATTTCTTCAGTTTGAATTTCCCTATTTAGTATTATTTTTTGTCCTAAGTATATATATTCTTCAACTTTTTCTATAACTTTATCGTTTATTATTGTCACGGTGTCTTCGGAGTGCATGACTTTTGTTTTGTTTAAATTCATTTTTAGTCCTATTTTAGAAGATTCGGTATGTAGTTCTAAAAGCATGGTTTGCATTTCCTGTAGGTCAGTAGCTATCACCATTATGTCATCTGCAAATCGTAGATTACTGAGGTAGCGACCATTGATGTTTATTCCCTTATATTTCCAATTTAGGTTTTTAAAAATGTCCTCCAAAACTAAGGTAAACAGTTTGGGTGATAAGGTATCTCCCTGTTTGACTCCCCTGTTTAATGGTACAGGGTTCGTGTGTTCATTTTTATTTAGGTAGTATGTAGCTGTAGCTTGGTTCATAGTTTCTTTTATTAAGTTAATATATCTGCTGTCTATTCTACAATTTTGCATTGCGTTTATTACGGCCGTGTGTTCTATGGTATCGAAAGCTTTTTCGTAGTCTACAAATGCTAGGAAAACTGGAAACTTGTATTCGTTACATTTTTCTATTAATATTTTTGTGGTTAACAGGTGATCGGAAGTTGAATAGCCTTTTCTAAAACCTGCCTGTTCATATGGTTGGTATTCGTCTAATTTCCTTGTTAGTCGAGTAGTTATGACTTTGGTGAGTATTTTAAACAGGATAGAGCTGTTAGAAGTTAATAGAAAAAGACGTAAAGGAAAACCGAAGAGAATATGCAAGGACTTTATAGCAAAAGACTTGAGAGAGAAAGGTTTAGGTAAAGAAGACCCGACGGATAGAAATGAGTGGCGACGAAGAGTAAGGAACAGCCACCCCTGAAAAGGGAAAAGCTAGAAAAGAAGAAGAAGAAGGTAGAGAAGCCAAATACGTGAGTTCTAAATTAAAACTTCCATAACACAGAAGCTCTCCAAGAATATCAAGCAATTTACGGACAGGCATACAAAGACACTTTCATTTAATGCCAGAGGGCTTCGGTCCAAGAGGAAATTAATGAAGATATGTGGAAAAATGATTGAGATTTTTAAACCGATAGAGAAACATGCATGTTTTCATGATGGAAATAACACAAAAATTATAAGATAGCATCTCTGGGTTTTTATAGTAAGCTAATAATCTGGTACATGTAGAAAATATTGAAGAATAATTACAAAAAATACTGAAACAATGGAAGCCAGATATTGAAAGAAACTTTTGAAATTTAACAAAGAGGAAATAAATGCAAAAGCCAACTGTACAGTCAGAGTGGTATAAATTTAATGAAAAGTGAGATGTGATGGGCTTTTATTACAGAAAAACGCCAATAAAATTAAAAAAATTCTGTAAGACCGCCGTAAGACTATATAAATGTGATTTCAACTAATGTAGAGTATAAAACGCGTGATTTAAGATGGATAATGGATAATGCGTATTCAACGCCAAAATGCTAATCGCACAATAAAAAATCGGTGAAGTTCTTAGAAGGAATCTGAGAAGAACCTAGGACAGATGAAAAGACTTGGTGGGAGACGGTTGGACAAGATTTGTGTGAGAAGAAAATACCATAAGGAGAAATGTAATAGAAACAATGGAAAATTATGATGAAACATGAAATATACAATACTGATTCTATAAGTTAACTTAGAGACCGTCTAGTCTGTACCATATAATAATAAATATAACAGTATGTTATTATTAATATAACAATAATATATACTTATGAAACTGATCATAATAAAATTTAATGGTAATAAATTTGGTACTGTCTAATTGTACTTCAAAGATAAAGAGAAATACATTAAATAACTCAACTCAAATCTAACAGAAGTAGGAGAAGAAATCTTAACATCAAAAGATGTCAATGAAAAGTAAAGCAATATTCAGAGGGCATTACTAAAGAATGTAGAAGAATATTTAACGCCTGAAAAGACAAATAAAAAACAGAAGTGGTTGACTTCAGAAATTCTAGCATTAATGGAAGAGAGGAGAAAAAGCAAAGGGAGAACTGAGCGAAAATATCAAGAACTACAAAGTAGAATTAAAGTAGAGATAAAAAAGACCATAAAAAAATGGTTAATAGATCAATGCATAGAAATGGAAGAGTATTGCAGAAAATGGGATAGTTAAATGGTAATATTCCTTAAAAAATAAAATAACTAACAAATACCAAAAACCGAGCACACTATGGGATACTCAAAGATGATAATACTTAACTTATTGCAGACATTAAAGATAAACTAATATTTTGCTCAGAATACATAATGAAACTATTCGACTATGTTAAAATGATACAAGAAGAACCACAGGAACAAACAGGACCGACAATAATAATGTGCGAATTAGAACAGGCAATTAGAAACACAAAGACCAAAAAATCAGTAGGTCCAGATCAGATACCTACTGAGCTAATTAAACGCATTGACGAAGAAACACTGCATATACTTTCAGATCTGAACAAAGTATATACAACAGGAGTAATACCCAATGATTGGTTGCTGTCCAAGTTTGTAACACTACCAAAGTCAGTACATGCGACAGAATACTACCAGTACAGAGCATTTCCTTAGTAAGCCACATACTTAAGATATTTCTCAAAATAATACATGGAAGACTATACAAAAAAATAGAAGAAGATATAGATGACACCCAGTTTGGATTCAGAGGAGGACTAGGAACGAGAGAGGCTCTGTTCGATTTTAACGTTCTCGCGCAAAGACGACTAAATATGAACCAGGATCTCTATGTCTGCTTTACAGATTATCAAAAGGTTTTTGATAGAGTATGATATCAGAAACTCGTAAAACTGTTAAAAGAAAAGAATATGGATAGTCGAGATATAAGGGATATTGTCAATCTGTACTGGAATCAAAAAGCAATTTTTAATCAAACAATATCAGAGGACCAACAGAGTATATCAATAAACAGAAAAATCTTGAGCAACATAAGATTCGCAGACGACACCGCTGTTTTTGCAGACAGTCTAGAAGCACTGCAACGCTTAGTAAATAGATTACATTAAGTCGGTATAAAATATGAACTACAAATGAACGTTAATAAAACCAAGTGCATGATTATTTCTAAGCAACATACAGTAGGAAGGTTAGATATCGAGGGAAAACAAGTGGAAAGAGTAAATAACTACAAATATCTGGGAACCTGAGTATATGAAAACAATGTCCAAGGTAGAGAAATAAAGACACGCATTGAAATTGCAAGACAAGCATTTATAAAAATGAAAACAATGTTTGTTAATCGAGACTTTCCTCTGGAGCTGAGGATAAGAACCTTAAGATGCTACGTGTTCTCGACATTGTTGTATGAAATGGAAAGCTGGACACTAAAAGTGTATAATATAAAGAAGTTGGAATCATTTGAGATGTGGTGCTATAGTTGGATTTTGAAAATTCCATGGACCCAACGAGTTACAAATGCAGAAGTGTTAAGAAGGCTACAAAAGAAGGGTACTTAAGAATGCTGGAATATTTAGGCCAATTAATAGAGGTGCGACATGTGAGATATTAGGGCTCATAATTCAAGGTAAAATCAAGGGTAAAAGATCCATAGGAAGACGAATAATTACCTGGCTAAGAAACCTAAGAGAGTGGTATAGTTGCAGCTCAGTAGATCTTTTCAGAGCAGCCGCTAATAAGGTACGGATAGCTGTGATGATAGCCAACCTTAAATAGGAGAAGGAACTACAAGAAGAAGAATTGTACTTCAGAGTAACGATAATTTAAATAGTAAAAAAGGTAATAAATTACCCTCCCAACGGTTGCAAAGTGCTCTGTTCTTCATCCTCCTCTTCCAGATCTTCCTGTATGTCGTGCAGTTCGGACGACGACGTCGTTTGACCGGGTCTTGGTGGAGTCTCCAGGGCTGGTGGGGAAGGGTCAGGGCCGACCGGCTTGCCTTCGGGGGGCGCGCCGCACCAAGGCAAGCAGCACTTCCAGGCCCCGACCAGTGTGCCGACGTTTTAGCTCTCAGACGGGGTACCAATTGTACTAAAACAAAAAAGAGAAGTTTCAGTTAACGAATGCGAAAACATACATATACGTAAATTGTAGTTTTATAGTTTTATTAATTACTTGTTTTTAATTTTGCGGTTACGGGCGCATACACCAGGGTCGATTGTAGGGTTTTGAGCGCCCCGGGCAAAACAAAATTTGGCGCCCATTCATAGAGAAATATATAAATTTACTGCAAATTAAAAAAAATGGTAAAAAAGAACAAAAAAACATAGCATGCACAACCCTCAAATAAGAAATGCAAAAAAACACATACACAAAAACTAAACGTTTTGCAGAACGTTTACAAAACACATTCCAACCAAACGAGGGAGGTAACCTTGAAGGAACTGACTGATATTTACCAAGACGAAATGAAAATTATATTTGGTACTTATAAAGAACTCCAAAAGGGGATAAATAAAAATATTACTCCTAGAAAAAATCCTGAAAAGGGAAATTTACCCACTAAATAAATGCATCATTCGGACTTAAGCAAGTACCGATTTACTGGAAAGTTGCATAGGTTATAATGATAGCAAAGCCAGGTAACCGTAAAATAAAGTTTCATCATATAGACCTATATCTCTGTTGCCTATACTATCGAAAGTATTTAAAAAACTATTGCTAAAAAGATAAAAACCGATAATAGATGAAAGAAACCTCATACCACCTAATTAGTTTGGTTTCAGGAAAAGTCATTCTAACTTGGATGAAATGCAAAGAATGACTTATTTAATAGAACAAGAACTGAAAGGAAAGAAACTTTGTTCAGCTGTCTTTCTGAATGCTGCCCAAACTTTCCCGCTTATTTATCCAGCATTGGCATACAAAAACAATTAAAACTATTCTAAGAAAAACGCACACGTAAATAAATGCTAAATCAATTCCTTTTTATAAAGAAGCTCCATACGAAAGCTGGCAATTCAATTGCCTATCATGGTTCAAAAAACGGTGGCTTGCAATATTACGTCATAGTTTCTAGGTAGAAATATTGCCTGCGGCCGACGAACCTTTTTTCCTTTACAAAGTAAAGGAGTAATAACATCAGGAAAACATTTTAAAAAGGATTTGAAACTAGCTACTAAAATAGGTTTAAGAACCTTTAAATTAAAAGACAATCATGATACTTAAAAGTAATGACACAAGGTCGACGTTATGGGGTTTCACCTAAAGGAAACATACGTTTCCTTGCTCGAAATAGGGGACTACTTTGCCCACCAGGTGAAACAATCCAACTCCTACTACTACTGATGAGCAAAGTGATCCCCTTTTTCGAGTAAGGAAAACGTATGGTCGCTTTAGGTGAAATCTCATAACACCGACTATGTGTCATCCGTCATCACTTTATAACCATGATTGTCATCTAATTTAAAGGTTTCTAGACCTATTTTAGTAGCTAATTTTAACTACTTTTTAAAATGTTTCACTGATAATGCTCCGATTGGATCGAAAACGTTTTGGAATATTTGTGATTATTTTGACTAAATTTTAATTATTTTTTAATAAAATAATATACTATTATACACCAAAAGTTTTTACTTCTTTTTAACTTTTTTTTACTTTATTTTTTTATTATTATCATCCAAATAATCTTAAGGATTTGCCTCTTACGAATTATATGGTATTACGAATATACTGCCCTTTTGACTGTCAAAAAGTGGCTTATTTTCTAATTTATGTTGTTAAAATTTTACACACCTGCTTAGTCCTTCCTTGGTTTTTTTTTACAAAAATAATTGTCACCGGAGATTGATAAAAATTAAAAAACAACGCCATGTAAGAAAATACACAATATAGATACATTAGGTAGATAGGTAAACGCGAGGGGGTGATAATTATAAGGATTGATTTTCCTTTTAATATCAACTATTCGTTATTCTACCGGTTAAAAAATGTACATAAATATGTTTGAGAAACAATCTGCCTATATCATTTACTATGTTTCTTAAAGCTATTGAGTATATCTATCTGGGCTAACCAATCAAAATTAAAAAAAAAAATAAAATAAGACTGCAGAAATAATAAAACTACAATGCTTACTTGGATGACGTTTATTATATTCAGTTATTTATTAAAAAAAATTAACAGGACAAAATAAATAGTTACAGCAAGCAAATATAAAACTAAAGCATAAGAAGATACAATCAAGAAATAGCGAAAGCATTTAGATCTTTTGCATGAATCTTAATTATTATATCTTAATAATTCCCTCTAGCAGAAAAGGCCGTCTGGCATTAAATAAAAGGAACTTGGACATATTAATTCCATCGTTTTAGTTTTTTTCCCATTAGTATGCTGTTGTTAGAGTTTTATATAAAATCGCTTCCTATCTCTACCCATACATATGTAGTATGGCAAAGACAATAGTATCAAATTACAAAAAAGAATATTATTTTTCTTCTTTATGTGCCTTGTCCTCCAAGAACGTTGGCGATCAGTCGCGTGATCTTTACTTTATCCGCAGCTGACCTGAATAGTGCCATGGTGCTGACTTCATTCCACTGGCGTAGGTTCTTGGGCCAGGATGTGTTTCGTCGTCCAGTATCACGTTTTCATTCTATTTTTTCTTAATAATTACATGTAGAAATTCATATTGAATATTCCTTATCACGTGGTCAAAGTACTACAATTTTCTCTTTTTTACGGTCTTCAGAAGCTCTCTTTCTTTGTTTAGACGCTACAAAACTTTCATTCGTCACTCTGTCCACCCACGATATCCTCAATATTCGGCGGTACGCTCAAGAGTTGTCTATGTTTTCATTCCATACAATAGAATACTGAAGTAAACAATGTAATAAGCGCGTTCTTAAGGGAATGCTTACCACCCTGCTGATTAATACCTTTTGCACATTCTTAAATGATATTCTAACTTATTTTATTCTGCTTTTTATTTCCTAAGATAAGTATCACTTTTTATTTACTCAAAAGCCTAAATATTTGTATGTTTGTACCCTACCCACTATTTTTTATCTATCCTGATATCAGTTAAATGTTTAGCTTTATTCTTGTTTTTCTGATGATTATTCATTTGGTTTTCTTTGTATTAATTTTCAAACTTATTTGTCTACCATGGTCTGTTACTGCTGATAAAAGTATTATAAATTGACTTTATCTGTTGCTAGTAGAACTGTAAATCAGCATATCTTAAGTTGTTGATCACTCCTCCATTAGCAGTTATACCCTGTTCTGTCTTCCACAACATCTCTGAAAAAATTTTTTGCTTTATAAATTAAAAAGCGAAGAGAGCACACATCCCTTTTAAACTTCTCTTATAATTGGAACTTCTTCAGACGTCTGACTTTAATTCTAAAGTCAGCTGCTTGAGTCCAGTACAAACAGGCGATTTAATTCTGGTGTTTAAAGTGTCAAATCCTATATGGTAGTCGACAAAGTAGGTGTATACGTTAAGATTTACATTTTTGCATCTCCGTATAAAAACCTGGATGCCAAATAACGCCACTCTTGGCCAGCGAAACCACTTTTGAAGCTAAACTGAGATTTACCAATGTTTTCTTTGCATGTGGTATATATTTTGGAGTGATTGATTTTCAGAAAAAACTTTAGTATTTGATTCATTAAACTAATTTTTCTGTATTTTTTGCAGTACTTGATCATAGCCTTCTTAGGTATCTCCACGAACGTTGATTTAAACCATTCTTTACGATCTATTCCGCTCTTGTATATGCGGTTAAGCAAGTCTTATAAAAGTGAGATAGGTCTGTCTTATCCAAGCGTTTGTCAATACCTTTCAATTTTCGCGCTGATAATCAAAAGATTTAGATACTATAATTACTCTATTCGTGTTAGGCTATATAAGTTCCGAACATAAAGCTTATTTTCGGAAGATTGCCTCCCTGCTAAGAAAAACGTTTATCACTGATCAACATTCAAAATTTGAAGGAAAAATTGGAAAAAGTTTACTACTTTACTTGTAAAAGTTTAAAGCTTCAAAGTGATAAAGCCAAGTCCTGGCTCTACATGCACGCTACTGGTACAACTTTCGAAAGAGGTGATTCAGTCCCACACGTAAGAAAGGATTTTGACCGAAACTTCAACGAAACTGGGAAGGCTTGTAGACCGTCCTGCAGAAAATAAACGACTAATCTACCGCATCCAGTTTTTAGCTAGAACTAAATCCATGGTAGTTCATATCGAGAGACTAGCTCCATATCATGGAACTGATCCACCCTATTTCAATCGATCCCTGATAGTCCAGTTATTCGAGGCAAATAACGAGGCAAATAGACTATAAAGGAAGAAGCAGTATTACGAAAGTTCCATAAGATTTATCCCACATAAAAAACTCCCTTGACAAAAAAAAAGAAGTAGTTCGAGAACATTTAAGAGAACATCAAGAATTCATGGAATGTCTAATGAAGTTTGGAACGTCGGAAAATATATATAAAAACAAGTTAGTGTTGATTGAAGTTAGTTTAAAGAAGTGTAACAATATGTTATAATTACCGTAAGTTTATTTTTATACATTTATTTTTTGCTGTACAGCTTTAGGCAACATTTACTTTTTGTAAACTTAATTTCTTTCTATTTAAAAAATATGATTACTAAATACATATAATTTTTTTTTATTTACAATTAAGGCGCATCAACCTAAGTGGTTATTAGCGCCGTTTGGTTTTTTATAATTTTTTTTACCTTTTTGGATACATAATATATACAGATTTTAACATACATAGATTTTTACATACATAAATCTGAATTAAACTAAATACATTGGTTAATAGAAGATTACACATTTATTAGTACTCGCACTAATGTTTAAATTTGATTGTATATTTCTATTGACATTAGAAAACTTAAAACAGACGAATAGATACAGTTTTCTCCTAGATACTCGCGTAGCGTTGTCGGTAGGTTACACTTTTTTCTCTCATTTGAATATGCAGGGCATTCGATTAAGGAATGTTGGACACTTAAACTGTTAAAACACTAACCTCACATTGGATAAACACTTCCAGTAATATGGTATTCATGTGTTAAGCGTGTTTGTCCTAATCTCAGTCTGTTTATTATAATTTGGTCTTTCCTGTTGCGACACATATTCTTCCATCTTGTAACTGTTGTTTTTATCTCTCGTAGTTTTTGTTGAAATTAATTCCATTCTTGAAGCCACCGTTCTTTCAATGTCGAGTTAATCCAGTGATGAAAATCTTTCTTATAGGTAGGTTCTATCATCAAGTCACCGTTGTTAATTGAAGATATGTGACGGAATCCACATAAATTTTAAAATCGCATTCTTTTGCTGAAGTTGGTACAAATGGTTCTTTATCAATTGCAACAACGGATGAGTTGGGAAAATGGTGGCTAAGCTACTCATGGAACTTAAGGAATCTGTTATTATTAGGCAACTGTCTAAGTTGACGTTTAGTGCATATTCTAATGCTTTAGGTTACGAATAGTTCTCCTGTATATACTGTACTAAAATTTGAGATTTTGTATGAAGCAAAGTAGTCGTTGTGTATGAGGGCTCATTCCACTCCTTTTTCTGATTTGGAGAAATCAGTATAAATATGTTGGTAATTCTGGTACTTATCAATCTTACTGTAAAATTGTTTAACCATAAAGGAAGCATTAAGTTGATTACTAGTCTTTTTTAAACTCATGTTTAGGAAGGGTTTTCTGACCATCCATGGAGGAGCGGTTAAAAGGGTGGTTTGGTATATCTTAGGGAAGACAATATTATTGCTGGTCATGTATCTATTAAGTCTTTCATAAAAAGGGGGTTTAGATCTTTTTTTGTTAAGATATATTGTGTGGAAACGAGAAGCAAAGACATTGTTTCTGACGGGATTTTCACTATATGCTGAAACGTTTGCAGCATATGCTAGGCTAAGATATTGTCTTCTTAATTCCAGAGGCATTTCTCCTACTAAACATAGTAAGCTATCTATAGGTGTGGTACAAAAAGGCTCCTAAGGCTATTCTTACAGCAGCATTTTGTATTGCTTGCCACTATTTTAAAAGTGATTAACTGGTAGACCCATACACTATTGAACCGTAATCGACTTTAAGATCTAATTAGGCTCTTATATACTGTCAATAAGATATCTTGATCACATCCCCAATTTTTAGTAGATAGGACTTTCATTATGTTCAAATATTGTTGACAAGATGTTTTAAGATAATAAATATGTTGTTTAAAATTTAAATGTTTGTCAAAATTAATTCCAAGGAATTTGATACAATCAACATATTCTATTTTTGATTGTTGAAAGATGAAGTTCTGGACTACTGACATTGCGTTTTCTGGTGAAATGGATACATTTACTTTTGTTGTAACAAAATTTCATTCCAGATTTCATTTACCATTTTTCTAATGCAGAAATAGTATCTTGTAAGGTTTGTTTAATTAGTTCTACGTTTCTTCCTTTACAATAAATTATAAGATCATCTGCGTATAGCCTACTGTTTACTGGTGGAGAATCGTTTTCCAAAATACTGTTAATAGCAATAAGAAAAAAAGTAACGCTAATCGATTATCCTTGAGAGGTTCCATTTTCCTGTATTCTTGTTTTAGAAATAAAAATAATCTATTTTTACTTGGAAGCTTCGGTTTTTTAATAAGTTAGTGATGAAGTTTAGCATATATCCTTGTATACCTAATTTCTGTAAAGTTTTAATTATCCCATGGCGCCAAACTGTATCAAATGCTCTGGTTATGTCAAAAAATACCGCTAGGCAGCTTTGATTATTTGCTAGCGCTTCATGTATTTTAGACTCGAGGTCAACTAAGTTGTCTAGAGTTGATCTATCTTTACGAAATCCACTTTGTTTGTTAGATAAAACAGATCTTTGCTCGAGTATCCAAATAAGACGTTGGTTAATTAATTTTTCGATCACTTTGCCCATTGCACATCCTAACGATACTGGAAGGTAGGAGTTTGGGTCTGAACATTTCTTAAGGAAAATAATAGGAATATCATCTGGATCAGGACTAGAGTTTTTAATAGAATTTATAGATTCAGCTAACTGAATCTTATAATTTTTCCATTGAACATTGGGTAGATATTGTCTAATAATTTTAGTAACCCCTCAATATTTTTTGTTAAAGTTTGAGCAACACTCAATGGGTCGGGTGAACCATACGGGTTTTCAAAAAAGTGTATCGTTTCTTGGTAATTAAGAACACTTTCATTTGTGTCGTCAAAAAATACTCTTGTTGGCTGCATCAATTTCTGTATATCAATAGGATCTATTGTTGGGATAGTTCTCTTCTGTTTTGAACGTGTATCCTTAGCAGGCCGTATAAAGCATTCAGGAGTTTCAGGTAGTGTAACTGTTTCAGAAAAAGCTCTTTTGCTCTGTGTTTGCAGTATATATTCTGTGCTAATTGGTGAAGTGGTCAATGATTCATTAGTTTCTAATCCTATTTGATTAACGTTTATACCTTTATTTGTAAGCGGGTTATCGTTGCTTTGCCTTGGTTTATTTACATCTACATCTTTATTTTTGTATTGTTTAGATTGAGTGTGTTGTACCAAATAATTTGGTTCTGAATTAATTTATACTGAGTGTTGTGTTACGTCGGTTATAATGTCTGCTGTAGTCACTGTGTTATTTATTATTGAACTGGAGTTATTATTTTTTTTTCGATGACAGTTTGAGACGATATGGTCAATCTTTTTACAAATATAACAGGAGTGCTGGTCTACAGTCATAAAAATTTTATAATTTGTATTGTCATGACAAATTAACAAGGTTTCATAAAGTATTAGGTCCACTAAAGGTGAAATATATACCTGTCTACGAAAACTTAGTACGTGTTGAAATTCGTGACGAAATGTGCCAATTTTAAGGAATGATAAGGGAGACATAAGTTTAAAGCCTAGTTTCTGTAGTTCTGATTCTAGAATACTATGTGGAATTGTTGGACATACATTGGATATAGTCGTTCACTTGTAGCATTGCGTACTACAATGATATATTCAAGGCCAGAATCGCTCGTTGTCGAAGAGTGTTGGGCGGGTTTTTTTTAAACATATAGAAACTATATCGTATCTTAAATCCAAGCACAATTAGATAATATGAAATTATAATTTATTATTGGACGCCACCACTGGTTTATCCTCGAAGGGGACGAGCAAAAAAAATTAAGATTTATCGAAGGTTTACAAGAAAACTATACTTTATTATTTCTTAGTAATGAACAAAAAGAAAACATTAAAAGTTATGTCATCCCAAAAGGATACCAAAATACCATTTCATGTTTACATTACCATAAACAAAAAAGCTTTGTATCGTATTAAATAAAGAATTAGTTATAAAGAAAATGAATATATATATTAACCCCAAATTTCGAAATTTGTTTACATTGAAAATAATATAGTTATTTATCAACTAGGAATAATAGAGAAATTAAACCTTTAAATAAAGTTAAAACACTTCACTATATTTTCATTCTTTGAGTTCATAATTATTTCTCGTTTTCTTGATAGAAGATATAATAAAAATTGGTACAACCTGAATCTGCTCTGTTTCTTGTCTTATTTAGTCAGTCAACCAAATGAAACCATTGATTCGGCTCCATCCTATATCAATCCACCACCATCCTAGATAAGAGGGGTTAGGTATTCCATAAAAAGATACCGCTACTGGGCCAGGATCTGGAATAACTCCATACCAGTATTATCTTGAGACATGTATTAGAAATATATCAGCATTATAGCCTCTCCAATAAGGGTCTCTAAATGAGACCCACTTCGGAAACACGTCTTAACGGTTGGACGTTCTTAAGAGAAAAGAGGGAGACGCTATTCTTGCGCTCTCTGAATCTGGGCGTGAGTGACAAGTTGATGAATGTGCTCATCTACCGGATATATTTGGGAATTACAGAAGAATCCTTGAGTCGGCTACAAGTACTTGACAGATAGATGGGGTTAGTAGTTTTATTTAAAAAAAATAATCGAAATTATAATGATTTTCTTTTAAATCTTTTGAAACGGTTACACACTAAGAGTAATTAATCGTCTTCCTTGTATTATTTGATTGTTTACTATGATTTCTATTCTTCCTTAGATAAATAAATCCAAATCCTGCTGTCAGCTATACGAGAAGAGAACAATATATCTTTTGACGAAATAACTGATCCTAGCGATACAAGGTAATCTTCTAATCTTACATTTTCTAATGAACTAAATACAATAGCTTGCTTTCTGGATGGAAAATTAAGAGTACTGGTTACTGATGAGTACGATTTTTTAAGTGTTGGTGGTGAAATACAGCTCATTTTCTGAGCTAATTTGGAATTAATATCATCCATTTAAATAAACTTTGAAACTAGTGATTAGATCTAAATCCGGTCCTGTATCCAAACTATAACAAGGCAATTAAGCCGGTGCAAAAACAAAAAAGATAAGAAATTCTTGTTTGTATTTTAAATATTCGATGGTTTTTCTTATGTTTTCAAATAGATATTTTTGTTTATTACTAATAATTTATGTAATATAAGCTGACTTACAGAGTCTCTGATGTTACTCCTACTCAGGAACTTCACCAACTCACTCTTGTAATTTTTCAACGGATATATTTAACTTAAAATTCACTTAACTTAAGAGCCGATATTTTCCTATTATACTGGTTAACTTCCAGGTCAGGAATCAAATACATATAATCTTTTATTTATTCCCGTCTTCTCATTGGTTAGGTTTGCATTTTAGATAAGAAGTACCTACACCTGAGACAGTCCTAGTCGAAGCCTAAACAATAAAATTGGCATCTTAAGTGTCTTTTTATAGTTACACGACTGATGTGTCATTTTATTGTTGTATTGTATTATATTGTATTGTATTGTATTGTATTAGTACCCAATGATATAGGTAGTAACTCCACCATTATACATGGGTTATTAGAAATTATTAAAAATTCCTTATTAAAAGATATGCTAAAAAGTAACACTTAGCTATTACAATATTACAAGGATAATTATATTTTTTAATAGTCAATGTAGAATATACGCAAATCATTGACGATTTTCCCAGAAGTATAATCAGTATATATATTCGTATGAACGTTACACATTGCGGTTTTACATTAAAAAAATAATGACAATAATAATAATAAATAAGAAAACACAAACATAGAACATATAAAATAAAAATTATTAAAGTCGAAGGTTACAGCCTCGAAGCCAATCTCTTGCCTTGGGAGTGAGTTAATGGATTTCTTGAAGACTGCCAGCGAACTTGGTGGGTGGGCACTCGAAGACGATGTGGTTAATTGTTTGTTGCGCTGCATTTGTCACATCCCGGACTGGCATTTATACCCCACTGGTTCAGAGACTTGTTACAAACTCCATGACCAACTCGTATTCTATTAAGGTTGCACCATTCACGACGAGGAAGAGAAAAGCCGTCTGGTTTAATTGTAGGGTTTTCTATGAGATTAGCTTGTCTGATATCTGGATTCCATTCGCCCATCCAGTGCTCCTCAGTAGTGAAATCAGCCAATCTTGTAGCAGTTCTAGTAGTTGGATGTCTGGATTTCAGTCTTAATTCTCTTTGGTCTAGCTCAGCGATGTCTGTATTTATCGGTAGTGCTGGGTTTTGTTGGCATTTTTGAACTAAGGTGTTGAGTGCGGCTAGTCGTCTTGTTGCTGGTGGAGCGATGTTGCTTAAAACTGGAAGCCATTGGGTTGGTGTGGGCTTTATAGTTCCCGTTATGTGCCTAATTGTTTGGTTTAACTGGGTATCTATGACGTTTGTGTGATGACTGTTTAGCCAGACAGGATTCTGCAGTAGGATATACTAAGGACAGCGCGCTCGTTCTGATGACCTCTGCATTAGACCCCATGATGTATTTGCTAATTTCTGAATAATGTTATTGCGGGTTTTTACTTTTGTTGAAGTGTTTTCCAAATGCTGCTTAAAAGTTAGGGTACGATCTAGAGTTACACCGAGGTATTTTGGGTTCGAACTGTGCTTTAGAATGGTTCCATCGCATTCTATGTTTAGTCTGTAATTTTCCTTGTGGTTGTTAAGATGAAAAGCTGTTGCTTCAGTCTTCGATGGGTTTGGTTGTAGGCCCCATTTCTTAAAGTATCTGTTAACAGTGTTTAGATCTGCTTCTATCGTGAATTCGGCGATTTTTATGTCTTCTTCTTGAGCACCCAGAGCCATCGGAATAAATAAATTGGTGTGACGTGGTAGTTGGTACATTTGAGATATAAATATTAAAAAGAATAGGAGACATAACTGGCCCTTGTGGTAAGCCGTTTTGCAGGTTTCTGAACTTACTGTTTTTCCCATTTAGGTGTACTTGGAAAAGTCTGTCACTTAGCATTAGGTTTATTAAACTGTTGAACGAATGGCATGGTACCATCTGGTATATTTTAAATAATATAGAATATAAATAAAATATAGAATAATCAGTATAAAAAAGGAGTCAAAGCCTTCCAATCATTGTATTTTATTTATCGAGCACATGCCTGTAGTTATCAAAAAACACTCTTGTGTGAATCCCTGTTCTAATAATCTCTGATTTTTGTTTGTAAACTTTATGTATTAAATAATCTACAAGCTACCTTAATATAATCTCTTGATAAGTCTAGTTTTGCTATTATTAGCAAATTACCGTGAAGTGTATTTCGTAACTCAGCTCAAAATTTCGTACCAACTGATTACTAACGACCGTATCTATCCCTTAATTGGACGAAGAGCGTGAAGTTGTTTACTAGTTCAGAGATCAGACTGCTATTCAACCATCTATTTATAGTTGTTTTAATGAATATTGTGTAAACAAGTATGAAACAAAAATATAATTTAAACTATTTTCAGATTTAAAACATATTAAACAAGCATTAACAGAAACAAATTTTGACAAATAGAAGAAAGACTAAAAAATTTATTAAAATCTTTTATAAAAGGTATATAATTAAAAAGACCCAATCGGGCTGTAACAAAACAACAAAACGTCAAATGAAATCGTAGGCTTCCACGGCCAGAGTCAGAATTATAGTTTATTCGTCTTCCGGGTTTGGACCGTGTCATTTGTGAGTGACCCAAAAGTGGGTTCATCTCGACGTTTCGCTACAATTGTATGTAGCTTCTTCAGGAGAATAAAAAGAAAAAGAAAACAAAAGACAGGAAGATGGGTAGTTAGCAACGGTAACTCAGTTACTCAACGCAATCAGAGGCTCAGAACACTAACGCGTCGAGAGGCGGGGAGTAAATCCGACGATTACTCCGCTACCGCTCTATTTATAGTCGCGGTGACCTGTCGTGTCGGGACGTATCGGCACACTCCGTGGCGCGAACGTCAAGAAGCGCGCGCTGGCCAATCATGTGGCTGCATCGTGGTAGCGGGACCGGACGGCGGCTCTAGACTGAGATTCCAGATGGGAGACAAGTAGTATCCTTCCTCTCGATTGATATTATGTGGATTTTTTCGGATCTCTAGAGATTCGCGGATTTTCCTGGAATAAAAGAAGGGGCTCTTAGGGGTGTTCTGCAACTGCAGAATGGGAGAAAAGACCTGATCGAATGCATCTTTGATGCTCTTGAATCCGAGTTTTGACGGAACGACCAGTTTCGCCAATATACACTTGTCCACATGAACAAGGAATAGAATAGACACCACAGGAAGATAGGGGCGGTAATGGGTCCTTAGGAGAAGGTAGATATTGTGAGATTTTCTTGGGTGGTCGAAAAGTAGTCCTGATACCTTCTTTGCGAAGAATTTTGCCAATCCTATCAGTGACACTTCGAATATACGGAAGAAAAGCCACAGGAGTATTACCCGAAGATTCTGAATTTGTCGTCCTAGGGTGTAAAGGGGGATGTAGATGTCGGTGTGTAATATTTTGAATTGTGGACTTGGAGTAACCGTTGGCGACAAGGGTTTTTTGCAGATTCTTCGCTCACCTTCCTCTCTAGATGTCGTGATAATAACTTGGTTCCCAATTTTCTTGTTCTAAAACATTACATTTCCTCTTCATCTTCTTCCCGAATTCTACATCGAGCCAGCCTATCTCTACTTCGTGAACGGATTCAACATATTCGAAAAACCCTTAATTTTTAATCCCAATAACTTTTTAAGCTGCATCTTGAACTCTCCAGTATTCTTAATGTCGATGATTGGTCACTTTTAGACCGCATTTCCTATCATCAAGCCGATAAAATCCTTCTTCTAAGCAACGAAACTCACAAAAAGAAATTTCAATCCCTTGTATCTAAGAAAAAATCACATTCCACCACTTCTACTTCTCATTCACCTCTTACTAACACAGTCGTTAATCTTTCTTCTCACCAATTAACAAGTGCAGAAAGCAGTCTTCTATCTAAAGGTCTTAATTTTGCTATCACTCCTTCCAGAATTTCTACCGAAGAAATAGTTTCAAATGTGGAATCGGCACTCCGCACAATTCCCAAAATTCCAGCCGACCGTATCCGCTTTGAAGTCGCTAAATGTCTTGATACAGCCAAAATCCCTACTTCCAATATATCTCGGATATTTGAGGAATTCATAGCTCTCAAAAATCTCCGTTCTCTTTCTGATATAATAATCCTTCCTGCAGACAAAGGTAATGCCACAGTCATCCTGGATACTCCTTCCTACATAGAGAAAGTAAACGACTTACTTAGGGATACATCCTGTTATAATACAATTTCTCGAGACCCCACTCCTAGAGTCGAACGCGAAATTTCCCATGCCATCAAACAATCCGATCTTTCCGATGATGGTAAGAACTCCATAGTTCCGAAAAACTCCATCTGTCCCAGAATTTACGGTCTTCCCAAAATCCATAAAGACAACGTACCTCTTCGTCCCATTGTGACTACGATTAACTCTCCTACCTACAAACTCGCAAAGTACTTGTCGAATCAGTTTAAGACCTACATATACTGGTCGTACCTCTTCTTATGTCCGAAATTCCACACATTTCATCACCTTAATCTCCTCCCTCACGGTCGATCCCCAAGACATTCTCGTCAGTTTCGATGTATCGTCCCTATTTACCAATATCCCCATACATGACTCTCTAGTTGTTCTGCGAGATCACTTGACCAATAACAACAAGTCTTTGGTTTTGGCAGATCTTGCGGAAAAATGCCTCCTTTCAACATATTTTTCTTTTAGAGGCAATTTCTACAAACAAATATCTGGAACACCAATGGGTTCTCCCCTTTCCCCTGTCATTGCTGACATTTTCATGGAAGCCTTTGAGTCTTTAGCCCTAGAATCTTACCCCTTAAAACCAAAAGTCTGGTTCCGCTACGTTGATGATACATTTATCATCTGGCCCCATGGTCAACATACCCTTTCTCCCTTCCTAGATCATCTTAACTCACAACATCCGAGTATAAAATTCACAATGGAAGTAGAAAATAATCGGTCCCTTCCCTTTCTCGATGTGTTAGTCACCTCCAAGCCCAATGGCCGATTGGGTCACTCTGTTTATAGAAAAAAGACTCACACGAATCGTTACCTACATGCTTCATCACACCACCATCCTGCCCAAAAGAATTCTGTGATTAACTCTCTCATCCATTTCGATTTCTGAACCTGACAACCTTAGAGAAGAACTTGGCCATCTGCAAAAAACCCTTGTCGCCAACGGTTACTCCAAGTCCACAATTCAAAATATTACACACCGACATCTACATCCCCCTTTACACCCTAGGACGACAAATTCAGAATCTTCGGGTAATACTCCTGTGGCTTTTCTTCCGTATATTCGAAGTGTCACTGATAGGATTGGCAAAATTCTTCGCAAAGAAGGTAGCAGGACTACTTTTCGACCACCCAAGAAAATCTCACAATATCTACCCTCTCCTAAGGACCCATTACCGCCCCTATCTTCCTGTGGTGTCTATTCTATTCCTTGTTCATGTGGACAAGTGTATATTGGCGAAACTGGTCGTTCCGTCAAAACTCGGATTCAAGAGCATCAAAGATGCATTCGATCAGGTCTTTTCTCCCATTCTGCAGTTGCAGAACACCCCTAAGAGCCCCTTCTTTTATTCCAGGAAAATCCGCGAATCTCTAGAGATCCGAAAAAATCCACATAATATCAATCGAGAGGAAGGATACTACTTGTCTCCCATCTGGAATCTCAGTCTAGAGCCGCCGTCCGGTCCCGCTACCACGATGCAGCCACATGATTGGCCAGCGCACGCTTCTTGACGTTCGCGCCACGGAGTGTGCCGATACGTCCCGACACGACAGGTCACCGCGACTATAAATAGAGCGGTAGCGGAGTAATCGTCGGATTCACTCCCCGCCTCTCGACGCGTTAGTGTTCTGAGCTGTTGGACGTGAATCCCTGTCCTGGCATTTGGTTTTCACCTCTGGCTGCGTTAAGTAGTTGAGTTACTGTGACCAAATGCCCATCTTGGTAGTTAGTATTCGCCTCTGGTTGCGTTGAGTAACTGAGTTACCGTTGCTAACTACCCATCTTCCTGTCTTTTGTTTTCTTTTTCTTTTTATTCTCCTGAAGAAGCTACATACAATTGTAGCGAAACGTCGAGATGAACCCACTTTTGGGTCACTCACAAATGATACGGTCCAGACCAGGAAGACGAATAAACTATAATTACAACAAAACGTTTTTGGAATCCATATTCCATCATCTTGTCTAGATGTACATGTTTTGAGTCACTAAATATCTGGGTAAAAACCCGTTAGAAGTTATTGGTTTAAATTTATTTTACATTATTAGATCATATAATTCATCATTCCTCATTCCTTGACATGAGGAAAGATGTTTCCCGAGACAGAGGGTTTCCTACTTGCCATTCAGGATCAGGTTATTCCAACTAAAAGTTTGAATATACTATATCCTAAAATATATTGTCAAAGACTCTCAGTCCAAAACGACATATGCCGATATGGATGTCAAGCACAAGAAAATATCCTACGAGGGGCTGCCAGGCGTTTGTCGGAACATATTACAAAGAACGCCATGACTCAGTAAGAAAGATTATTCACTAAGAACTAGCTAGCAAACTGGGACTTCTCCAAACCTATGATCTCCATTATTATCAATACGTCTCTGACATAATGCTTGAAAATGACAACTATACACTTTACACCAAGTACCGGTGTACTTGGACCACCAAGTACCGGTGTACAAGTAGCTTGGAACCGCATTGTACTTACCGACTAACTAGTGGCACATAATATACCGGATCTGATCCTAGTTAATAAACTTACTATACAGACAACATTAATAGATGTGGCGATAAATATCAACAGTAATCTTCGTGTTAACCAATTAATTCACACATCAATTTTCAGTTTACTTAAAAAATGATCCATTTTTTTATTTCATAAATTGATTATGCATGTAAAATAATTACAAAAAAAATTATTTTAAGGGGAGTAATAAGTAATTAATTTTTTCAGTATTTTTTATTTATTAAATTAAATATATTTTTTAAGTATTTTAACTTTAAAACATTTAATATTTATGTATAATTATCAGGGGCGTAAAATGTTATTAAACATATCAGGGGCGTAAAAAAGGATATAAATAAAAAAATAAATAACTCCAAAAATTTCATGATATATTAGGTTACCATATATTTCTGATCATAAAATTGTTTGTAAAATTTAGTTCAAAAATATTTTGTGCATCGGCCTTAATATGAACTACCTATCTTTGAAAATGTAACACAGGTAACATGTACTACCAGATTGGAACGAAAATAAACTAAAGTACAGTTACATCTTAAACCCAACATAAATTATTGTAATAAATCCAAAAAATTAGTAATTCTCTACCGCCAGCGTATCTATTACTTGGTAAAAAATATTGACATAATAAATTCGTCATGAACGGGTCAGAAAAGGTCATAAAATGTTTGAATAACGAAAATAAACTAATCTGCAAATGTAACACAAAAATATCTATTACCAGTACTACCTGACAGAAACGAAAATAGACTAAACAACAGCTACATCTAAAACTCAACGTAAATTATGAAAAGGACAAAAAATGAATAGTAATTCTAATTCTTACAAAAACAAATAAAAATAATGAAAAAAAATTAAATAAATAATAAATTCATCATGAATGGATCAGAAACGGCCATAAAACGTTTGAATAGCGCTGTACTATGGTCGAACGTGTGGGGCACAGGCAAGTTCCGAATTTACCGGCAAGCCGCTCCGTGTCAGACACGGGATAATGCATCGTGGTTAAATACAACGAAAAAATCGCGAAAAAAAAAATTAATTATTACAGTTCATGTCCCGTCAAAGTCAAAGGTGACTTAATATTTTATTTTCAGTAAACGAGTGGACCAATTGCACTAATCAATTCTACTTGTTATTCTTTCGAAAGCGTAATATAAGGATAACGATATGGCACTTTTTTTTAACTTTTTTTACTTCTTTTTACTCTAACTATAAACAGTAGTTTTAAATGCAATAATTCGGTGTACTATAAAGAACTTTAAAGATTAGATCTCCCTTTTTTCATAATATTTAAAACGTTTTTTAGATGTGCGACTTTTATAATGTTGTTAGAAGTTTGTATATAATTTATAAATTTCATCAAACTTTAAGTAGTTGAAGTTCCTCTTCTAATTTGTTAAGAGTTTAATAATTGTAATTTATTAATTTGTTTTAAACTCCAATCTGAAGCAAACTTTTAGTCTTCTATTATGTACATGACACACTAAAATTGAACATATGAATATAGCTGACCGTATAAGCTGTTGTTAACGTAAAGTTTGGGAAATGGAAAATGCAAGGATGGAAATCTCAGGTGACTAGCTCTTTGTCGACAAAAGTAGCCGAGGGCGCATTTCAACTTTATACAAAGCAACAAAACGATATACATATTTGGGTTTTGAAAGTTGTTGTTAGGTCATGAAAAGGTATAAATTACTATATAATTCGTTTATTTTTCCATAGCTTTTAACTCTATAAAATTCTTATATTCCGTGTGTAGGTGTTTGAGTTTCAAATTTTGAAGTATTACACTGATGGAGATAAAACTTCGAAAAACTTCAAATCTTGAAGTTCAAAAATTTAAAGAAAAAACATTATTTAAAACAATTTTAAACCAATAGCTACTTTGTATCATTCAGTTATAAAAAAATTGGGTTTCTTCTTCAACTTTTAAAAATAACTTTCATATTTTATGTAGTTTAAGAAAGTATGAACTTTTCATCTTTTTATATATTCAGTTTTTAGTAGTATTAACTTATCCTATACTTTTAGCCAAAAGGGTTTACCAACTGACTAACAAATGCCGTACGATAGCCCTAAATTCCAACGGAATTAAAGTTCTTCTTACTACAATTAACGAAATATTAAAATAAATTATCGTACCATAGATCCCCCAAGAACAATGTAGATTTGTTATTGGAAGAGCCACACCAGAGCAGGTTCTTAAGTTGAAACAAATTGTAGAAAAATCTAGTGAATTCTCTGAATTTTTTCGAAAGCGTTCAACCATGCACATTGTCATAAAATGTAGCGCTTACTTAAGAAATGGATACCCCGAACATCTAATCCACTAAAACAACTATATATCGATACCGCAGCAAACGTAAGGATCAACTCTTATTTCACAAATAATGGAGGATGCGTAGAAGCAATATGTCGACGCAAACTTAGTTAAATCAGGAAAGATACAGCCTTAACTAATAATACCAAATTACGCCTCGTACGGAGGATTTCCTATCGTTACCTCGCTGCAGAAACTTAAATCACCAAAAAATCTGACTCACAACGTATATGGGCCTTCATTTTTTGTATCATGCATGTAAGACATAGACAGTAAAAGAATCGGATAGACGACGCATAGACGCTTTTGAAATGTGGACATAGAGACGACTATTTCGAATTCCGTGGACGGCTCGCCGTAAAAATATCTCGGTTCTAGATGAAATTAAACCCCATCAGCGTCTCTCTAGTACCCTTGTACTGTTTACTATAGAATAAAGTTCTTTGGTCATATCCATTGTAATGACCACAAAATGGAGAGGTTGATGGTCCAAGGAAGGCCTCAGAGTCAACGCCAACGTATCACATCTCCACAGCGATGGGCAGACATCACGAAAAAGCTTCTCAACAAGCTATATACTGAGGCAGTACATGTAACAAATGACCGAGAAATGACAGAGGAAAAGTATGATTGATCTGATTATCCGAGCTGTTGAAATTCAATGATGATCAACAACATATTAGCCAAGATGTGAATGACTATGATGATGATGATAATAATAGTATCTTCCTTCTACAGTTCTTCTATATATTCGGTCCATTCTTTCTATTTTATTTAAACTTTCATATTCGTTAATGAGTTCTTTTCTACCTTTTTGTATTTTCTGTACTTTTCTTTGTGTCCCATGTAAATTATGTACAAGTTCTTTGGTAAAACGTGTCCAATCTTCTTTTTATATTTTTTAAATTTTTATCGTAGAATTGATGTAATTTATTTTATCTCTGTATATTTAGTAGTTATTTGGTGCTTTTAAAACGTATTTTTTTTTAGATTTTTTATAACCATCAAGTGAAAAAAATTATTAGATTCAACATCACCAATCCATTCTCTGTAAAGTAAGTAATACAAGTTTTTTAATAACTTTAGTATTAACATTCGGAAAGAATTCCGTCGTTATTACAATTAAACCGAAACTTGAGGTTAATATTAGCAGAAAAAACTAATATCTGGTTACCTGATTGAAATTTGGACTGCATTGAATTTAAGTACATCGAGCTTTTACACCGGGTCTCTCAGTCTCCTGTCTCCTCAATAATAAACAGTATACGAGTGAAGTGATTTGGGGGCTCAAGGGAGTGAGACTCCCGAAGCCCTGATGAATACTTCAGAGGGGAAGTCGAAAATTCGGTGTACTCAAATTTGACGCCGTTCAATACGGAAACAAGAAAAGGTTATTAATAATTTTTCTAATAATATTATTTTTAAGTTTAGGTTATGTATGAAGATGGTGTTGACCCAAAGCTGAAATTGAATCGGAATTGCAAATAGAAATGGAATGTTCATAAATCCTATTTTGTTATCAAAATCATATTTCATGATCATAGTTAAAATTATCGGTAAGTGATCAAAGTTCATGTCACAGCCGTCGTTGATATCCAGATAGTTAACTGAGATATTTTTGTAAATAAAGAAATCTATCAGGTCTGGAATTTTGTTCCTATCGGTAGACCAGTATTTTGGTCTACCAGTAGAGATTTTTCTTCTTCTTCAGCCTTCATTTATCCATTGTTGGCCATAGGCCTCCTCCAATTGCTTCCACGCTTTTCTATTTTTTGCAATTCTCATCCACTGCTTTCCAGCTACAGCTGTTATATCGTCTATCCAACTCTTTCTGGGGTTTCCCACGCTTCTTTTTGTTTTTCGAGGTCTCCAGAATGTCACTTTATGAGACCATCTGTTTGACCCATCTACTGACCAGTAGAGATTACTTCACCCTTTTGTTCCTTAACAGCAGACAATAGTTCTTTTCCTTTAGTTGTAGTTAGCCTAGAGCCAGAGTTTTGGTTTATCTTCCTGTGGTTTTTGGCAATCTTTAGTAGCGTGTTTAACATTACATTTTACACATCTTGGCTCCTATTTACAGTATTTCCACGTGTGTCCGTAAGCCTGGCATCTTTTACGTTGTGGGACTAATCTGGAACTCCTTAATGGCTCGATTTAAACTCTCGTACTGTATGTCTGTTATGCCGTAAATTATTATATTTATATCTCCATCCTGTCTAAATATAAAGATGAATGAGAGAGACAAGATAATGAGGTATCCATTTTACGTTTTTTGTTAGTTTTCCTGTTTTCAGTTCTTATCCAGCCCGTTTCATACGCTAAATCTTCTTCATTGGTGCAGTATTCAAGTTTATCTGCTTTTAATTTCTTTTGTGATTCATCAGCACTTGCGGTTAACCCTGTATGTTGTTCGGCTTTTTTCAGCTGTGCTAATCTCTTTTCCATATCGGCGATTATTTGACTCAACCGTTGATTATCCATATTAAGTCTCTTAATATTTTCTTCTGACTGACACCATGCTGCATTATAAAGCGACTGCTCATTTTGTGAACGTTCTGAGAATATCGCATTATTTTGTTGAACTAGTAGTGCGTCCGTTTCGATATAAATAGGAAACATTATAAATATTTAAATATTTTGCTTACCTACGTCTACTTGAATTTATCGTGATAGCTTACAGCCATGGCCATTGATATCACTCACGACTAATGATCTCTTAATTACTACTTAATTAACACTGATTAGATAGCGGAGCTCTGAATACGTCTATACACTTGGACGGTCAAATGAATATTCTTTCTGTAGTGACCCTATTTTTGTGATCAATGATTCCACATATGAGTATGAGCTCACAACCCAAAACCAGTCAATAGTGGTTATGTATGGATGGCTGTTATGTAGTCTATACACTATCATGATCTTTATCTTTGATATGTTTAACTGCAGGTCAAATATTTGACTTTTGTTTTCAACCAGTCGTAAGTGATTAATTAACTCTTCTTGACTATTTTCAAGAAGTGTTGTGTCATCTGCAAAATGAAAAATGTAGGTTGTTTACTTTTCGGCTATTTCTTGGGATGCTCATTTCACATCCTTCAAGTGTTCTTCTCTTCATATATTCTCCAATATTCTCCAATATATATACATATATATATATACATGTATATATACATATATATATATATATACATGTATATATACATATATATATATATATATATATATATATATATACATGTATATATATATATATATATATATATATATATATTAAATAATTGTGGGGACAATATATATCCTTTTCTTACACCTAGTTCAGGACGGAATTCGTGTTGCCATTTATTAATAAAACTATCTATAAAACAAATGTCTAGTGAGATATAAAAGGTTTGATTTACTTTAATCAAAAATAACCGCTGTTAAAGAATATCAGTAAATCTCAGAGATTAAAAAACAATTATCGAAAGTTCTTTTAGTAAGTTGTGAATATATTTATTACAGCATAAAAGAATATTAAACCAAAGAATTCCTATTTGCATAACTTTCCATGTATGCATAACGTACTATATTCTCATATAAATGCACTGTCGTCCGTCGTACAAATATTTAAATTATGTAAGGTTTACTTTGTTGTACGTTTCAAAATAATTTGAATTCATACGTTCTACATTAGTTTACTGTGAACACAAAGAAGCAATTTGATAAGAAGTCTAAATTGGATATTAAGTTTTAATAATAAACACTTTACCATTATAACATCCTATCTTAGAAAAGCAAACAATATTAAAATAAACATTTTCGGACCAAATAAATAGCAACGAGTAGTATTTAATGACTTTTCGTTTATTATATTATAATTTAATTTTATACTTTATGCATTATCTATTTTTTATATTACAACTATAGACCTTTTTTATTTGTCTCCATTTCTCTCCACGTTTGTCTTTTGACGTCAAAACTGCAGTTTTCTTAATACCACCTCATATTTGATATCATCTCTTAATCTTTTTGCAGTATTTGATCTCCTGCGTCCAATATATTTAAAACAACTTACATGTTCATATCTTTGACCATGTTATAAGTTCATCCTAATAATTACAAAAGAAATTTTGTAGTTTTTATTTTTTATGATGTGACATTAAAAAATACATCCATCCTTTAATTTTCATCCTTCAATTACTAACCCCTATTTTTTGATCGCCATATTAGTGCCATACCAGCCTGCTACTCAAATAAGTACTATATCTACACTTATAATGTACCAATCATAATAATATACGAAGACGGTTGCGTTTCGATTTAATTTAAGTCTCTTGCCACTCCCTAACACGTGTTTCTGGGTCTACCCGTCATCAGAGAGAGTTTGTAAGAAGACTCAAATTAAATCAAAACGCACCGACTACTCTGGCAATTATAGGAAAAACAATTACCAAAGTATGCTACTAGAGACCTCTAGTGAGGAAATATGAAGCTAAATGTGTCGATAGCAATTAAAGTAAATTGTATACCCAAGCTTAATCAAGCCATTCAGAGCGATGCTGGGAATATTTATATTCCATTATGCATCAACAATTGACCCATATAAATTACCATCATTCTTGTACTCATTGCGTCGAGTAAGGACGATAAATATACGAAGACGGTTGCGTTTCGATTTAATTTAAGTCTCTTACCACTCCCTAACACGTGTTTCTGGGTCTACCCGTCATCAGAGAGAGTGTGTAAGAAGAGTTTGTAATAATATTATTTAAAAAAATAGTTCCCATAACCTTTACAAATATTATAATTCTCTAAATTCGTATTACTATAATTACATAAGAATATTTACAGATGCTTCAAAAAAACAAAAAAATCAAATCCTTGAGGAAGCCAAAACGGGCATAGGAATACACACACCTAGTATAAATTATTCCTTTTCTGAAAAAGTTCCTTCACTTATTAATATCTGTACAGCTGAAATAATAGCTATTCAAAAGGGCCTAATGATTTGTGAGGAAAAAAATTTTATATAAAGCTATAATATTTACGGACTCAAAAAGCGCTATAGACAAAATTAATAACAATATGATAACTGCAACAAAGGATTACAGAGTCTTGGAAGTTAAAACGAAAGTATACTATTTAACTAAATAGGCAAAAAATATTAGATTATGTTGGATTCCTGGACATAATGATATCAAGTGAAATGAAATAGCCGACAAACTGGCAAAGATTGGGGCTGAATTAAATATAAAATTAGATTAAGTAACTTGGATATCATGCCAATATTTAAAAATAAATTATGTTCTATGCGTCAAAATAATTGGTTAAATTCTTTTCAATATAAAGGTTAGTGGTATAACAACATACAATATTTTTTTTTCTAATAAACCATGGTTTGACACAATCCCATATGTAGATAGGCGGCATATTACTACCATTATTAGAATAAGGACTGCTCATTGCCTGACAGGAGTACATTTATATAAAATCAACATTCAAAATAACCCATACTGTGAATGTGGGCAAATGGAAACACTAGAACACATATTTTGGGAATGCCCAATAAACAAAATAAAAGATTACGATATCTATCAAGACCTGATCAAAATTAATATTAAAACCCCAATTAACATACCAATGCTTATATGCGATTTTAACCCTAAAATTATCAAAATTCTTCTCAGATTCCTACAGATCAACCATATAAAATTATAACCTTATAATAACCTATCCAATATTAACATTTAAACCACTTATAAGAAAAAATAAATAAAATGTAGATATGTAGATGAAATGTCTGTATTCACTGATAATTGATAATAGGGCATGAGATATATTCTCAGACTCACGACAATGGCCCAAAAATTAACAAAACAAGTGTACTGGCTGATTATTTAGAAGAATAAAAGCCAAAAAGAAGAAGAAGATGGCCATATTATTGTCAATATCATTTAACCTCATATAGGATAAGGTGATAAAACAAGTAAAAATCCAAAGAGGATATCAAATGGAAATAAGGAAAAAAAAATATTTTATGCAGATGACGCAATCCTGATAAAATGAAAATGGCTTGTAGTAAATGCTACATTATTTTAAAATGACGGCTAAGGAATTCAATATGAAAATATCGCCAAAAAAAAGTCTAATAATATTAAAAAAACCAATAACGTGCAAGAAAGAGATGAAAAACAAAATAATAAAACATGATATGTAATGAAATTTAAATTCATCGTGATCAATTTATCAGATAACAAAAAGATTGCAGTTGTGAAAAAGTTAGGCAAGAAATAGTAAAAACAAGCAGAACACTGGGATGACCTAATGACACAATATGGATAAACATACCTCTAAATTTAGAAACTAACTTGAGCTATAAAATATTTCCAGTTCTTGTTGATGGACTTTGACGTTTCATTTTATAATTTGTATGTACACTTTCCGTACTTTACGAATACGCAAATTTTTAATAAATTTATTGTTAAATTAACTTTGAAAATGGTTTAAAAAAATTGAATAACTTTTAAACTAATTGATGAATCACTTTGAAATTTTCACCACATTTTTAACACAATAAGATCTCACTCAATATCAAAGTTGTAAGTTCATTTTTACAATAGTTATTATGATTTATTAAAAATTAGAAATTTTTAAGTTTTTTATCGTTTTCTAAGCAACAAACAAATTAGTAAAACATTAGTCAACATTCATAAGTCGCCATTTTAAAGCTTTAAACGTGCTGTATCAAATAATTACCTCCATTTTTTTTAAAATTCTATAATTTTTACTGATAAAAAGTTCTGAAAATGGTACATTTTTTGCCTTAAATTGTAAATAATTTAAAAAGTCCACCGAACCCACTGCGGGAAACATATATGTTTGGGTTATTGAGGTCGGCAGAATGCAAAAAAAAATGTTAGATAGGGGAGGCGTCACCTTAAGAGATCGTCATTTTTGTGACTTAATTTTGAGATGGAAGAAATATGTACCTATGCTAGCGATCTAAGAACTAAGTTTTTAACTTAAATTAGTTTTCAGAAATTTTTCATTCGTCTTGATTAAGCGACAATAAACGCAACACTTTTTTGTGTAACGTGTCGGCATTGCCCCAGGTCTAGGGGGTAATGGCGCCATCTACTGAATTGAAATGATGAATAATACTTCTCTATAAAACATGTTCCAAGCAAATATCTTTATTGAAATTTTATTTGGAAACGTAAAAAAATAACAGTATAATGAATGATAAATGAAAACATAACCTAAAAACAACCTACTATTCTATTCACAGAAGTCACAAACATAATTTTTGGCACTGTCTATTCCACTGCATTGAGAATGAGCCCATTTCGAGCAAAGTGTACAACTATACCAAAGTTCAGTGTCTCCAAATTCTCCACAAATTAAACATTTCTACTCATCGGCAAACACAGTGAGTAGGGAAATATCATCATTTGAATCATCATTACAAAGTTTGTCATCATCAAAATCTTCTGACGATGTTTCATCAAAATCGAATTTTGGTCTGATAGTTTTTTTAATTTTCTTTGTTTTTTTTTTATTCTTAGAAAGCTCGTCTTCAGATATAAACGTCCTTCTGTTTTGTTTCAATTTTTTTTTATTTTTTCCAATATTTTTGTTATTTTCGCAATCTGTAAAAATTCGTTTCACTGCTTTCGCTTTTTGCTTCAACCCCCATTTTTCTTTAGCATCTTGCAGGATACCTTTCATTGGTGTCAAAGTTAGGATAATAAAATATTCCTTTCTATCCTGACCTTTTTGTTTAGGATCGTTCTTGTTAGTTGGCATTGTTGAAATGTCGAGAATGCTTTTTGAAAAATCTACTTTTCCTGACAATGTCCCCGGTTGACTACGATTAATAATCTCGATAGCAGTAGCAGTAGCAGGACTTTCAGGAGGATTTTCATTGATAGGTGCCTCATTAGTAGAGCTTTTATTGAGTTTTTCAGAATTTTCCTCCTTGTCATCAACAATTATTTGCTCTATGACTGAATGAGCAGGAGCAAAATCTTCTTCACTGAATTTATCTGGTTGAAACGGAAAAATTCCACATGCTTTGAATCCTGCCACTGCCTTTTCAAGGGTAGCAATCCTCAAGTAAGCTTTGCTGAATATCGGAGCAATATCGTATGGAGTGATTTTTTAATGAAAAGTTGTTTTCATAAAATTATCACACTCCTTATTGAACGCATTCTTAAGAGGCCCGTAGAAAGATACATCTAAGAGCTAAAGTCTGTGCGAGGAATGGGGTGGAACCGACATAACGTGAATGTGGTTTGAACGACAAAAGTCATAACATGGCAAAGAAATATGGGTTCCATGATTATCCATTAATAGATGGACAGGGTCCTCTTTACTTGACCTAGTGGTTCTCTGGAAATGTTTCAGCCAATCTAAAAATAAATCTTCGTTGGACCACCCATTGGGTGGTCCAACCAATTCTTGGTGCAAGAATTTTTCCCGGTTTTTGTACTGTGGAAATTCCAGTTTCGTCCATATTATGAATACGGTTCGGTGGAAAGTTATACTTAGTCATTACAGTGTCTCAATTTTTGTAAAACAAATCAACTTCGTCTTTAATAAATGCTTTGACCCTGTTCAAGCTAGTGGCTTCCGGTTTTCTTAAAGTAATTTTATCCCTGCTGATAAACCGATTTAACCAATCTATCCCGGTCCACTTGGTCTCATTGCTAAAGTTGTGTTTGATTTGATGTTTTTTAGCCAATTCGAAAGCCAGTCGCCTTAGTTCATTTGTAGTGTTGCCATAAAATAGTTTTGATAGGCTAACCACATGCTCCGCTAAGTTTTGTTCTTGCTCTATAGAAAAAACGCATTTTCGACCCAATCTTGACTTACTACCATCATTTGTCTTTAGCCTATCCCTTAATGTTGTTCGGGGTATGCCAAACATTGTAGCTGTTTTTGACGTGACAACGTCTTAAATTAGGTTGTGGCTCGGAGTCATTCATGAAAAAGTGTAACGCCGCTCACGTCTGTTACAGTGAGTCACCGAACGAGAGAGAGGCCCGCCGGACCGGCGAATGCCTTGCGTCTCTCTCCCACTCAAACATGATCGGTCCGCTGCGCGCGCAGCACTAGAGAATTAGGCGCGTTGAATCGGTGCGTGCTTCCGTGCTTGTGTCTCTGTCAGTGTTGTTCCGTCTACCGATTTTTCGGTAGATCTACCGAATTTGATTCCTATCTACCGATCTACCGAACTGCCCCTTGAATCTACCTAATTTTAAAACAAATATCACAATGACTTGAAAATAAATTCGGATAATACAATTTATCTTTTTATTTCTGTTACCATCAAAAAACTTTTCAGTGTAACCTAATACTTGGTATTTTTAATACGTTTGTATTAAAATTCATTTGATACTTCCCTATAGTGTTTAAAAATATATTTGCAAAGATGCAAAGAAAGCGAAATACCCCGAGATTCAAGTTCGTAATTTTATACCTAATAATAACATATTGTATAAACATCATTCCGTAATCATAATCATTCACACACGTCTCTTCAATTCTCAAAGAATCTCAAGTATCAAGTGATAAATTATTAGCTAAATGACGGTGTGTGTGCTGTCGGTTTTCTTTGACTGCCGACTTAATCCATTAGCAGATAATGGTTGTTACATCTATTTGAACCAGAACGTTTTAACTTTCTGTAAATATTATGACCTATAACTATTTCTCAAAATATTATTAAACCTTATTTGTATCATAATAGCTGATGTGAGCATTTGGTCCCAATAATTTGATCCTTTATTTATTAAACAAAATTCAATGAATTATGGTTATTTCTAATAATTAGTTCAGCATAATTATTTAAGGTCTTTAACTTTTGAACCATTAAGTCGCCACCATAATGGGAAACTTTTCTATTTTTAGTTTTATGGAAAAAAGTTATTCTTTCTAAAAAGTTCTGAATGATCTAAAACTTAGAATACAATCATCAGATATTAAATTTTTTTAGTAATATAGGCAGTTTATCAAAAAATATGAATTTTATGTTCATATTTTTTGACAAACCTCGTGTATATGGCTCAAAAAATTTAATTGATGATTGATTTTAGGTTTTAGGTCATAAAACTAAAAAAAAATTCCATTATGGTGTTCACTTAATTGGACGCACTGTATTATAATATATATATATATATATATATATATATATATATATATATATATATATATATATATATATATATATATATATATATATATATATATATATATATAATTTACGTCATTGCATATGATCTACCGAAATCTACCGAATTTTGCCGAAGGCATCTCCCGATATTGGATAAGCTCCACGGAACATCACTGGTCTCTGTCTTTCTCGAGCGTTCTTGGCGTTCAAGACACATTACAGCAGAAACACTTCCTTTCATTTCATATTTCTCCTATCATCGTCCTATCCTCAACAAAATCACTCAAATAGAAATTAGTTAAGTTTAAGTTTACATGTACAATGTTTTAGTAAACAAAATATATTTCTATAGTTAAAATTTGTGCAATTCTTATTTTCATTCAATTCCTTGTTCCTATTGTGCAATTTAATAATATTCATATCAATAAATATTCTACCGAGAAAAAGACGTTGTCACGTAAAATCTTCGCCCGTAAAACCGACTTTACAGGCAACCGATTTTTTTTTAATTAATGTTTTTTCGAATGATGGTTTAATGTTAAATGTTTTATTAAAGGTTTTTATCACTGGCAAGGATGGTTATCCAGTGTATCTGGTTGATTACTGGAAGATAACAGTAGAACTATCATAAGGAAAGTGAAAATAAATTATTTTTTAGAGACACCATTTTGGCGAACTGCTTCAATAGCATTTTTGAGGTTTTTCTCCTTCGACATAGCCTTTTCTGTTGTTCTTTTACGTGATCGTACCATCTAAAAATCACAAAAAAAAATACGTTGTTAATCTTTCATTTCATTAAGAAAATACGGGGCAATACTGTCATGGCGGCATTACCCCGAAGTAAAGTGACGGATCAATAACCAAACCTTTAAAAGCAATCTCACCGAAAAGTATCTAAGGTATCATATTATTAAAGGACATATTCAACAAACCAGTTCTGAACCTTATAAGCACACTTACCTAGAGTTATAAATACCTCAGAAGTAAGTAGAAAAATATGAAACTATAACGGTTTTACTGATATTCGCACGAACTAACCTTGAAAGCGGCAATAGCTGTACTGATCAAAGCACGCTCAATCGGAAGCTATGTCTAAGTGTTAGTCAGGTGCGTGCAGGACTAATATTTTGTGACAAATACTCGGTGACGGAATTGCCCCGTATGACAGCATTACCTCGTCCACCCCTACCTGTCTTATTTCCCTGGACGGTCATAACAACACCGCTAAAACAAGTCATTCCATTGACTAAGAATCATTAAATTTATGCGGTACGCCAATGTATAAACCAAGATGGACCACGATTATCGCCAACCTCTATAGAAGATGTGACACAAGAAGATGAATAATTAAGAGGGTAGACTTTCGTAAAATTTATGCTTATTGCGACAAAACATATATTAATTATTAAAGTCAAACAAAATTTGTAAAATATTAATCCGAAATCCTTGATTTGAAAATAATATGCAGCCCAAGGCTATGCCTTCTTGACGCCGTTCCTGGGCAAATAAGTCGATAATTTAGTAGCGGCGTGTATCTCAGTAGACTGAAATTCCTGTGATAAATGATGAGTGACACTAAGTTACGAAATATATTTAGGCCACTTATTTATAAAAACCAAATTCATAAATTTATTCATATCTTTGAGGTAGTTATAATAAATTATGAAAAAATGGAAACAACTTTAAATAACTTGTATATGATATACATGTACAGAGACGTATTAAAAAGGGGTTTAAGAACGATGATCTTTAAATCAATTAAATTGTATATATATATATATATATATATATATATATATATATATATATATATATATATATATATATATATATATATATATATACATATGTCAAAAAGTTTGGAATATTGGAATATTTCATCTTTCTATTGATTTTTATATATAAACTCTTCTGAATAGTTAAACATCCTTTTGTTTCAATTTTTAACATTACTAAATAAATCTCAAAACGAGATAAACGATATGCAAAAAAAATATTTATTCTCTTGGAGTGAAAAACTTACCATGTACAACTTACATTTAAAAATAAATAAGTATAGAAAAAAATAATTTTTAATAAAACTAATAATTAATATTTCCTCCATTGGCCTGAATGCATGCCTGTAGGCGATTTGGCATGCTGCCGATTAATTGGTCGAGCTGGGCTTGCGGAATTATCTTCCATTCTTCACGAGCAGCATCTTTTAGTTCTCGAAGTGTAACAGGGGGATTATTTCGCTTCTTGATGCGTATTTTGAGAATGTCCCAAGCTGGTTTAATAACGTTCATGCCGTGAGAATTCAAAGGCCACTGTAATGTGGATATTCCTTCTTCTTCCAGAAAATTTTGTACTGCTGCTGTTCGATGAGGAGATGTGTTGTCATGCATAAACACAAATTCATCACCTACTGCCCCTCGGAATACACGACAGGATTTAAAACTTCGTCGATGTACACAGCATCAGTGACTCTTCTCTCCAGAATCATCAGTGGAGTCCGTGTACCACTCATAATACCACCCCAAACCATAATGCTGCCACCTTCAAATGGGACACGCGGTTGGGCTGTTTTTAGTCGGGCTTGTCGTCCTGGGGCCCTCCAAACCAGTGTTCGTCTCGAATCAGATACCAAGCCAATTTTTGACTCATCAAAGAACATCACGTTATTCCAGTTAGGACCATGATGCACAATTTCCCTAGCCCATTACAACCTTACTATTTTGTGTTGGTAGGTTAGTTTAAGAACACGTAGCGGTCTTCTACGATACAAATTTACCGCATTTAATCTACGTGTTATTGTTTGCCGTGAAATATTCAGTTTTTGAAGCCTAGAAATTTCTCTGAATATACCACTTGTAGATTCCAGACGATTTCTACGAGCTATCAATGTTATTTGCCGATCTTGTGCTGCTGTTGTACATCGACTTCTACAACTTATGGGACTATCCTTGACGTCATTTGTATCTTGGATATTTTTATATTTTTCAAAACAGCACTCATGAGTAACATCAACAATATTCGCGATATAACTTTTACTAAAGCCCTGTTGTAACAAAGCAATTACTCTAGATCTGTCAAAATGAGATGTCACGTTTCTACAAAAATTATACAAAAACGGTTCAAATTTTTTATCATTTTCATTTAAAAACGCTCTAGAATGAATATCAACAACAGTTTTAAAACCACCATAGGCGTAGATATATTATTTGTACGTATTCCAAACTTTTGGACATGTATATATATATATATATATATATATATATATATATATATATATATATATAGTTTGTTATATTTTCTTGAACCTTAAGTTTATATATTTTAAAAAAACTTTCTTGGGAATAGATTCTTTAAAAATTACTTATTAATTGAAATTTTTTAATTTAGTTGACGTTTTTATCTAAAATATGAGCTATAATCTCGTAAAAAAAGGAAAACTTTTCGTTTCTGCTTAAAATATGGTACATAAAAGAATGACATATTAAATTCTTTTCATCGCAGAAAAGTACATTACTTTAATAATGAAAAATAATATAATAAATATGAATTAAAAAAACACTTTACATTCACGGTCAACATAAATCAATCAACAGTCACAGAGAGAATATCTGATACGACCAAAACAGATGAGCTTCGGTAGTATTTAAAAGGGCCGCAAGGTTGGTGCTCTAAATAAATTCCTTTTCTAGTAAACCAGAATGAAGTGTTGTTAACCCCGTCGGCAGAAATCAGATGGTAAAATAGGTCTGGGAGTGCCCAACAGCATAAAGTGAGTTGCCAGTAGGACTATTAATATACGAAAAAAGGATATCTTAATATTGCAATTTATTTAAAATGGAGAATCATCAACTTACCACATGTATGAGTAAACAAAACTTAACACTACGTAAATATCAACGTCCAAATGCATATTGATTGGAGACAAAAAACGAACTGAACCAAAATCTAGTCGGACGACTGTTTTGATAATTTTTTCACGAGAAACATATTTTTTAGGTCCTGAGATTTTATTTACAATGCATCTCTCACACTAAGAACTAATTTATTAATTGTCTAGACAGAGTTAACTGAAAATACAGTCCTGAAAATACAGTCTCATCAAAAGTTTTAAATTCAACAAATTCAAGGAAAATTAACATGCTACAAATTTAATGTAAACCACAATCTGTACAAGAGATACTGTAGATCACACTAGATTGTGATGGCTGAGGTGTTTTGTCTTTTTGTTTGTTATACAAGTTGCCCAAAGTGAATACATTCTTATGCGCAATTTTGATACCCTCAATAATTATATTTATATATATATATTGATACGATTGGGGTTTATAGAAAATAATTTATAAGTTATATACTACATAATATTAGATATAAAAAAGTATTTGATTATTTTAAATAAGTTATATACTAGAGAATTTTATAAAAATATATTTATGTGAGGGCATTTTAATAAATTAGCATATAATAATTGTAAAAAGTTGTATTTTAATGTTGTAAATATGTTTAAGTGAGCCATGTGCCTAGGCAACCAACTATACAGTAAGTAATTGACAGATAGAAATTAATCATAAGGGAATATAAAGTGGGGTTATAATAATATATTGTTTGAAATGTGTATTTTATTAAATTAGAGTGTTAGTTACTAATTTGAATGTTTATTCTGATCTGAAAAGCCTAAATGTCAACAAAATTATCAATGGAACATTAACGAATTCTCCAGAGTGCAGAGTGTGACCATTGTTTACGGTCGAACATTCTCGAAATAATGATTATGGCGGTGGATCGAACAGATATTTTTCGAGAACATCTATATGGAAGTAATGGAACAAATTGGAACATGATCTCTTACCAGATGGTTCTAGAATATCCAAAAAGATATAAATACCCGTGATTTGGATTCAAGAGGGAAGTTTTTAGTCAGAAGTCAAGCAGTTTATTATGAAAGTTAGTAGATTAGTTAGTGAAGTCAATTGTTCACAGTTTTAGTAAGTCAGTCAAGCAGTTTAATAAGAAATATGAAAGTTAGTTGGAGATAGTCCAATTGTTTAATATAGTGAGTTAAATGAAGATTAAAAATTATGCATATATTTAATGCACATTTATAATTATACACAAATAATTATTGAAGATTATAAAAGTATATTAGAAGAATATTGGATGGACATTGGAAGGAATTAAAATTATATTATGATTGGAGATTAGTATAAATCAACTTATAATAATTGGATATTGGTATATTGAAAAAAAGAATAAATATAAATGGTGTTTGCTGGTTTGCTTGGTGGTATATAAATGCTGGTGAAGAAAAATATATCTTAAATTGGTAGAAGCTGATAATTGGAAAAAGAAATTTCACAAAAACAAGGATAACCGAAGTACGAAGACATTCAGTGGTGATTAGAATATATATAGTGGAAAACAGTTCATTTAGGCATTCAGTGAAAGAAAGGTACAAAATTTTGTTAATATAATTTAGTTAGTGTCATAACAATTTCAATTTTGAAGATAGTTTGTTTAAATTTAACATTGTCTATAGAATTTAATTAGTTTTATAAGAACATCAATTTAAAGATAGTTTATTTTAAATTTACATTGGCTAGGTTAGATATATATGTGTGTTTCATAATAGTTATAATAAAGATAATTTAAAAAAGTACTTACAAACTAATTCTTTGAGAACCGCGATAAAAACCCTATATATATATATATATATATATATATATATATATATATATATATATATATATATATATATATATATATATATATATTATTAAAAATACTCATTGCTCATCATTCAAACAAAAAACACATCATAACAATTTGGCACCCAACGCGGTGGCTCTCTATTTAAAAGAATTAGTTTGGGAAGATAAGTGCTCTCATATAATTAAACTAATTATCAGTAGAAAGAAAAGTATAGATTTTAATTTTAATTATATTTGAACAAGTAAAGTCTCGAAATGTCTCAAGGAAAGAAAGGTACAAGAAGCAAAAAGAATGAAGAAGATGTGGAAGTAGAAACACAACCTATATAAGAGGAGAGTTCAGTTCAAGTTCTACAAGATACTGCAGAAATGAATCCAGAAAGAGAGGAAAATGTCAATATGGCAGCTTTGATGTCATTAATGATGCAGATGAACAAGACAATAGAAGAGAATTCAAAAGAAGTCAAAGAAGACATGAAAAAAATGGAACAGAAAATGGAAGAGAATACGAAGAAAATGGAAGAGAATACGAAAAAAATGGAAGAGAACACGAAAAAAATGGAAGAGAATTATAGAAAATTAGAAAAGAAAATAGAAGATAATAATAATAAAATTGTAAAGCAAATAGAAAAACAAATGGATAAAAAACTTGAAGCTGCAGAGAAAAAAGTAGCAAATGAAATAAAAATTATACGGAATGACTACAAGAAAAGGATAGAAAATGAGAGGACAGAAGTAAAGAGGATTATTCAAGATAATAAGATAGATATAGAACAGAAAATAGAGTTACAGAAATGTAACTTAGAAGTAAAAATTAACGAAGACAGGAGAAACACAGAAGAAAAATTAGACGATATACAACAAAATATCCAAATAAATAGTAATCAAATAAGAAATGTGGAACAGAGAATAGATGATATTTCACAAATGAGAGACATAGGGAGACCTTACTTAAATTTAACAAATGAGACTGGGATTAAATTCTCTGGTAATATAAAAAATTTGCATCCTAGAGTATACATAAATAGTTTAAAACATAAATTAAGATTTGTGAATAATATTAATGATATTAAAGATTATATTAGAGTGACATTAAATGACAATGCAGCAACTTGGTTTGCTAGTATTGAGAATGATTTAGATAATTTTCAAACATTTGAAAATAAATTTTTAAATTATTATTGGGGTGAATTAGAGCAAGCCAAGTTTAGAGAAATTCTATATTTTGGAAAGTATAATCACAATTTAAAATCAAATATGGTAGATTATGCATTAAAACTGATAACAGTTGCAAAATATTTAGAACCACCACTTAGAGAGGATGAAACAGTCTTAAATGTATCTAGACATTTTGATGCTGATGTTGTGCAAACCGTAACTGTACAAAATATTCAAACAATAGATAGTTTTATTAATTTTATTCAAAGAATACAAAGAGGCAATATGACAAGTAATAATAACAACAGAAAAAACAATAATAACTTTCAATATAATAAAAATTATAATCAACAATATAGACAATCGTATAATAGATATGGTAATAATTTACAAAATTTTAATAATAATAACAGTAATTATAATAGACAACATTTTAATAACAGTACTAATAATAATAGACAAGATTTTAACAATAGAAGAAATACAGAGCGACCTAACTATAACAGACAGGTAAATTGTGTTCGAAGGAATAGAAGCTGCGAAGACAGGGAACGAAATAGTACAAGGCAAGAAAATGTGAGTAGAAGTCATAGTAGGGAAAGACATAGGACATCAGATCCAAGTGGTCAGATACAATCTGACAATTCTAATAATCAAAATTTTGTGCAGTAAACTTTCTGAATTACAAGTTAGGCCATTGCTATTATGAAAAACCTTCTGAATTTATTTCTTTAGATGAAGAGAAAATTATTGAATCTATTAATTTAATTTATATAAATGCTTTGGCCAAAAATAAAATGATTAAAATTATGATAGATACTGGTTCAGAAAGTACTTTAGTCTCGGAGAATTTTATTTTTAATACATTAAAACTATCAGATATAATAAAGATTCCAAAAATTAAAATTATTGGTGCAAATAATAAGAAGTTGGGTGAAATTGATAAACTAGCCAATTTTAAAATTAATATTCTTAATAAAGAAATTAATATGCAAGGATTTATTGTCAAGGATTTATGTGTTGATATATTAATGGGAAATGATGAATTGGAAAAGAAGAAAGTAAAGATAGATTTTGAAGAGAAAATGGTAACTTTGGAAGGGCAAATAATTAAATTTATGCAGAAAGATGAGGTGGAAGAAGGAATAAGAGTTGATAGGATATTATTAAAAGAAAATAATGATGTTTATGAAGAAGAAATGTATTTTGATGATAGGGAAATGTCCCAAAAGAATGAAAAGAATAATTATTGTAGTGAATATTTAAGGAATGGAAATTTTAAGCAGATGGATGACTACGAGGCGGAGTGCGTAAAATTGGAAGCAAGGAATAATGAGTACATATTGAAGAATAATGTGATTTGTAAAGAAGAAGATATGATGAAAGTTTTAAATTGCCCTGAAGAATATAAATCAATAGTCATTTCCATATTGCAGCAACACAAGGGACTTGTCAATAAAGAAAATAGAATTGCACAAAATTATATCCATAGTATAAAAGTTAAAGAAGAAAAGATTTTAAAACAAAATCATACCCAATACCATATAAATACAAAGAAGAAGTAAACAAAACAATTAATAATATGTTAGAAGATGGGATCATTGAGAAGGCAGACACACGTTTTATTAACCCCATAGTAGTAGTACGAAAAAGATCAGGTGAAATCAGGTTATGTTTGGATGCAAGGAATATTAACAAGATTACTGAAAAGCAATTTGAAGCACCAATGAGTATAGATGGAATATTAGGAAGAATTACAGGAATGTCATTTTTCACTAAAATCGATTTACAGCATAGTTTCTGGTTAATACCTCTAGAAAGAAAAAGTAGACAGTATACAGGATTTCAGATAGATGGAGTAGTATATCAATTCAAAGTAGTACCATTTGGACTTCAATCATCTTGCAGTGCTCTATGTAGATGTCTTCATGATATTTTGGATCAATATGAACATTTTGTAATTCACTACATTGATGATATATTAATTTTTTCTAAAACGGCTGAAGATCATGAGAAACACCTAAAAATTATAATAAATAGATTAGACAAAGTTGGACTAAAAATAAATCAAGAAAAATGTACATTTTTTCAAAAAGAAGTCATATATCTAGGTTATAAACTTAACACTAAGGGAATCGAAATGGATCCAGAACGGACACAAGTCATTCAGGAATATAAAACACCACACAATTTAAGAACTTTAAGAGGATTTATTGGAATAATTAATTATTATAAAAGGATGATACCAGATCTAAGTATAAAAGAACTTCCATTACTTGAACTACTGAGAAAAGGTGTAAAATGGAGATGGGATCAGAGAAGAGAACTAGCATTCCAAGAGATTAAGAACATTTTTCTGTCAAATTTGAAAATATACTATCCTGACTACACACAGCCATTCATATTAAGAACAGATGCATCCATAGAGAGATTATCAGGGGTATTATTACAAATACATGATGGGGTCGAATACCCAATACAATTCATTTCAAGAATTACAAAGCCACATGAAAAGGGTTACTCAGTTTCAGAATTAGAACTAGCAAGTATAATACACTGTGTCACAAAATTAAGATTTTATTTGTTGGGTAATGAATTTACAATAGAAACAGATCACCAAGCTTTAACGTCTATATTAAATAACAAATATGGAAACAGTAGAATACATCGGTGGAGTCTAATACTTAGTGAATACTGCTTTGAAATCAAATACATTTCTGGAAAATCCAATATAGTGGCAGATGCTTTATCAAGGTTAGAAAATACATCACAAAAAGGGCAGCGAACAATAAAAATTGGATTAAATCAATTAGTAGAAAGTACTGGATTATATTCTAAAGAAGAAATTATAAGAGATCGGATCAATTTGAGTGAAAAACAAAAAGTCCTTAGGAAAGATGGGGTATATTATAAAATAATAAATGGCATAGAAGTATATGTAATAACTAGAACTTTAGCAAAGAAAATATTGAAAAATTTACATAACAATTATATGCATATTGGTTCAAGAAAGCTATGGATGCTATTTAGGGACAATTATTTTGCAAAGAATGACATAAGTATAGCAAAAGAAATTACTACCCAATGCCCAATATGTCAACTAAACAAAGAAAAGAATTTCAAAAATCAGAACACATATAAATCTAATGTTGTATATGAAAAACTAAATACAGTTTCCATGGATTTTATTTCAAATTTAGTTCTCAGTCCAACAGGAAAAAAGCATATACTAGTGATAGTTGATTTATATACAAAATTTATTAAACTATATCCCTGCTCTAGAACAAATGTTAAAACATTAAAATTATATATTAATCAATTTTTCGAAGAAATAGGACCATTTAGAAATTGCATAATAGATAATGCTACATATTTTAACAACCAAAAATTTCGGGCATTTTGTGAGAAAAAGGGAATCAACATTCATTTTACAAGTATCAGACATCCTCAGGCAAATCCTGCAGAAAGATATATTAAAGAAGTTATAAAATATTTAAGGATACTGTGCCAAAATCAACACGAAACTTGGCAGCAACATATACCACAAGTAGAGTATTTTTTAAATAATACACATAATTTGAATACAGAAGAAGTACTAGAATATTTAATGTTTGGCCATATAGGAAACAGAAAGTGGATTAGTGAATATAATCAGGATATGTTAGAACAAGTAATGCAGAAAGTGAATAACCGAATTAGGAGGAAAGCTAAAAAATATATCAGAAGACAAAATCGAAATATAAAAAAACCAATCACATTTCAAAAAGGAGACCTAGTGTTAATTCGTTCACTTAGAAAAAGTAATGTTAAAGAAAACCGTTGTAAGAAATTACAACCAATGTTTGAAGGTCCATATACAATTAAAAATCAGAATGGACTAAATAGTTATGTGTTAATAGATGCAGAGAACAGACTAAGAGGCATGTTTCATATCAACGACATTTTTCAATATCATGAAGAGATTGAATAATGATTTCTATACCTTTAACACAAATATAATAACACTAATAACTTACTGATATATCCATTTTATTCAATAGACTTGATTTGTTAAATGGTAGATGGTAGATTTCATTATTTTGAATCAATTTGACATAATACTTGTTGAATTTTGTATATATGGAAATTAATTTGTACCCTAAAAATCATAATTTGGGGTTAGACACAAAATTGATACTATAATTGCTATAAAAATGTCTTTCTAATATAATAAAGTGAAAAAACTTACCAATTTATATTGATGAAAGTTATTTTGAATGGAAATAATTCCTAGATTTTGTCTATAAATAAACAGAACACCATATCGATTATATTTTTAATTAAGGTTATATTTTATTCTCTGATATCGCATCCATTGCTCCATTTGACATGACATTTGGACCATAGAATAGCCGAACTGTGCTCCGTTGTTCTCTGTTTTGACATAGACAGCGAACAGGGATGTATTTAACACATTTAAAAAAAAAATTGATTTATTAAATTTAATAAGGTATGAGAAAATTAATATTTAAAAAAATAATAAGTAAATTATTTATTTTAAATATTATTTTGGGGTATTGATACGATTAAGGTTTATAGAAAATAATTTATAAGTTATATACTAGAGAATTTTATAAAAATATATTTATGTGAGGGCATTTTAATAAATTAGCATATAATAATTGTAAAAAGTTGTATTTTAATGTTGTAAATATGTTTAAGTGAGCCATGTGCCTAGGCAACCAACTATACAGTAAGTAATTGACAGATAGAAATTAATCATAAGGGAATATAAAGTGGGGTTATAATAATATATTGTTTGAAATGTGTATTTTATTAAATTAGAGTGTTAGTTACTAATTTGAATGTTTATTCTGATCTGAAAAGCCTAAATGTCAACAAAATTATCAATGGAACATTAAAGAATTCTCCAGAGTGCAGAGTGTGACCATTGTTTACGGTCGAACATTCTCGAAATAATGATTATGGCGGTGGATCGAACAGATATTTTTCGAGAACATCTATATGGAAGTAATGGAACAAATTGGAACATGATCTCTTACCAGATGGTTCTAGAATATCCAAAAAGATATAAATACCCGTGATTTGGATTCAAGAGGGAAGTTTTTAGTCAGAAGTCAAGCAGTTTATTATGAAAGTTAGTAGATTAGTTAGTGAAGTCAATTGTTCACAGTTTTAGTAAGTCAGTCAAGCAGTTTAATAATAAATATGAAAGTTAGTTGGAGATAGTCCAATTGTTTAATATAGTGAGTTAAATGAAGATTAAAAATTATGCATATATTTAATGCACATTTATAATTATACACAAATAATTATTGAAGATTATAAAAGTATATTAGAAGAATATTGGATGGACATTGGAAGGAATTAAAATTATATTATGATTGGAGATTAGTATAAATCAACTTATAATAATTGGATATTGGTATATTGAAAAGAAGAATAAATATAAATGGTGTTTGCTGGTTTGCTTGGTGGTATATAAATGCTGGTGAAGAAAAATATATCTTAAATTGGTAGAAGCTGATAATTGGAAAAAGAAATTTCACAAAAACAAGGATAACCGAAGTACGAAGACATTCAGTGGTGATTAGAATATATATAGTGGAAAACAGTTCATTTAGGCATTCAGTGAAAGAAAGGTACAAAATTTTGTTAATATAATTTAGTTAGTGTCATAACAATTTCAATTTTGAAGATAGTTTGTTTAAATTTAACATTGTCTATAGAATTTAATTAGTTTTATAAGAACATCAATTTAAAGATAGTTTATTTTAAATTTACATTGGCTAGGTGAGATATATATGTGTGTTTCATAATAGTTAAAATAAAGATAATTTAAAAAAGTACTTACAAACTAATTCTTTGAGAACCGCGATAAAAACCCTATATATATATATATATATATATATATATATATATATATATATATATATATATATATATATATATATATATATATATATTATTAAAAATACTCATTGCTCATCATTCAAACAAACAACACATCATAACAATATATATATATATATATATATATATATATATATATATATATATTATAAAAATTAATATTAAACTCACCAGTCTTCCGGGTTGAACCGCGTCGATATCCATTTTGCCGAGCTTTCGACATCCTCTCTGATGTCTTCTTCAGGGCTTCCGATCTCTCTGTCTCCCGAGCCCCCAGACACTACTACACTCACTAGTCACTTCTAGTTCACTCACTAGTTCACTACTACTAGTGAACTAGTGAGTGAACTAGAAGTGACTAGTGAGTGTAGTAGTGTCTGGGGGCTCAGGAGACTGAGACCTACGAAAGCCCTGAAGAAGACATCAGAGAGAATGTCGAAAGCTCGGCAAAATGGATATCGACGCGGTTCAACCCGGAAGACTGGTGAGTTTAATATTAATTTTTATAATAATATTAATCTTAGCTCTAAGTTTAATTGTACTAACGGCGGAAATCTTTCCGAACATATATATATATATATATATATATATATATATATATATATATATAAATATATATATATATATATATATATATATATATATATATACACTGTGTCCGTAAAGTATGGAACAAATTCTTTTTTAGCTAAATAGACCATTTTAAGAAATAATTCTAAAACACGTCGATTTTTGATTTTAATTTACCGTATTTTAAAATAATATTCTAATATACAGGGTGAATTACTTTCGAGTAATGTCGTCACCGTCATTTTTTTTTAAATGGGACACCCCCATTTTTTCTCAATTTTCGGATTAGTCTGGCTGAGCTAATTCCAAAAATGTATCACATGTTGATTCAAATTGGTACAGGGTGGACAAAAATACAATAGTTTTGTGTGTGCTCATAAAGTAACGCGTTAGTTAAATTAACAATATCAAAAATACTTATTGTCTAGCGGACAGAATATGAAAGAAATTATTTCTTATCAATTTAAAAGAAACATAGTAGGCTATGTTTTTGTTAAATGTCAGTATTTGTTTAGTAATTTATTGATGTTCAGTGACAGTTTAGTACTACAATATTTTTGGTATTTGTGAATGTTTTAATTATTGCTTAGATTTAATTTGAAGTAGAAATGAAGTTAAGTAAAGCAAAGATTTGAAATACTTATGATGATTGGGTATGGAGACAGATCGCGAACTCAGATAGAAGTGTGCAATTTGTTTAATGATAAATATACAGAAAGGCCTATAACGCGTTCAACAGTCAGTAAGATTAAAAAGAAATTTCGAGAAACTGGTACGGTTGAAAATGCACGGAAATCAGTTCGTCCCTCTGCAAATGCTGATACAGCATTAGATGTTTTACTTAGTTTTGAAAAATATGTGCACACTTCTGTGCGTAAAGTTAGTCGCGATATCGGTGTTAGCAAAACAAAGGTACACAAACTATTAAAGCTTTAAAAATGGCATCCTTATAAAATCAAACTTGTGCAGGAATTAAACGAAGATGATCCCGAAAGAAGAATGCAATTTTGCGAAGCAATGATGGATAACTGCCACCGATACCCTCTCTTGGTACACTTCCCGTCATATAAAACTGGTACACTTTTTTTCCCAATGTAAACCTGTGTTCAGACTGGATACAATGGTCCGTGAATCAATTCGTTGTTGCCATCACAGATAAAAAGATTGCACAAAATCTAAATATATAAAAAATAACGTTCAAAAATGTACAAAGTTTTTAGATAGGTATTATTTTTATCATTAACAACAAAAAACCGTATCTAATAAATTAAATAACCAGAGATAGGGTTGAGATCTAATATCCTAAATGTTTGAAGGATCTTTAAACCTAGGGTATTGGCACAGGGAACATTGGAATGCATATACTGTAATTTTATACTTCAATTACCTACCGAACACGAGTTGTATTTTGTGTCAATAAGTTTAGTAACAGGCACACTACCAAAATTAAATTATTATTTATTATAAGAACAATAAATGTAAAAAACTAACATTATACTTTATCCTGCGTATTATAAACTATAAAATATCCGGGACGAAAAAACGCTTTTCAAAACGTGGCAGTTACAATCCAATATCTCACTGTAATGTTTTATTATAATAATTTAAAGTTATGTCTAGATTGATTATCTATCATTATTTTTTTATTAAAATATTTTCATAAATTATAATAAAACACAAATCAATGTGTGGGTACTTAATTAAGATTATGGAAAATTACAATAGTAATAGGAGAATTTTTTAGGATGCATGTTTACATAAATGTGACTGACTGATAGAGAATGTTCGATAATGTTTTAGTTTTTAGTATACTCAAAACTGGCGGTCTGTCGCACAGCCCTGCTTTTAGCTGGTTTCATATAATATTTTCGTTGAACTGGCAACAGTGCCCTAGAAATTAGAATGACACATGTGACAAGACCAACGTACACAACTTAAAAAACACGGTTTTTGGTTATAAGAGTTGTACCAGTTTTTTTGACGCGAACGGTACAAAACATTATTTTTTCTGATTCGGCTACTTCCACGTTAAATGGCGAGGTTAACCGTCAGAATTGTAGATACTGGGCAAAAGAAAACCCCCACTGGATGCGTGAGCATCATACACAATACTCGCAGAAGGTAAATGTATGGGCTGCAATTGTAAGAAATCGTATCATCGGACCCTACTTTTCAAAGGTAATTTAAACGGGACAACGTACCTTGAGTTTTTAAGGGGGTATCTCGTACCTACTTTACGTAATTTGTTTCCCAGCAGACGTAATCCTGGAGGTTTTGATGAAAGTTTATGGTTTTATCAGGATGGTGCACCTCCACATTATGCTGTAGATGTTAGAAGGTAGCTAGATGAAATTTTTCCGAACATGTTGATTGGTAGACGTGGACCTATTGAATGGCCAGCGAGGTCACCAGATTTCAATCCTTTGGATTATTTTATATGGGGCCATCTGAAGAATGTTGCGTATCAAACGAAACCAGCAAATATTCAAGAATTACAACAGAGAATTCGGAGAGCAATAAACAATATTTCTCAAGACACAATAAACAAAGTTCAACAAGAATTTGTACAACATTTGGGTTAGTGTCAAATACAGCAAGGGCTGCACTTCGAACATTTATAAAGTCATGTATTTCATCATATTCTGTCAGCTGGACAGTAAGTATTTTTGATAGTATTGTTAATTTAACTAACGCGTTACTTTATGAACACACACAAAACTATTGTATTTTTGTCCACCCTGTACCAATTTGAATCAATATGTGATACATTTTTGGAATCAGCTCAGCTAGAGTAATCCAAAAATTGAGACAAAATGGGGGTGTTTCATTTAAAAAAAAATGACGGTGACGTCATTACTCGAAAGCAATTCACCCTGTATATTAGAATATTATTTTAAAATACGGTAAATTAAAACCAAAAATCGACGTGTTTTAGGATTATTTCTTAAATGCTCTGTTTAACTAAAAAAGAATTTGTTCCATACTTTATGGACACAGTGTATATATATATATATATATATATATATATATATATATATATATATATATATATATATATATATATATATATATATTGTTATGATGTATTGTTTGTTTGAATGATGAGCAATGAGTATTTTTAATAATATAATATATAGGGTTTTTATCGCGGTTCTCAAAGAATTAGTTTGTAAGTACTTTTTTAAATTATCTTTATTAGATCTACTATGAAACACACATATATATCTAAACTAGCTAATGTAAATTTAAAATAAACTATCTTTAAATTGAAATTCTTATGAAACTAATTAAATTCTATAGACAATGTAAAATTTAAACAAACTATCTTCAAAATTGAAATTGTTATGACACTAACTAAATTATATTAACAAAATTTTTGTACCTTTCTGTCACTGAATGCCTAAATGAACTGTTTTCCACTATATAGATTATAATTACCACTCAAATGTCTTCTTCTCAGCTTCGGTTATCCTTGTTTTTATGAAATTACTTTGTCCAATTATCAGCTTCCACCAATTTAAGATATTTTTCTTCACAACATTTATAAACCACCAAGCAAACCAGCAAACAGCATTTATATTTATTCTTCTTTTCTATATACCAATATCCAATCACCAAATATATTATTTAATTTTAATATTTAATTAATACTTCTTCCATTATCCAATTATCATTTATACATAACATAATTTTTAATCTTCAATATTATTTCTTTATACTGTTTCTTAATATTGATTTAACTCACTATATTGAACAATTGTAACTGATTGAGTGCCTCTAACTAATTTTCATACTAAAAAACTCATAACTGATTGACTAACTGAATGGACTTTCTTACTAAACTTTCTGACTGACTGACTTTCTGAATCCAAATCACCGGGTATTTATATCTTTTTGGATGTTCCAGAACCATCTGGTAAGAAGTCATGTTCGATTTAGTTCTATTTCTTCTATATGGATGTTCTCGAAAAAAGTATATGTTGGATCCACAGACATAACCATTATTTCCAGAATGTTCGACCGTAAACAAAGGTCAAATTCTCTATTCTGGAGAATTCTTTAATCTTCTATTGATAATTTTGTTGACATTTAGGCTTTTCAGATCAGAATATACACTTAAATCATTAACTTAACATTCTAATTTAATAAACTACACATTTTATTATTATAACCCCACTTATATTCACAACCATTCCTTAAATGTCACTTCAGAGTATGTATATCTGGTTGCCTAGTCACATGGCTCACTTAATATATTTTACAACATTATAATTATATAAAAAAATACTTTTTATATGCTAATTTCTTAAAAATGCCCTCACATAAATAAGTTTTATTAAATTCTCTAGTATATAACTTCTTAAAATAACCAAATACTTGTTATATCTAATATTATCTAGTATATAACTTATAAATTATTTTCTTTAAACACCAATCATATCAATATATATATATATATATATATATATATATATATATATATATATATATATATATATATATATATATATATATATATATATATATATATAAATATATACATATATCATATTCTTTAAACGTACCGCTCTATTGCACTAGTGGTTGGTATTTCGCCTTGCTGTTCTGTCATATTTTGACTTCAAGGCCACTGTCTTTTCAGGTTGTTGGCGTGGGTGTTATACCTGTTAATTCATTTACCTACGGCACTCAGTAAGCTAAAAACTGGTAACTTCATTTTGCTTTTAAATATTATATTTTAATCTTAACCATTTTAATAATTACCTAAAGTCAAACTTAAATTTAATTGATAATACATTGTTGGAAGTGCATCTCATGATCTTTCTAGTTCTCTACATATCAATTTTAATGTTTTTTACTTAAGTTTTTTACAATATTTTTTTATATACATGTATGAATATTACATGTTCTTTTGATGTGCTAAGTCTGTTAATTTGTAAACTGTACCTAGTTTCAATTAATTGTTTATACAACTTTAACTCTAAATGTCCATTATAGTAAGCGATTTCACACATTTAATATCATTGACTGCTACATGTCTTTTTAAGGTAACACACATGTTATAACTTCTCTATGGATGTTTGGTTTTTCATATTGTTCTTTTTAGATGAACTGATTATGCTTTCTAAGCAGAAAGCGAAACATCTTCAATAAATAGATGTAGCCACTTTCTTTGTCTTTTATTTCTCCACTTTGACCGAAAACCCCACCACTTTTCGAGTGTTCCATAGTTGATATATATATATATATATATATATATATATATATATATATATATATATATATATATAAATTTTTCTTTTGGTATCGACCGTATATTATTTAAAATAATTTTCTTTGGTATATCTCAGGTTCTGTCGGTCTGGAATTAAAGCAATTCTATTTCTTTATTTTTTTGTAACTTAATATTTCGCCAACTGATTGTTGGTTTTATCAAAAGTGCACTAAAAATTTATTAAAATAAAGAGATAAGCAACATTAAGAAATATTAAGTGACAAAAAAATAGAATTGTTTTAATTCCAGACCGACAAAACCTAAAATATACCAAAGAAAATTATTTTCTTCTCTCCATAACCGTCTTGGTCTACCTCGTTTTCTTCTAGTGGCGGAGTCTGTTTTTTTATCTTTTTTTACATCCATACCAGTTTAGTATTTTGGCTTCGATAGTATCTATTCTGTCTAGGTCAATTTCCATTTCTCTCCTAATGTCAACATTCCTCACCCTATCAAGTCTAGTGCGGTGGTAACATCGTCTCCAATAGTCCATTTCCATTGCCTTCATTTTTTATTGGTTTTTTTTTAATTAGTTCCCAAAGTTTGCCGCCGTACAACCCAATACTTTATTTTATTATTCCACAATAGTCCGTGTAGCTGTATAATGCGTGATCTTGCTTGGCCAATCCTAGAATGTATTTCTTCGTTTCTCCCTTCTCTTGATGTTATTAGGACTTTTAAGTATTTGAAGGTTTCAGTTGATTTTATAGTTCCCATTTCAATTTGTAGGCTTTTTAATTCTTCGTCGGTAACTAAATACTCTGTTTTCTGTATTATTAACCCATTTAGGCCCATAGTTGCGTTAACGCAATACATTGAATGCAATTTTTTTTTACATTTATACTGAAGTTTTTCTATAAATTGCGGATAGTATTGTGTTAAAGATTTAACAATTCAGAAAAAAAATTTCCACGTAAAAAAATATAATTCGAAATAGCGTTAAAAATAGCAAAATAACTATAGAAATTATTACAAGCGAGGTACATTTCAAAAAATCCTTTAAAATATTTAGGTATTATTTTATCATTCACAAGATATTTTCATAGCTTAGGGACATAAAGTAATAATATTCTAAACGTAAAATTTATTTGCTTTTAGAAAATAATGTCTTTTCAGGACTTTGAATATAGCGTTGCGTTAACGCAACGCTATACTGCAAACGCAAACCTGACTCACCTGATAAACACGTGGTGTTTGTTATTTTGTCTTGCGTATGATTGGTTTATCAGTCGTATCGAATATGAATACGACTGTTATCGGTATTTTTTGGATACTTTGCCACTGGAAAAATACGTGAAAACAGGCTGCTAAATTGCCAGTTGGAGAACACAAAATCCATTGGAAAAAAAATCGCGGCACTATGGATTGTCGCTACGATCAAACTAATAAAATAAGTGTTGTGCGTTGGAACGATCATTCTTTGGTCACGGTGGCAACCAATTGTGATCCAGCTGAGCCTGTTCTTCCCGTAAAAACGATACAATCGCAAGGTAAGAAAAGATATCGCTATCCCACAGCCCAACATGATAGCTTAATATAATAAATATATGGGAGGAGAGTGGACTTACATGAAAATGTGTGGCTAATTATATAATTAATATCCGAGGAAAAGATGGTGGTGGCAGTTATTTATAAACATGTTAGACTCTGCTGTCGTTAATGCCTGAAAACTCTACCGAATTGTACATGAGGAAAATCCAATTCCGCAGTTAGATTTTAGGTCAGAACTTGTGCGAAGCCTTGTTAGTGTTAACAAAAGTAGCACAAAATCTGTTAGAGGTTGTGGCTCTAGTTCATCCCTACCATCTACCTCGCGTTTGGATAATGTGGGTCACATGATTGAACGCATGAATGAAAACTGAAGAAGGCATTTTAGGATATGTAAAAGTACAACTGTTTTTATGTGTAAAAAATGTAATAAAGCATTGCATCCAAATTGTTTCAAAGACTAACACAAGTGAAAATAAAAATATTTTTATGTTATACGTATAGTCCCAATGTTGCGTTAACGCAACGTTAAAAAATGGACGTGTAGTTTTTTTTCTTCATGTAGCTTTTAAATTATCTTTATTTGTGTTTAATTAAATATATATTTAATAAAAAATCATTGGTTTTATTATGTTTTCTACAAGTGAGCCTAAATGGGTTAGTCCTCCTCCAGTTTTCTAAACATATAGTCTATATCGCTCTCGTCTACAGCTGTATTGGATTGGTCGTCAGCAAAGTATATCGTGTACAATCTCTCGTCTTCGATTGGAATGTCCATATTGCAATATTTTTTTCTCCACACTGAGAGCGCCCCATTCAAATATATTTTAAAGAGTGTAGGTGCAGCATCCTTGCTTGAGACTATTACTAATAGGATTTTCTCTAGTTAATTTGTTTCCAGTTTTAATGTTTACCGTTATATTTTTGTAAAGCTGTTGTACTGCTTTTATATTTTTTTATTTAATCCTTGTTTTTCCATTGCTACCCAGAGCATGGTAACCTGCTTTAGAGAAAATATGCTGTCTATACAGGATCTGTATATATATATATATATATATATATATATATATATATATATATATATTGAATCTTGAATCTTGTCTGCCTGCACGAAAGCCATTGTCATCTCTTTTTTAATTTTATTTTTTATTACTTTTTTTTATAGAATCTTGAGAGTGAACTTATGATACTTAGCCCCCAGTAGTTTAAACAATTCGTTCTACCTTCATTTTTGTAGATGTTGTTAATATCTGGGTTAATACCGGGACGCCGTCGTATCTCGTGGTTGAAAAATCTCCGACAATGGTTTGGGATGACCTCAGCGGAGCTGTTTCGCAGAGCAGTCAACAAAACCATGATAGCCTTGATGATCGCCAACATCCGGACCGGATAAGGCATTGAAGAAGAAGAAGTTAATATCTGCTTTTATCCACTCCGGTGGTAATTCATACCCTTGATAGAATAAGGTGAAGAGATACGCCAGTAATTCCCGCAATACTTGTGGGCTGTGTTTTAATAATTCGTTCGGTATACCATATGGTCCGCATGCTTTTTGATTTTTTAGATTTCGTATTATACTTCATATGTTGTTGTAATGGTGTTCGTGAATTTCGGTCTTGTCTCAGTCAGAAGTTGTGAGTAATGTTCGATTCAAGATGTTTCTTCTATTAAATCTATTCTATTCACGTTTTTTCTGTTTGTTGTCCGGTCTTTTCCTGTTTTTCATGCTTCTCTTGATCTTGTTGACCCTATATATTTGTTGAACTCTTCGCATTTACTTTTTCAGGAAACATTTTTTGCTTTAGTTACTAGATTTTTTACTACTCTGTTTGATCTTGCGTATGTTCGTCTATCATCTGGGTCATTTATTGCAGCCTGTTTTTTTATAATACACTATGGAGTATATTACAAAAAATGTTTAAAACAAAAATGACGTGTATTAAATAGGTCTATAATTTAAAATTATTTTCGATTATACAGGACTAGTCGGGACAACGGAGTGAACCAAATTTGTATTTTATTAACGAAACAGCTTATTTTGTAGGTGTAAATTTAATAATTATATTATAAAATAAATAATAAGATTTTTTTAGTGCAGTGTCATTTTAAAATAATTTAAATATATTTGACCTCTAGCTATACAATAAACAGTGTAATCAGTATTTTCAAATAGATAATTTTCTTATTTTTTTTTAATCGAACACCCTGTCTATATGTTAATATTCCATTTCGTAGAGAATATTACAACCTTTCTGCTGATATTAGGTTGTTTATACCTAGCATGTTTCGTTTTGTTGATAAAACGTATACTAGTAAAAATTGTTGAGTTTAATAGCTCATCATGTTACAAAATAATGTTTACCTAACCGATAACCTATATTCATAAACACATTATTAACTATGTTAATAAATGTTCAAAATGTTAGCCATTATTTTTAAGACACAATCGTTTACAATAATTAATAAAGAACTATCGAACGTGTTTCATTTGAGGTCCAATGCTGGCAAAGGTATTGTATACATAAATTTTAATATTATCTGCTGTTGTGGGTTCGTAGTTTTAAACTATATTCTTGATGTGTCCCAAAAATATAATAGTCCAGTTGAGTAAGTCTTATATCTTAAAAAAGCCATCCCACAGTACCATATCCGATCCAACTGTTGCTGTAGTTTACTTTTTACCAAAACCCTGGTTAGCTGGTGTTTTCCTTCCTCAATGCATTTTCATTGGAGCAGATGTTTCGGACTCTATCAAACAATGATTTAATAAGTAATTCCTTTTGTGATCTTTACGTTATGGTTTGAGTGGTAAATTAAATATCTGTTCTGAGGTCTTGTCTTATTTCGTGATTAACTGATCCAGAATTTAAGTAAATTGTTTTCTTTTTCTATTGTGAATCTGACTGATTGATGTTATTTGCCGTCATAAATTTATGATGTTCTTCTGGTCTGTTAGGCTAATATATCTCCACCATACTGTGGGTTGTTTGTCTTTTTTGTGTACAATGTTTTGTTAGAAATTTTACATGAATATGCTAATATTTAATAGAGATTTTGTTTAATGTGAATTTTTCATAAAATAGACACAATAATTAAAAATATAGTACTTGTGCATTGATAATCGGAAGGGAAAATGTTTGGATACGGGACTAAAATAGGCCACCTACAAATAATAAGATCTATAAAAGACCGTCTTATTATGTTCTGATATAGGAGCAAACAAAATCTCAGGCAGGATTCCAACCCTGCGTTTAGTTGATAAAGTGCCGATTAAAATCTGCTCTTACTAAAACTAACTTTTCAGTGGTTTATAATCAAGAAACGTAAAATATTGTTAGCTAAATAGAGTATTTAAACAACAAAGTTTCTTCACACAAAAAATAAACTGAGTACATTACCAATTTAATACAAATTCAATATTATTAAATATTATACATAACCCATAATTCAATACAACACATCAATTAATCCAGTTTCTGGTTTTTTGGCAACTTTCACAAGTCGAACTAATTAGCCGATACAGGACCGGCTCTAGAAAAATTTTATCAAATGAAGAAAACAAAAATTAAAAATGGATGATTCTGAAAATATTAGTATACCTACTACATCATCAACATCGACATACTCCAATGCAGTAAGCAACTTCAATTTTCCTTCAAAAGAACAAGCCATTCTGTCAGCTATCCAAGGTATTAAAATACATGAATACATAGTAGCCATAGGGTCTCTACTCACACCAAAAAATGTTATCTTTGCATCACGAATAGCTAACAACAGAGTTTGTATTTACTTGAACAATACTAGCATAGTAGATACCTTACTAAACAACCATAAAACAGTAGTCATCCAAGGCAATGAGATAGAAATTCGAAGACTTATTACGCCAGCAAGGAGACTAGTAATATCAAACATCTGCCCCAGCATTCCGAACAGTATTTTAGAAGACGAACTGAAACAACTAGAAATATCTGCAGTATCCAAATTAACGTTTTTAAAAGTTGGCATGCCCGAGTCTGAGTATAGTCATGTCTTAAGCTTTAGGCGGCAAATATTTGTCTCTCCGATAATCACCAAACCAATTCCAAATACAATCTTAATAACCTATGACAACACTCCTTACAGAATTTTCCTATCCCTAGATGGGTTAAATTGCTCTAGATGTAATACTACTGGCCACAAAGAAGAAAACTGCACATCGACATCAACTGGTACAGAAACACTTAAAGATCCTTATACCTCAGAACTCGAACCCATGGAAGTAAATCAGAATAATTCAGCAACAAATATTTCAGATGATACAACCAACTGTTTCAACCCTATTTCTGCAGATATCCCAACGACAAATGATTCGCTTATAGTACACAGCATACCTTCAACTACAGCTAACAGCAATAATAGTAAAACATCCAATCAAGCAAAAAGGCAAATTTCAACCTCTCCTGAAATCTCAGAAACTAAAAACCTAAACGAAACTTTCATAACTCCAAAAAAATCCGCACACAAAAAAAAGAAAAAGGCTTTAGATGTCGAAGCCACATTAAATCCAATTGAAAACATTTTAATGACAGCATCTCCTTCATATACGCTAAATTTCTCTGAATTATGCGACTTCGTGATAAACGCAATAGGATCAAAATTTCCTGAAGTCACAGCTAAAAACTATACAGAAGATTTTGACGGCTCATACACCTTATTAAAAATGGTTCACTCAAAATTAAATGATAGACGCATGAAAAATAATATCACAAGAATTATAAAGAAAATAAATCCAACAAATGAATCTTCCCTCACTGAAGAAAGCGACTACGATTTATCTCAATAGTCCAATTATATTCATTCTTCAATGGAACTTGAATGGCTATTATAGCCACATTGAAAACATTAAAATGCTAATCAATGAACTGTCACCACTAATAATATGTCTTCAAGAAACTCGTCTTTCCAACAATCAAGCAAAACTAAAAAATTATATGCCCTATACAAAAAATCGAGCAGTACAGCAAATATCCAGTGGTGGAGTCGAAATTTTTGTACATTCAACCATCCAATCCCAAGAAATTCCGTTAAATACAAATCTGGAAGCAGTAGCAGTTTCGGTAATACATCATTTTAAAATCAACATATGCAACGTATATTTACCACATCCTGACGAAACTACTCTATTAGAACTTCAAAATGTAATTAAACAAATTCCATCTCCAAAATTAATTTTGGGTGACACAAACTGTCACAACATCGCATGGGGATCACAAAGAACAGATAAAAATGGACGAATATTATTAGAAGCAATTAATAACATAAAACTAGTTTTATTAAACACAGGAGCACCTACTAGATTCAATGCACATAATGGCACTTTTTCCTCCATAGACTTATCTATCAGTGATTCAACTTTAGCTCCATTTTTACAGTGGAATACATTGGACCACCTATACGACAGTGATCATTTTCCGATAATAATTACTCATGACAAAGATGAAAAAACCTGTACAACACCATATGAAACTTGGAAATTAAAGTCAGCTGATTGGGAAAAATACTCGAACTTAGTAAGCATACGTATACCAAATCTCGTTATATCAGATAATATAGACACTACTCTATCATCTTTCAATGGTATAATTTTAGACGCAGCCAGAGATTCTATAGGAAAAACCAAAAATATCACAAAAGCTTCTCTTCCTTGGTGGAACACTGAAATCGCATCCGCTTTAAAGCAAACAAAACATGCTTTTAATATATACAAAAAGTTTAACACACCTAATAACTTAAACAATTTTAGATCTTTAAGGGCCAGATCTAGATTTTTAATAAAACAAGCAAAAAAAGAGAGCTGGACCAATTACGTGTCGTCAATTGACTCGTCTACGCCCATAAGGGATAGATGGCAAAAAATAAGGAAAATAAAAGGTTCAAAAACATTTAACCATATTGACACAATCACTACAAATGATCTAACAACTTCAGACAAACACGAAATCTCAGAAATTTTAGTAGAACACTATCAGTTGTATTCAAGCAATCAGCAGTACCACCCAAATTTCTTAGAACACAAAGAAAGAACAGAAGCATCAAAAATTAATATAGAAGATACTGCTGATCCACTAAATACTTCCATAACACTTGATGAATTAAATGAAAGTCTTAATAACCTCAAAAATACCTCACCTGGACCTGATGACATACCACCAATTTTCATAGAAAAACTACCTATAAGCGCGAAGGTTACTTTAGTAGAGATCTTCAACAAAATTTATTCGACCCATAAATTTCCATCTCTCTGGCGCGAAGCAATTATAATACCATTTTTAAAAGACAATAAACCAAAAAACTTATCTTCTTCGTATCGACCAATATCTCTTACCTGTAGCATCTGCAAAATAATGGAAAAGATTCTAAGCAAAAGATTAAAATGGTACTTAGAAAAGAAAAATCTCCTTACATCCATCCAAAGTGGGTATCGATCAGAACGGTCTACAATAGATAACATTATAGCATTAGAATCTGAAATACACGAAGCTTTTATACATAAACAAAAATTAATAGCAATTTTCTTTGACATCACAAAAGCATTTGACACCACGTGGACATATCACATCTTAAAAACAATGAAGAGTTGGAAAATAGATGGTAAATTCCTAGCCTTCGCCAAAAACTTCCTGGAGAACAGAAGTATATAAGTTAAAACAAACGGTGTCATGTCAACTAAGAAATCACTGGAAAATGGTATCCCTCAAGGATCTGTATTAAGCCCCCTGCTATTCTTAATAGCAATCAACAGCGTATCTAACCATTTTATGCTTCCAGTAAAAGCAAACCTTTACGCCGATGATCTTGTAATATATATGAGAAGTAAAAACCTAAAATCAGCTGCATCAATATTACAAAATACACTAAATAAATTAGAAGGGTGGTCTTTAGATATAGGCTTGAGATTTTCAACCGAAAAAACTAAAGTAATAATATTTGACAAAAGGAAAACACAACACCACTTAAATTTAAAACTTAACGGAAATACTCTTATAACAATCAACGAAATCAAATTTTTGGGAATGACATTCGACTCTCAACTAAAATGGACATCGCACATAAATGAACTAATTAAATCATGCCAACAGAGAATAAATCTCCTAAAAGTTCTTTCCAATCACAAATGGGGCGCAGACACAACTATTCTTCTGCGATTATATCAAGCTCTAATTAGAAGCAAACTAGATTATGGATGTATATGCTACGAAACTGCTACTAAAACTCAAATGAACAAACTGGACATCATTCAATCCACAGCATTACGCATAGTTTTCGGAGCTTTCAGAACCACGCCAATTAGCAGCCTTCAAGTCCTAGCAGGAGAACCGCCATTAACTCTCAGAAGACAATATTTTTCAATGTGTTGTGCTACTAAATATCTCAGTGCAAAGGAAAACCCGTTTATAACAAGCCTAATAAGGAGCAATCCTCCAAATCTGTACTCAAATTATTGCCCTAGAAACTTACCTTTCAATGAACGAATAAATCGATTTGAATTCGATATACATCAATTGAGAGCCACTTCTACAAACAGATGCCAGTCTCCTCCCTGGAAAGTTCAAATACCAAAAGTAGATTTTACCTTACTTAACTATCCCAAACATTCACACAATCCTTCTGAAATACAACAACAATTCCGGTCTACCATCTCCAGATACCCTGATTTCAAACTAATTTTTACTGATGCCTCTAAAAGCAGTAATGGTGTAGCTGCTGCAGCTATTTTTGAAGACAACACCTCTGTCACCCGTCTAGCCAAGGAGTGTAGCATATATACTGGAGAACTGCAGGCAATCTTCAACGCACTGAACCAATGTACCAGCATTGATACAAACTTTCTTATTATATCAGATTCTCTAAGTGCCTTAAATGGTGTCAAGCAGATGTATCCTACTCATGCCAATTTAGCATTAATAAAAGACATGCTATACAATGCCCAAACATGTGGTAAAAACATAACATTTTTATGGGTACCATCCCATGTTGGAATAAAGGGTAATGAAGCAGCTGATAAAGCAGCAACAGAAACTAACAATAACATGACAATTCCTATTATGCAAAACATACCAATTTCAGACCAAAAAACATTAATAAAAACTTACATGAACAAAACCTGGCAAGTAAAATGGAACCAAACAGAAGCAAAATTAAAAAGTATCAAACCAGATGTTACTTCCGCTTTACTACCGCTCCCAGCTAAAAGACATGACCAAGTAGTTATTAACAGACTGCGGCTAGGTCATACAAAATTTACACATGGATACATCATCTCCAAGGACCCTCAGCCGATTTGCCACATCTGTCAAATACCATTTTCAGTGCAACATATAATGATAGACTGTCCAGTGTACTCAACAGCAAGATCGACAGCAAAACTAAAACACAATTTGAAAGAAACTCTAAAAGAAGACATCAGCAATACAATAAATTTTATCAAAAATTGTAAACTGTATAACAAACTGTAACATAACATAAAATGTTTGTATTTTACAAAACTGTTATGTAAATTTTAATAATATACTAAATGTAACTTTTCTAAAATAAAGATATACCACCCGCTAATAACCCTAGGGGTTGATGCGGTAAAAAAAAAAAAAAATCTCAGGCATAAAAAACGGCAAGTCTAAAGAACCTACGAAGTTCCCACAATAGAAAAGACAAAAAGCTAAAAATCAACCACAATTGTTAGATAATCAAGATTTGAATTCTTTTATTTCACTTATTGCCTTTATAAGTTTTTGGTAGTATACAATTTTGAATCTATATCTCGCAGTGAGATTCTGTATCTCGGTGTACAATTCTACGTTTATTTATTTATTTATGCTTATAAAATATGTTGACTAGAGAGAAAAAATATTACTTTATTCATGTAAACAAATAGATGAAGACAGAAAATTGCCTCTCTGACCAGGACTTCAATCAATACCAAATTTAATTATAGTCAGTATAGCTATAACGTACAGACTGACTAATGAAAGTAATTATTGAATATGGCATGTATGAACATGGTCATAATAAATTTATGAACGTAATTACTTTTTAAATTAATCTGCTCGATACCGAACTCGAGAATGACATTCTTTGAGTTAATTTAAAGAGAAATATGTATATTTATGAATTATCCACTAGACACTCATAGACAAGATATATGTTTGATTGAAGTATAATGTCTGCTTTATTTATGTTTACAAAAAAAAATAAAAAATAATTGGAATTGAAACAAACGGTCGATAAAAGTAGCACGGGATGAAAACTACTAGAATTTTATACACTTATTATTGTTCATTCCAATATTTACATAATTAAAACCCTGTAAACCCATGAAATTAGTCTAATTAACCCTCCAACAGTTGCGCACAGTCTTACAGACCGACAGACACTGTCAATATATTCATCTGTTTCATCGAGACGGCACCGTTGTCCGTTAGTTAGTGTGATATTGTTCGGTCAGCAGTTAATATCGGTCTCAGGCACCGATGCGACTATTTACGCACTATCATAAACAATGATCACAGTATCTAGGCTGTTGGATACATGAAATCTTAGACCAAGAACAAGAGGTTAAATGTAGAATAGAACAGGCAAGAAACACCTTCTTAAAGATGCGACAGTTACTCACTACCCGTAATCTTAATTTGTCCCTACTAAACCGCATAATAAAGTGTTATGTATATAGTGTACTATTACACGGCGTGGAAGTTTGGACCTTAACAGTCAGCTCGTTACGACGTTTAGAGAGCTTTGAGATGTGGGTATTTCGTCGTATGCTGAAAATTCCATGGACCGACCGCGTTAGAAATGAAGAAGTTTTAAGGCGTATGAATAAAGAACGTGAACTCACAGAAATTGTCAAGAAGCGTAAAACGTCTTATCTTGGACACATATTTAGACAGGACATGTATAGGTAGACGGGTAGACGACAAATGACCTGGCTGCGCAACATCAAAGATTGGACAGGATTAGACTTTCAAAGTTTAATAAGGAAAGCCCAAAATAGGGAAGACTTTGCAGAGGTCATCGCCAACCTTCCCTAAGAAGACGGCACCTAAAGAAGAATAAAAAATGAACGCAAACAGGTAATTAAATTATAACCGTAGATGAATACTTATGAAAAGGAACAACAGCAACTTCAATTTTTGTTAAAATCAGCGGCTACAGACTCTGAGCAGTCGGATCATGATTCTGACGAAGATAAGATCTCCAGTCATCAGTTATCAAATTCTTCTTCCAACGAAATTGTCGACAAAGATGAAGAATATTTGGATTCCGAAAAAAACTAATATCACATATTTCGAGCCATCAGTCAGCAATACTCATTTTTTTTTGGCTAAGGATATGCAAATAAGATGAAAAAAAATATCTAAGTTACCAAAAAATACTAAGACAAGATCTGGGAATATTATAAAGGCTTTACCATGACCAAATTAATACACGAAAAACTTGAAAACTCCCATAAAAATTTTAAAATATTTCTTTTCAGAAGAAATTAATAATACAATTGTTTTACATAGTAACGAAATAATTGAGAGTATTCAAGCAAATTTTGCAAGAGACCGAGATGCAAATTCTACAAATTTACTGTATTTAGCTGAAAAGTAAAGGCGAGTTATCTCAATTTAAAATATTTATGGAAAACTGACGGATCTAGAATATACCTTACACTTGGAAGTGTGTTGGTTTCAACCAGAAGAACCTTATAGACTATCAGACAGCGTTTAAGATGTTGTCATTAGACTCTCACTGGAAATTCAAGAAAACAATAGGAATATTACAATGGATAATTATTGGTTCACTAGCGTGCAAACTATTTAGACAACTTTATCAAAAAAAGTGACAGTATCAAAGAAAAAAGGTCTGACATACGGGTCTGAAACGTGGTCACTTACGCAGAACGACCAAGAATTGCTTAAACGTTTCGAGAGAAAAATTCTAAGAAAAATATATGGAGGTATCCAAGAACAGGGTTTGTGGCGTAGGCGCTACAACTTTGAGTTATATAGAGCTTTGGGGAACCTGAGTTGTAAAATATATTAAATTAGCACGCCTTCGATGGGTAGGACATGTAATTAGGCGAGATAAAGATGCAACGATCAGAACAATTTTCGACCGAAGAGGACCAGTGGGAAGACGAGCCAGAGGAAGACCAAAACTTAGGTATTAAGATAACATAGAGGATGATCTTAAATCCATTAGAGTTAAAGCATGGAGAAGAGTTGCCAGAGACAGGGGCGACTGGAAGATTGTTCTGAAGAAGGCTTTGGCTCATAACGAGCTGTAATGCCACTGATGATGATGATGATCAAAAAAAAATAAGCGAGAACTACTTTTGGAGTTTACTGTTTCTGCAACCGGACCATTAAAGTCTAGCATGTTTGGATTTCACTGTGAATGTCTTTTTTATCATACATACCCAAAGCAAAAAATAATGATTTAGATTTAGATACAGGTGATCTTTTGTAACCAGTAATAAGAACGGATTATAATTCCACAAAACGTGGTGTTAATATAGTGGACAAGCTAATGGCGAACTATAATTGTGCTTCTGGTACCCGAAGGTGGTCTGTAGTAATATTTGATGCAATAATGAATATTGCCGGTATAAACAGCCAAATTATTTACGCGGCTAATAATCCGAATGTTGAAATGTTGAGAAGAAATTTCATTCATAATCTACTGTATGAACTTTTTACTTCACATATGCTGAAAAGTTCAAATTCGCTATATATTCCAAGACTGATGCGAAGATATCCAGAAGAATTAACATACTAAGATACTATCGAAGGTCCAGTTGGAAGAGGACAAATTTTAAGAGGAAAATTTTGTAGATCTCAGAAGAACCGAAAAACAAAATATAGATGCGAACATTGCAGTATGTTTGATGTTTAGAACACTTATTTGGCATATGTACGAACTGTAAATAATTTAGTTTATCTTTGTACGGCGTTTTCTTGTACTGCACTAGTTTACTGCAGCAATATTTCTTCATTTTTTTAATACTCATTTTTAGAACTGCCTTTTTTTGCATTTTGTTTGTTCTTTTGTTAGGATATTTTTTTAATTTAAATAAAAACTGTTTTGAAATATGTAGTGCTATAATTTTTGATTTAAAAAAGTTAACCTATAATTAGTAATTACAGAATTTTTTACTCAGCAAAACGGTTTGAGGAACCGACACAAAAATTTAAATTTATCACGCCACAAATGTAGGGTTAAGCAATTGAATGAGACTACTAAAGCAATTTCAAGTTTAAAAAGTACCATAAAATAATTTAAATTTTAACACTTTTATACTATAAACAAAGATTACAATTTGCCTATTTATCATGCCTATCCTTCCTTAAGGCCTTATTGAATAGATAATAAAACATATACTATTCACATACTTAAACAAATATAAAACAAATTATATTATCATTATAAAATATATTTAAATGTAATATATAAATGCCGAACTATTTGGCAACAACGACCGAAATTCTTCTTCTTTTTATGTAGACATGACTCTGTGTGTTTTTCAATGTGCCTCCAGTAAGTTGTCGTTCCATCGTTTTCGTGGTCTTCCTACTGATCATCTTCCTGTTGGGGAACCATCTCTTGCCGTCTTTACTACTCTATTTGATGTCATTCGGCTTATATGATCGCTCCATTCTACTCTTCTATTTCTTACCCTGTTCTTGACGTTCTCCATCTTGCATCTACTTCCTATATCCGAACTTCTAGCTCTGTCCCATAGTGTCTTGCCATAAATTTTTCTCTCTATCTCTCAAAATTCTCTCAAAAGTGTTTTTATCTCTATACTGTTTCTAACATCCTTTTTGTTCTCTCTGTGTCAGGTCGTGTTTTTGCCGCGTATGTCATTATTGGTCTGATGACTGTTTTGTAAATTCTGCCTTTCATTTTTTTCCGATATTTTTATTTCTCCATATTGTTTCATTCAGGCAGCCTGCGGCTCTGTTTCCTATATTCACTTGATCTTCCACTTCAGTTTCGAGCTTTCCGTAGCTCGGTTATATTAAATTGGTGCAGCATACGTTGTAAATCGTCTTCACTTTGAGAGAGTGGTATTGCGTCGTCTGCATAGCAAATTATTTTAAGTTTTTCAATCGAAATTAGGTAATGAATTTACTAGTCCATCCTTCTTCGTCTCACTATATCCTTTTCTATCATTTATGAGTGCCGTCGGTCTTCACTATTTTGTTTAATTGTATTATGTGAAAAGCGCTCTATATCATTAAAAAAGAGGTCTGTAAATACTGTTAGTTATAATACGGGAATAATCTCAAATAAGAATGTTACTGAGCGTAAAAAAACGAGGAGTAGTGAATTTCCATGGTCATGTGAAATAATTGAAATTCACATATTTTTCGGATCGGTACACGCCCGAGGTATTGTGGCCATTTGTATATAATAAGCGACTGTAAAAAACAATGACACTTACTTTATTTAGTAATAATGTATTCACTCAAGTTACACACATTACAAAAAGTGAAAGTCAAGTACAAGTCAAAGAAATTGCACACCCACAAAATAGTACAAGTACTTTCATTCATTGTCATATTAACTGTCCTCTTTCTGTATAAAAATTTTCAACAATTTAACAAACATTTCAAAATATATCTCTTTAATAAATATAAATAACTTTAATATTTTAAATAATATAAAACATCACTTTTCTTTCAACAAACAATAACATATACCTTACTCCTATATCATCTGTTAACATCCATCTCCCCAAGAAACTTCCTCCTAAGTTGTCAGACAGTTACAACATTGACCGAAGATCACCCATTATTAGCAATACGTGATAGTTTGAACTATGTATCACCAATCACTATATAAAAACTCTTGTTTATTTCTAATTTATTACAATTCAACAGATTTTTTCTCTTACCAATTTGTGGGTTGTTATTTTGTCTGATAAAGCAATTTTATGCATATTAATCATCGAGCAAAAAGACAAAAGAGGGAATCTAATCGTTATGAAAAGGCGACCAAAAAAGTGGCCTCTGATGGCGGACATATCCGGAAATGCGTATGCGCCAAATTTCAATTTTCCGACACTTATTAACAGTAGCTATAAAATAGTTTTCAGAATGTGTCTTAGACGAAAAAATTTTAATTAAATATTAACGATAACAATCTAAAATGTGAAACAATTGTTAAAAAACTTCAATATAAATAAGATTTCATGTGACAGTTGGGACAAATAATAACATAACCCAACTAAATTTGATTTCTTAAACAAGGAAAGACTCTCTTTCCTTGTTTAATTTGGCCTCTCAAGATGGCACTTCCTGTCTAACAATATTTTTGCCCCCACTACCTTTACATTCCCTCTTTTGTCTTTTTGCTCGATGATATTAATACACAGACATGTAATATTGGCATAATTACTATAACTTTTTTGATCTATAACTTTTTTGATCTATATCCTTATAAGACAGCACCCTAATATGGGCTTTTTATAATTTCAGCATTTAATTTACTTTGTACCACTGACCTGATGATGCTTTGCAAATTTTAGAAAGCGAAACCGGTCGTCTTGGGTAGTAAAATTAAATTGATTGTGAGTAAGTCTAATTTATTTCTTTTGCCTCTTTTACAAAAAGTGATTTTCAAGCTAATATCGTTAACAGTTAATACAGACTAATTCTAATAAAAAAATATTAAAATTAGCCAAAAAGACATCACATGTGTAATAGTGTTCAAGGTTAAAGTATTCAAGGTACGAAAATGTTCGACTGGTCACACATAAGTGGTATCATATAATTGGTTGTTATTGTTATAATAAGTTTAGTTCAGCTGGCTCAACGAAAACAAAACAACACAGCTAAAGACTAAAAAAGTTGCGAAAAGTGCAAAAATTCGTTTGCATAAGAATCCCGAGTACAATGAGACCGTGCCCCACTGCAGTCTTGGTGGTATCGATAGACATACAATTTAAATTAGTTTTAAACAAAACAAAAATTATCAAATATTACGTCCATTTAGCTGTAAAGTTTTAGAAAGTACTTTAGCCAAACACAAGATTATCATGTAATACCCGGAGACCTGACTGAACATCTGGAATTTCTATGGCTTGGAATAAAGGAATGTGTGAAAATGAGTAGAGAGGATATGTCTGCAAAACAATATTCTTAGATCTAACTAAGTGACATCATAAACGATACTGAATTAACACAAATTCAATGATTATGCAGATTGATCAAAAACATAGTAATAAGTAGCAACAAAAGTTCTCTTCGGCTGCAAGGCGTATCTCAGTGGGTAATATAGAACATCTTAAAAGTATATAAGAAAACGGGGCAGTTAATAAGGTATTATTAAATAAACACCAACAGATAAAGTGAGAGGCTGCAACTGTGTCAGTAACCTTAGATAGATTGAATGTGACATACACTCACACTTTCACTCACATGCCCAAATATAAATTACACGTACACCCATGCACACCTACATCCAGCTCAATCGTTATATCACCACAATTACTTCACAATAGACATATCATATGGTAAGATTTGCTTTGTCACTATTGTGCTTCACAATCCCGAGGTGCAACTTCATCTTGCGTTCAAGAAGATGCATGAAAGAGATGCATGAAAAAGATACATGGTGCCTAAGCGATGCCTCACTCTATTGACAGATGGCTAACTTGACCTACAGTATTTCTTTTCATCTCGTGAGATTAAATTAAAAAGACAAAAAGTGATCGCCCAAAAGAAAGTCCGAAATTATCGACTCCTTTGGGTCTAAAAATAAGAATATAAAGGCAAAGAACAGAGGGGCGATCCCGGTCGAAGACTCTCTCTGCTCTAAATATGTCTTAATAACTACAGATTCCTACAGGCAAACCTTCAACACATTAAGGCAGATTTCGTAGAACTAACTGCTGATATCAGAAGATTTGATGTAGCTATGATAATATAAGAGCCCTACGTATCAAGGACTAAATAAAATGTCCATCTGATATTGGTGGAAGGCTTATCGACTTACACATAGAAGATATGCAGAATTAGGGAGATTCTCCTGCACTCACGACTGTGAGGTTTATAATTTTTAAATCCATAACAGTTAAGAGGTACTTCAGTCATCATAGAAACTGACAAAGAACAAAGTAACTTGTTATCAATGTTGCAGCACAAAGGGATCACCAGGAACAAGATGGCTTAAGACGAATTTTAGTACTTGCTTTATGGGACCAAAACCATTCTTTGGTATTTTAAAAAAGCTGTATTACAAAATATATCTAAAAATAAAAAAAAAAATAAACTCACTACATTCTATTAAAAAAATATTTCAGACCAAGCGGAAGCAAAAATGATATTGAAAACCTCCGCTGGCTATGCAAAACTACTCTTAGAGCTTTAAAAAAACTCAACATAGTTTAATCACAGTAGTTCTCACTGGACACTGCTTACTCATGTATTACCCCTCTAAATTGGTCAAAGTAGACATAGCATTAGGCAGATTTTGCGAAATTTCATAGGAAACAGCTAAACATATAGTCTGCAACTCCTATTCGCCAAGAATACCTGAAGCAGGTCTTTTATAACCAAATTAATTTTATACCTCATACAAGAAGCTTCGCTTGTGGGTTACCGACTTATTAAGTCGACATGATACGATTGTACGTAAGAGGGAAAGAGGCATGCTAGACCGCGGCTGGCTAGCGGCAGTCTAGAATCTAGAACCACTTCTGAAATCGAGAACTGGCCCGCAAAAGATTATTCAACTTTGGCTGAGAAATTTGTATTTTCACTAATTTTGATTAAAAATACCTTATATTTAAGCTTTCGACATCTGACTCGGTAATCTTTCAAAGTACCAACTTCAACAAATATTTTTTTTTCACTTAGATACAGAAAAATTATTTTAATAGTGTAGAGTTAAGATTAATACAGTTAAATTAAGTCTATGTCTCCAATTTGTCAAGTTCTGGTTTTGTTATACTTTTTAAGTCGTCTAAACTCAGGCTCTCGTCCTTAAAATGAAAATTTCTCATACATTCATCTACTAACTTTTTACTGTTCATCTGAATAGTGTTTTTTTAAGAAGGTATCTAAAATAGTGCTGAATGATGTAATAAATTGGGGTGGCTAGCTGTAATAATTTAGGATTGAAGCTGTAAATAAATCTAATAAACCCCTCTAATTAATTGTCTCCACTCTAATAAAGGCTGTCACCATTCTAGAAGACGTCTGTCTCAATATCCTTATCAATGCATCTACAATTCTCAAGGTCTAAGTCAATATAACAAGGTCTAAATGTCATAATTTTTTAAACATTCAGGCTTGTGTTAAAAACTGGGTCAATTGTTTTGTTTTTAATTTGAAATGTATACGTTAAACTATGTCGAATTTATTCTTTATTAATTTGGAATATATAATAATTACTTAAATAATTATTACTTTTACTAGGCTAATTACCTCTTAATTTTTCCTTCTTTATTTCCTTGCTAGGTTTACATTACAATGATTCTGGTTTCTTAATTTATAGTTAATATTCTACACTCCTTAGTTCAGACTTATTTTTTAAATAGACTACCTAAGTCTAACGTCACAATAGACGGGGTTTTTAAAAACATTTCCAAACATTTCTAATTTGTGTGCTTTTGTCACATAAGAAGTTGTAAATATTGATTTTTTTAATTGGTTGAAGAATAAATAGGGAATTTTGGTTATGAACATCGATTCTGTGCGATTGGTATTATTTATTGTTCATGAATTTGTGAGATAGGAATATCAAAGTATTAAGATATTTACTATGAATGTTCATATTTTAAGTTATGTTTATTTATGTTTATTTTTTACTGTTTTCCAACATATTTTGTTGTTGTTTTTATTAGGGTTATTTCAAAATAAATCAATAAATTATTGAATTTATTTACGAACTTGAAAAATATTTAGATTAATGTTTTATTCTTTTTTCGTTGTCAGTGTTTTTATCCTGTTGAATACTAAAGATATTCGTTGTCTCGTAGTTTAAGTTGTAATATAATATTATGTGGAAACCTTTCTATCAAATTGCCATAAGTGTTTAAAAAAAAATTGTGTTTTGAATTTTGTAATAGTTTTTGCGTTTATTTTTTAGATCTGGGCATTTAATGGTTAGTAAACATGTGTTGAAGATATCCAGTATTACTGAATTTGTCAATAATGACAACAAAACTACTATTAACCATTTAAACTACGAGAAAACGAATATATTTAGTCTTTTAGGGAATAAAATCACTAGCACTTAAAAAGAATAAAACATTAATTTAAATATTTTATAACTTTATTCAATGATTTATTGATTAATTTTGAAATAACTCAGATAGAAACAACAACAAAATACCTTGAAATGTGGTATAAAATAAGTTTTAGTCAAACCGTAACATAACCTTAAAATATGATTTCAAAGTAAATATCCTAATCCTTTGACATTCTTACTTCACAAACTCACGAACAACAAATAATATCGATCGCACAGAATGAATGTTCATAACCAAAAGTCCTTATTTATTCTTCCAACAAATAAAAAAACCAATATTTCCAACTTCTTATGAGACAGATACACACAAATTAGAAATGTTTGGAAAGGTCTTTAAAACTCCCGCCCATTGTGACGTCAGATCTTAGGTATCCATTAACAAAAGTTAAGAATTTTTTTCATGTTAACAGAAAATTTAACAAGCTCTGTATACTTAAGAATGTTTTTAAGAAAATAAATTATTTATCGTATTATTATCAACCTATTATTCTCTGTAATGACAAATATAACATTTTAAACGATCAAATTTTGTAAGTTTTTATTTTGCTTTGGGGTTATTTTAATTTGATTAATGTAATTGTGTTAAAAATTTTAATAAACTGGTGCCTGATTTAGTTAAAAGTTTTTTATCATAGCTTATTGAAGACTAAAAATATGTTAAATATGCTTTTATATTTTATAAGATTTTTAAAAATTTAAAAATAGTTTCTTAGACAAAGTATATTGTTAACTAAATATCATCTTGTATACAATAATAACTTCCCATGGATCCATATTAAATGAAAGTAAAATAACTGGAATACTTGTCCAATAAATAAAAGAATGTTGAAACAGATTCGATCTTTTTTTCGATAATAAGCCAAAAGAAAAGTTTTAAAAGTTAAATAGGTACAACAACAAACTTTCTTTTTATCCTGAGAATATATACGCGAAGCAGGTAAAAGTTTGGTACTGAAAAAATAACAGAAATTTAAAAATCAGAAGAGAGCAGTTTAAAATATGCTTGAACATTCCAGGGCAGAGGTGGATGTAAAATTAAAGGTAAAATAGGTTACTATTAGAGATATAAGAAAATCACCTTATTTTGAGACAACCAAATTTTTTATCATTGGAAAAAATGTTTTAAAAATATAGATAAAAAAATACTATGTTCCGTCGAAAATCTCAGAATATCATTTCTTTAAATTTAAAACTGCTAAAAATAGCTATAACTCAAAACAGCATATCTAACCATTCTTATAGATAAAGGGTTAATTATAGTGTATTTTTATGTATGAGAGAGTAATAAAACAATAAATTATGTATACAAATCCCTAAACTGTTGATACGGGTGACTCAATGAAAAACAGATATTTGTCAACAAGTTTACAGAAGTATATAGGAAAACAATTTTAAATTGAGTATGACCACCAGGTATAAAGGTTGGAGCAGAATAGAATACAATAGTTGTGAGGGTTACTAATCCCTAAATAAGGTTGCCAGTGTCGGAGTGATGGAGGTTAACAGGTACTAATGAATTTGCAAGAAATGTAAGATGTTTATTTTATTGGTTATATATAACCAATAAAAGTTTAATAAGTACCTACCTATTTGCAAAATAAAGTTTAATTCTTTAGATAAAATAAAACGTTTTATTTTATCTATTTGCAAAATAAAGTTTAATTCTTTGCCTATTTGCAAAATAAAGTTTAATTCTTTAGATAAAATAAAACGTTTTATTTTATCTGAAATGAGTGCATTCCACGAAGTAAGGGTTTCAACAATCAAACATTTAATTCTTTAATTCCAGGAATCTACGACAGTAATTGACTAGATAATTACCTTCTAAACTTATTCCACAGAAAATGTGATAGTGGGTTTTTTCATTTTGTATATAGGAAGGTCCAAGTGGCGTATTCAAAATTCTTAACAGTTCACTAAAAGTAGGTACTTCAGTTGCAAGGTGCAGTTTATTGTGTATACTAGTGTTATGGAAAATTTGGAAGTGCCGTGTAAACGCCGAAAAATTGGTCCTCTAACAGTTAATGAAAAAACATTAATATTTAATTGTTTTAAATCATTTACAGACAAACGTTTATGTGAAAGTGTTGATGAGACCGTTGAGTTAGTTAGCAGTACACTTGGTGTTGGGAAAACTACGATTTACAGAGTTATTAAAGAAGAGAAATGTGGTAGTTTTCAAAAGCCACGTAATGCTCCAGGGAAACCAAAATTTCAAATAGAATATCATTTTAAAGAAGGACTTCGACGGAAAGTGCATGAATTATTCTTTAGACAAGAATTTCCAACATTGGATAAAGTTCTTGTCTCAGTTCAAGATGATAAGGATTACCCAGAAATGAGTCGAAGTACGTTATGGAAACTTTTAAAAGAAATAGGCTTTCGCTGGAAAAAGAATCCCAGAAAGTCTATTTTATTAGAAAGAAGCCATATTGTCATATGGAGAAGACATTTTCTAAGAACCATAAAGGAAATGAGAAACCAAAAAAGAAAAATATTTTATCTTGATGAAACATGGATCAACGAGGGTCATACACCAAATAAATTTTGGCAGGATGAAACTGTTACAAGTCAAAGGCACGCTTTTGTAAATAACTTATCTACTGGTTTAAACCCACCATCAGGAAAGGGACGCAGGCTGATAATAGTACACATTGGCAGTTCAGACGGTTTTGTTGAAGGTGGTTTATTAACTTTTGAATCAACTCGTACCGGTGACTACCATGAAGACATGAACGCTGATGTCTTTCAAGAATGGTTTGAACAAATGATAGATCTTCTTCCTAAGAACTGTGTAATAGTAATGGATAATGCAAGTTATCACTCCAGACTTATAGAAGGACTGCCCACAACCAAGTGGTTAAAAAAAGACTTGCAGAATTGGCTGAGTTTAAAAAATATTACGTACCATCCCGGATCTATAAGAAAGGAACTTTATTCGTTGTGTGCCCTTCATAAAGAAAAATTTAAAAAATACGAAATTGATGAAATTGCCAAAAATCGTGGAATGACAGTACTTAGATCCCCACCATATCATTGTGAATTAAACCCGATTGAACTGGTATGGGCACAGATAAAGAGTGAAGTTTCAAGAAAAAATACCACTTTTAAAATTCATGATGTTAAACAGTTGTTTTTGGAGGCCGTAAATAATGTAAAACCTGAAAACTGGGAAAAGGCAGTAAATCAAACTATTAAAGAAGAGGAAAAAATGTGGAAGCTGGACAATATTACTGATAAAATGATCGAGCCAGTTTTTATAAATCTTGGTTCTGAAAGTTCATCTTCTGAATCTGATTTGGATTTGTAACAAGTAGCTGTAAGTTTTATATTAATATTTTTATTCATCTATTTAACATACCTTAGACGGTTTTAAAAACTCTTTTTCTCTTTTGTAATTTTTAAAAATTAAAAAAATGTGAATTTTTTAAAACCCTTTTTAATGTAGGCCAGTCAGTTCTAATATAGTGTGTGATAAAAGAGGTCACTTTTGTTTACATACACATAACACTTTATAACACTGAAATAATTCATTTATTTTTTACAATTATTCAAAGTAATTTTTCAATTAATCTTGAGCACGCCCATGGAGTGGTCGGAGCTACCAGTTAAAATTATGCTAATTACTCTCTCGTTCATAAAAAAATAAACTATAGTAACGTATATTACACGAATTTAAGGCTATTTTGGATTAGGCATGAAATCTTGAACGATACGCTATGCTGAGACTTATAATAGTTAAGCTATGGTTTGTTTGTAATAGTGAGCGACGCATAACTCACAGTCAGTCGAACGCCGCGCACGTTCGTCAAAATCAAAGAAATGGTTCTCTATGAGAACGGTTTGTTAGATTCTGCTGAGCTGCGCGCACTGCAGACCGATAGCCGTGTACGTCGACGGTGTGCGCTGGAATCAACTGCAATTTAATTTGGACGCAAACGTTCAGCTGAGCTCACAGCGTACACATCTATACCGAAATTATAATTGTATTTTTATGTAGTTATTATTATTGTAATAACTAAGTGATGTCTACTAAATTCTCTCCCGAGGAAGATCAAAGACTAGTGGATCTAGTACAAATCCCTGGAAAGTCTAAAATATTCTCGAAATTTTTCCTCGTTTTGAAACAATCTTTCTTCGACTGTTAATTTAAAAGCACTTTCTGTATTAAGACATGAAAAAATTTTTATTTCTGTTATTTAAATTTAACGTTATCAACTCTTCTTCTTCATCCTCTTCTTGGAGTAATAAAATTATTGCGGTATGATTGCGAGAATTCATTTTTTTAAACGTACAACCTTTGAGAGGATAAATGTGAAACTAATTTCTTAACTTGTTTTCAGAGCGACAGAATATTTATTCGAATTAATCTAAAGCCGGCCAATCACGATACTGCGACGTCGTTCAATTTTATCGAATTCGACTATATGACAAACATTTTGATGGTCTGTGACCGTGCATCCAACAAAATCGTTACAATTTTACCACAGAGAAACTGGTTACTATGATGCAGTACTGCAGAATTGATATCATCGACGATTTTGTCTAACGACATCGCAGTGTCGTGAGTGGCCGGCTTAACAAACCGACTCACCTAAAACTGTCGTGAGTCGAGTAGAACAGATTCTGCTGTACGTATATGCTGTGCGCTGCGCACTGTTCTAATAAACCGTAGCTTTAATTCTCTCAATATGTGAAGCACTGTAAAAGACAAGGACAAATACGGTTGCTTATGGTTGCAATAATGCATTTTACATAATTATTTGTGCAAAAATAGCAGAAAGTTACAAATTCTATTGTTTCTACATTGTAGTCATAAGTTTTTATTGTTAAAATAATAACAATAACACTCAAATTTTTTCTTAATGAGAAAATGAAAACATATTACCTTACAGTGTAATCAAGAATTAATACTTATATTCATACTCATAATCACTCTCGTCGGTATATTGATTTGGATTACAAATAATGACTGGGTTAATTGCCTCAATGAGATTTTCTCTATTAAAATACTCTTGTATTAACTTGCAGAAGTAGCAATATTTCAAAACTGCTGCGTCACTGTAACCGTTACCTCCAATATAGATATCGTAGTTAGTTTTTCATATTCCCCAAATATGTTCAAAGTGATTAAATTTACAACGGTAAGTGGGCAGTCTAAACTCATTATGTCCAAAACTATAATCTCGTCTATTATAAATATTTTTGGTTTTTCATTGCTTTTGGCTAACTTTAGTGATACTGGCTTAAAGAACTCTAAGGAATTGAAATATTTTCATTCGTTAACCATTTTTTTATTTTATGTACTGTGCAAGAATTTGTTGGTTGCTTATTTAAAATTTTCGAATGACATAAGGCATGATCCAAAACTATAACTTATAAACTTAGAAGCAGTTTTGCTTTTAACCATTTCACATATATCTCTGTATTTATATTTCTGTGGTCACCAGCCAATTTTGATTTTAAAGAAATTACAAGATCCGCTCCATCAATAAAACCATGTTTTCCACCTGCATGTAATACAATATGCCTCTTTCTCTCAGTATCATTATATTTTATGGCTTTTATACTCTCATATTGCCAAATCCGTTTTATTCCAAATTTAGCAAAAATCCACGTCTCGTCTTAATAAACAAATAAAGCGTGTTTTTTTTATAATTATAGTTTCATTATACGCGGGTCCTAGAAGATCCCTGCGACGACAAAGCTAACATCTAAGATTAAGCTATACCAGTACGAGCAGGTTACTACGATGTTATAACTTTCCTATACTGTTGAACGGAGTTGGGTCGTGGACTCTTACAGACGCTACCTGCAAGAAAATTGAGGCTTTTGAAATGTGGCTTTATCGTCGAATCCTGAATATATCCTATACCGACCACATTACTAATCAGGACGTTTTATTTAGAATGCAAAAAGGAAAAAGTTAACCACAATAAAAATAGCCAAAATCGAAAAACTCGTTCACATCATGAGGAACAGCGAAAGATATGCGTTGCTGCAATTAATTCTTTAAGAAAAAGTAGAAGGAAAACGAAGACCAGGAAGGCGAAGGATTTCCTTGCTGAAAAATCTACTTACGTAGTTCAACACAACAACCACAATATTTTTCATAGCAGCAGATTGCAAAATTCCGATTGTCATTATGGTCACCAATATCCGAAACAGATAGGCAGTATAAGAAGAAGAAGAAGAAGAAAGAGCAGAATTTTGAATAAAGATCTCCAGTATTATCCATACAATATCCAGATTGTAAAAGCCCTTTATGTTCGAGATTATCCCTAACGTATAGGGCTTTGTGAAAAAGTGTTGGAGTGTATTAATGAAAACGACGACTTGCTGCATAATCTTTGAATGAGTGATGAAGCCAACTTTCATCTAGGTTCGACAATAATCCACGGTAACTACACGTAAGACTCCTATATTCAGAAAAGATAACCGTGTGGTGTACAATTTGTTCGTTAGGGATCATCGAACATTATTTTTTTGAGGATGAGGATTACGTGCACATAATAAATAATTGTTTTAAAAATTGCAGAAATGAATACACAACCTTTCAACAGAATAATAAAGCATCACGAGTGTTAATGGATTTTTCTGTATATTTCTTTACTTACACATTATTTTCCATCTGTGTAGTATACAGTTGGATCCATGGTTCTTCACCCGTGCGTCACTAATACCTGGAGAGATAAAATACATACTTTTTATCTAGCATAATTGTTTTCTATGCATGAAACTAAAGACAAACCAGCTACCGCCTGTTATTAAGTAAAGACATGTTATTTTTATGAACGTTCTAGACTCAGTACATCGAAAAGAAATAGATACAAAAAAGACGCTTGGGGATGTTTGCAGATTCTAAGTACAATTGTTGTACTTAGTTCTAGTTGTTGTACTTACTCTTAGTTGTACAATTCTAATTACAAATGTATTCACAACCAAATTTAATATTGGAGTTTAAAATTTTATTGTAAGTGTATTTTATTTTGCCATTAATTTATTTACAAAGTTAACCTCATTAAAATTAAAAAAAAAATATTTTATTGAATATTTTAGATTATGCCTGGAAAAACTCTTACATCACAAGCGCAAGAACTCTTCTAAATTTAATCGAGTACTTTGAATTAGAAAAAAGGAATCGGGAACCGTTGGAACCATTGTCATCTGTTCAAGAGGTACAAAAAGTAGAATTTTTAAGTGTGCACTATTATAAAGCTTTAATGATGACAAGCATATTATATAATTATTATTATATATTTCAAAACAAAACATTATTACATAACAACTTTATTACATAAAAAATATTTATAATTAAGAACTTTTTATTTTTGTTTTTTTTTTTATTTTCAATTTAAAATATTGATAATATTTTAACTTTGTTTTAGAGGGTAGCAGCTGCACTTAAATTGGCGAGAAAAACAGTGCGCAACATACGAAAAAGAAAATAAAAAAAATCCTGTTTCATCTTCTTCGAGAAAGGCAGACCTCGTTTATAAACGAAAACTACTGATTTGCCTGAGGATAATAAAATGGCAATTCGAAATACTTCGAAATACCAACTTTCTGTGGAGAATTACTAGTAGGACTTAACATGTTATAGTAATATAAAAAAATAAATAACTTTTTAGAGAGACATATAACCTGTGAAGCGTTGATCAATGAGCTTCAGGCTAAAGAAATTGTTTCTATAAGTAAAATATTCTTCTGTAAAATATTAAAAATTCGGACTTTAAATTTAAAAAAGAGCTTTAATTAAAAGAACTCATATCGTAACACAACGACCGTGTTTCTTACGTAAATACATGGAAAATAAAAATAGTACATATTGATTTCATTCATCTTATGGCTCTACAGCCGAATTCGAGCCCTAGCCTCTTTCATCAAACCTCTCCATCCGTTACGGTCAGTAGCCATTCTCCTACACGATCGACTACCAAGGAGAAATCTGGCGTCCGTATCCACATCATCCTCTTATCGTTTTTTCGGTCTTCCAATAGGTCTCTTTCCCTGCATTATTGCATTTAATAGTGTTTCTGATATAAAGATGGTTCTTTATTTATATTATATATTTCATAATTGTATCTGATTCCCCAACTGTTGTTCTGGTTTATAGGGCCTAGTATTCATCTTAGTACACTTCCCGTCATATAAAACTGGTACACTTTTTTTTCCCAATGTAAACCTGTGTTCAGACTGGATACAATGATCCATAAATCAATTCGTTGTTGACATCACAGTTAACGGAATTGCACAAAATCTAAATATAAAAAATAACGTTCAAACAAAAATGTATAAAGTTTTTAGATAGGTATTATTTTTATCATTAACAACAAAAAACTGTTTCTAATAAATTTAATAACCAAAGATAGGGTTGAGCTAATATCCAAAATGTTTGAAGGGAACATTGGAATGCATCTACTGTAATTTTATACTTCAATTATCTACCGAACACGAACTGTATTTTTTGTCAATAAGTTTAGTAACAGGCAAAGTACTAAGATTAAATTATTATTTATTACAAGAACAATAAATGTGAAAAACTAACATTATACTTTATCTTACGTATTATAAACTATAAAATATCCGGGATGAAAAAACGGTTTTCAAAACGTGACAGTTACAATCCAATATCTCACTGTAATGTTTTATTATAATAATTTAAAGTTATGTTTATATTGATTATCTATCATTATTTTTGAATTGAAATATTTTCATAAATTATAATAAAACACAAATCAATATGTGATTACTTAATTGAGATTATGGAAAATTACAATAGTAATAGGAGAATTTTTTAGGATGCATGTTTAAATAAATGTGACTGACTGATAGAGAATGCTCGATAATGTTTTAGTTTTTAGTTGGTTTCATATAATATTTTCGTTGGTTTCATATAATATTTTCGTTGAACTGGCAACAGTGCCCTAGAAATTAGAATGACACATGTGACAAGATCAACGTACACAACTTAAAAAACACGATTTTTGGTTACAAGAGTTGTACCAGTTTTTTATGACGCGAACGGTACCTTTCTTTCAAATATGTCTATGCGGTTTACAGATTTTTGAGTCAACACCCAAGTTTTGATAGCTCACTATCGGTAAAATTATGGTCGTGTAGATTCGTATCTTAGTTCTTTCATGTACGTCTCCTGAATTAAACATAGGGTTCATAGCAATGTATGCCGTATTCACTAGGATGATTATTCTGCTAAGATCTGCATCTTCAATGCTGTCCTTTGTGATGTTGACTCCTAAATAGATAAAGCTATCCCCTTTTTCCAAGTTAATCTAAGATAGTCAACTGTCAGGAAGGGTCGTGTTGCTCGCTCCGATCAACTTTGTACTACTATTTTAGTCTTTTTCGTTTATTGACAGACCCGTTTGTTTAGCATGTGATTTTTAAGTTCCATATACGTATTCTCACCTGTTGTTATCGCACACCTGATGACATATATGTCATCTATATATGCTGCTAGTTCTGCTTCCATCTAGTGGTCAACAGGTAAAGTTGTCAGCGATTTTGTTGTAAAGTGTCAGCTGTTTAGTTGGTAACCGATACTGCTAGTTTTATTTTACGAGAAACTGTTATCTTTTGTGAAACGAAATCGATCCAACTTTTTAAGTGTGATTTATAAGGTAAGTAGTTTTTTATAAAGTACAAAACATTGCCATAAAAACGATAGTTTTGAAATAAACAAACATTTTTTAGATGCACATGAGCATGTACAAGTGGTCTGAAAGCATATTTCTGATTGTACATCTGTATGTACATATGGTCTAAACTTGGGTTTTAACTTAGTATTGTTGATTGCAGATAACATGGATTACAAAAGAAAAAAATATGATTTCGACAACCCAAAACATCTCCAAGAGTTAATTGACCTGATAGAGGACGGTAACATATCAGAAATAGACAATTTGGAAGTTCCCGGAGGGGAGAGTTCTGACGAGGAGGATGGAATTCTGGATAACTGTGAGAATAAATCTATCATAAGACCAGGGGTTGATGCTTTGACCAGACGTGACACTGAGACACTGGAAGAAGGTGATGGCAGCGAAAATGATAATGAGGAGTTAGGGAGAACTTATGATTCAGACGACGAATATATACCACATGAAGTTGCAGGTTACTCGGGTACAAAAAAATTAGGAAGTAAAGTATGTTTCTCAGAAAAGGATTGTTCTAAAAAACCAAAACAAAGAGAAATTAAAACAAAAAAGAGAACCGTAGAGTGGACTAAGGCATCGATAGAGACTCCTACATTTACATGGCATCCTACTTACCCAAATACAAGTCTTACAGAGCCACTGTACCCAATTCAGTATTTTTCGAAGTATATTTCAAATGATTTGTTTGAAAATATAGCAACATTTACAAATGTATATGCCTTACAGAACGGAAAAAATTTTAGACCAACTAATGAGAGAGAAATTAAAATTTTATTTGCACTTCATATAATGATTGGAAATTTAAACAAATTTCCCAAAATTAGAATGTACTGGGAAAGAAGCCTTGGTATTAGAATGTTCCTAGATAACATGTCTAGGGACAGATTTTTCCAGCTTAGAATATGTTTACATCTATAATGAACAATTTGGAAAGACCAGCAGGTGATACAGATAAATTTTATAAGGTTCGTAATATCATCGACGCTGTCAGAAAGAGATGTTTACAGCTTGAACTTGAGGAAGTACTTAGTGTTGACGAGCAAATGATTTCTTACACAGGAAAACTTTTCGTAAAACAATATGTGAAGGGCAAGCCCTGTCCTTGGGGAATAAAATTATTCGTCTTGTGCGGAAAAAATGGTCAGGCTTTTGATTTTGTTTTTTATCAGGGTAAATCTACAGAACTGAATGCAGATATTAAAACAAAACATGGATTAGTCGCATCTATCGTTCTTCAACTAGCCGAAAGAATTTCCACCAGTGAAGGCCACAAATTATATTATGACAATTATTTCTCATCCTATGAACTACTTGAAATATTATTGGCCAAAAAAATATATGCTGGAGGGACTATTCGAATAGATAGATTTTACAAACCTCCTGTGTTACCAGACAATGAAATGCTAAAACTACCGAGAGGTTCCGTAGATGAAGTCGTCAATAAAGAAAAAAATGTGGTGCTAGTCAAATGGTTAGATACAAAGACTGTCAAATTAGCCTCCAATTATGTTGGTGCAGGTAATTTAGACATAGTTAGAAGATGGGACAAAAAAGGCTCTTGTTACGTAGATGTTAACCGACCTGAAATTGTCAAAGATTATAATTATGGAATAGGCTGAGTTGATCTAATGGACCAGATGATTAATTATTATCTAACATCTACGTAACATCTAGTTATAATTATATTATTATCTATTAACTATTATCTATTAACAATAGTTAATTAATTTCATGTAATAATTATTTCTTTATACATTTAACTATTTATAAGGGGAGGCTGTAATACCCCCATAATCTATTGAATTGTCAGGTATTTGTGTACACATATAAAAGTAGTATTTTTTTACATAGATAGACCTATGATATTTTTCCCGTCAGGATATTGTCAACTTAACTTGTTTATATGTTTTAATCGAAAGCAGAAGTGCAGAAATACTCTTTCTAGTATTATTATTAAATTTAGTATTGGGGTATACAAATTAGTTGACACGGTTATTGTTTTTTAGTCAGGTATTCTACAAACTGTACATAATATAGGTTAATGAAGGGTAATATAGGTTAAATTTATTGTTAATTGTATATTTTCTATAACAAAGTAGGGATTAAATTGGGTTGTATATAATATCTGTTTTGTTGGTGTCATTTTTTTCCTCTTATTTTCATAAATTAATTAAAGCAACCCTTACAGCAATATAATATACTGTGCGAAGTAACCTTGAAACTTTTCTGGCGCCCACAATTTTCTTTTTAGTTTGTTCTTTATTTCAGTACTCTTTTTTGGTCCACTCATCGTTAATTCTATCAGTTGGTAATATTAATTTCCAGGTAACTATCGTTTAGAGACATGCAAATTGGACGAATCCTTTCTGAGTTTAATTGGTCATCCTCTGGAATAGCCTGCTGGCCAAGCTGCAATAAGTCTCACAATATTGTGTTGTGAGCACACCACTTCCATTTATATTACATTGGCCACTACGTTCGCCCCTATACTTGTTAAATTGGTGCTTACACTAAAGCCCACATATACAATTTTTGTTACACACGGTTCATCATGATCATTTGGCTCTACAACTCTATGTGAGTCTTGGCCCCGTTTACTATTTCCCTACATTGTTGTCGGTCCGGAGCAGCTATTTCCCATTGCTGTATTCCCATTTTGCGTAGATCACTTGCTACTGCGTCCTTCCATCTCTTTCTTGGGCGACCACGGTTAGTTGAACTATTTATTTCCTTATAAATTTCTAAATTAATATGTGTTTTTTTCTATTTTTTTCAGTGTTTTATTTTTTATCCTAACATTCAGTTAGTTTTATTTCTTATTGTATTGTAGAGTTCTTTGGATTGGACATCACTGAGTATTATTATACAGCATAATTTTTCCTCTAAAAATGAAAATATGTTACTTTATTTAAAAAATCACTTTCCACTAAAACATTCGTGTTATTTATTAAAGCCTGCGCTTTTGATATTTAGGCTGAAACATTTGTCTCTGAAAATAAGACTTTCAGAATAAAACCACTGTAGTGTATTATGTACCACAAGCTCAGCTTCCGTATGCTTATCCCCAGATAAAGATGAGAATAATCCCTGCTGCTCTCCGTCGTATTTTTGGATTCGTTTTTTATTCCGCATAGCGCCTATTCTGGCGAAAATTGACTACATGCATAAAAATCGAATATTTCATTTGTATTGCTTAGAGTGAAAATATATTGGATGCCGTATAAATAAAATAAAAGAATGTCATAAGAATAAGAAACACAATATACAATAGAGCCGTATTGATGATAAAATGAAGAAGACAAATTGATTTATGTAAAAATGTATCAGGATAAGGTCACCGCATGTATTACAAAATCTGATCAGAAAAAAAAACGAAATGGTCTCTCCCTACAAAAATAAATGGTATATTCTGAATTTAAAGTAACCATAATTCAGAGGACACAGTTGAGTTCACGGTTCTTTATCCATGCGTCATCATTTAAAGCATACGAAATAAGTCGGAAATTTACTCGACGCAACAGCAAGTGACAGAAAGTGGCTATTGCTCCAATCACGGATTATACATATTATCAAATTTGAGTTATCAAATAGATTGAATGTAAAATGTTAGTTTTGTTTTGAAATTTTCGTGCAGAATTATAGCTACATATGAAGTAGCTTTATAAGTTATATACATTAAGTTATATATTATATAATTATATAATTATCATTAGTGATTAATAAAAAAATAAACAATGGTTTGTGTATCAATTCGTTGTTGCCATCACAGACAACGGAATTGCACTAAATCTAAATAAAAAAAGAATATTCAAAAATGCTTAAAGTTTTTATATGGGTATTATTATCATTAACAACAAAAAACCGTATCTAATCAAGCGTATGACAAGATCAACTTACACAACTTGAAAAACACGATTTTCGGTTATAAGAGTTGTACCAGTTTTTTATGACGCGAACGGTACTTGATCTGATCCTCTAATCATGTACACATCTGATCTTCCCACTAGTAAAAACATATTCATTCCAACATAGGTAGATGATGCTGCTATTATGCCCAAACCCAACCTTATATAAATTAAAGGAAACTGTCACTGGACAGTTTTCCTTAATGTTTTGTTACTGTTATTAATATTTGCCTATTCTACAATTTTATAGATTTCAAATTAAATGAGATATTTATTAAAAAAAAGCGAAAATTTCCATTTCGTATTTTAACGTTATTTGGAATTAACTGTCGGTAAGAGCACCTGCCACAAAATGATTGAAGTTGTTTAAATCGATCAAATTTTGAAAGCGGCCAGCTTATCCAATTTTTGACGCTCAGATCAAGTTATTGAAGTTATCAAATCTTAGTGCTACCAAAACAAATCGGTTTGGCTGCACATCGTTTTTCTAAATTTTATTATACTTGTTTCATCTGTAGGCCAAAGATATTCTGTTTTATCTTCCTGAGCGATAGAATTCGGCCAAATATAGTAGATCAAAGAATGTAAAAAGTTGCTCATTGATTATATCTTTTACCTTATATTTATTTTCCTTTGTATGAGATGATGTTGCTTTTCCCGAATTCTTTCGTAAGTACTTAGAAGGACTTCTTGCAGTATATCGTCTATTACAAACAATTTCCAAAAGTTTAAGGTGCTTTTCGTGTCTCTGAATTTTCTTCTTATAAATAATTATATTATTAGCATGAGTATTAACATTTTTTTTAGTACATGATAGTATTTTGAAATACTGGCATCTCAAACCACAATAGCATACTAATATTAGATCATATAATTACTTCTTAATCTTATAATTACTTCTTACAAATAATACGTATGAAATCTAAACGGGAACTGATATGAAAGCCCAAAGGTTTGTTTCTCATATATATGTTTAACTGAGATCGTCAATAATATATTAGTGTATAAAATTGAATCACATCTATTATATTTATATGGGATTAGATCACAATTAATTGTAATCAATATTTCATCTTACGTATTTTTTCAACGTTTGGATTTTTACTCAAGAAATCGTTTAAGATTTTTTAGAAAACGGGTGTGGCAGTCCAGTGGGACTGCCGGTAGAAGTTATACTTCTATACACGCGTTTGTCGTTACAAATTTATATGGGAGTCAATCTGCACAATCATTACATATGTAATGCTATAGGTAAGAGAAAACAGAAAGAGAAAAAGAATTAGGTATACAGGTATATGGTGCATCGTGTGCTGAATATAAACATTTGACCTGTAATAGGAGTATAGTAAGTAAATGAAGAATTGAATCAATATTTTAATGAAAATATATATTTTTATTTTCGTATATGTATAAAAGGAGTTAAATGCAAAAAAATGTTTTTACACATACTCTGCAGTAAAATTCATTTTTAATTTTGTTATTAATGCAAAAATACAATACAATACACTCCCACATATTTCAATATTACAATACAATACAAATTAAAATGCAATATTCATAAGTATTTAAAAATGACAATATACATAACTTACGCATATGTTTAATTTACCATGATAATAATATTAATAAAAAAATAATAATATTAATAAATATTAAATATGTTTACAAAAGAAACATTTTTATTCTCGAGAGAGAAAGAGAGAGAAAATATATCTTCTGTCTCTTCCTTACCTATATCTTACATATGTAATGATTTTGCCGATTCACTCAATTTATACGAATACACACAAATTTCCAACGTCGAACGCGCGTATAGAAGTATAACTTCAAAAAATGTTTGTGGAAGATAAAAATAAAAAATCAACAACTCGGATTATGTTGTAAATTTTCATTTTATTTTAAAATTTAGCATTTTGACGTATATTACATATATTTAATACGACTAACGTAGGGTTTTTAAATATTTCAAAAATAAAAAAGGAAATTATGACATAACATGACGTTAACGTATTTCAAAATTGACAGTTCTCGGTCATACAGTGATTTATTGTAATTATTATTTTGAAATACAAAAGCGTAAAATAATTATGAACATTTAATAAATAATACAAAACCTCATATAAATATTAATATTAATATATATATATTATATATATATATATATATATATATATATATATATATATATATATATATATATATATATATATATAATATATATATAATATTAAATATATATACAAAAGTAACATTTTTATTCCCGATAGAAAAAGAGAGAGAAAATATATCTTCGGTCTCTCTCTTACTCATATCTTACATATGTAATGATTTCATCGATTCACTCCCGTGCAAATTTCCAACGTCGACCGCGCGTATAGAAGTATACCTTCAATAAGGAGTTATTTTCACCTGTGGTTGTTTATTAGTTGTCGCTTTGTTTTGTCGTTAACAGGTGACTTACTTGACCTCGATTTTCTAGGCTAATAGCAATACTTTGAGTTGAAAATTCTGAGGGTGATATAAAATTCTGATTTTTGTGTGTTTATGTGTTATGTGTTTATGTATTATGTGTTTATGGGATCTGTATAATTGTATATATTATGTTTCTGACCTTCGTCTGAATCCTCTCTGAATCCTTTAATGTTGGTATATTTATATTGCTGACTTCTTGTTTTAGTATTGATAACCAGTTCCTGCTAGATTCAGTTAATGAGTTTGATTTTTTTATTGAAGAAAATGAGTGCTGCTTGTTTGATTTTTTTGCAGTCTATTTCTTTTGAGGCTATTATTGATGCATCTGCGCATTGGCCTATGTACTCAATGTTCCAGGCATGTTTGCATATCTGAGATTTGTCGAAGTCTCAGTTTTTCATATATGAGTTATGTTCGTTTTTCCTGACATTTACTGATGTTGCGGTTTCTCCTACATGAAAATTGTTACATTCACAAGGTATTTTATAACTTTTTGATTTTGCCTGTGTTGTTTCGTTTGATTTTGGACCAAATAGATCTCAGTGTGTTGGTTGTCTTGAACGTTGTTGTAATATATTTATTTTATATTCTTTTTCATTTTTCTAACAAGCCCTTTGTATGTGATATTTGTATCATCTTTAAATCTTTTCTTTAATATTGTGAAACTCCTTAATTATGAATAACAGTGAATAATCTTTTTTTTTAATTTGTTAGTAGGTTCTTTTCTTCCTGAAATTAATTTTCATTAGGTTTTTCCATTAAGTTTTATCCAATGGCACGTTGGTGAAAATGCTGGTTTTAACGAAAAGATGATTAAAACGTTCATCTTTCAAAGAAATAGAAAAATTAGGTTTCATTTTAATTATTAGGCTTCAAACAAAATTATCAACAGCCGCCACTGAAAAAATGCAAAAAATATGAGCATCCAAACGCTCGGATAAATCTATTAGCTTACAAAATCTATCCGTTCATACAGGCTTATGGCCAATAGAGAAGTAATAATGCGCAATGCATTTTGTTAATTAAATGTTCATACATGTGAAATTCATATTAATTACTTAAAAAAAGAGTGCTCCTTTATATGAGCTAAATTGTTTATGAAAATGGAGTTATTTTATTTTATATGACATAAATTTTTTTTTAACAAAAAAATCTAAAAATAAACAGTCTATATTCGTGCAGTAGTCGACTCACACATCTCTTTAAATGTTCAAGATCGAGTTGAATCAAAAACTGAAAACCGTTTGTTTAATGAAGACCTGTGTAAAGCTTCGTTAGCAGTAAACATTATGTTAAAAAAATTGCAAAATACACATTTTAGTCAATTTTTGCAAAAATATTGTAACTTCAATATTTCTAACGAGGCAACACTAAGAAAGGTCAATGTGAATGGATTGTATGACGAAGTAATTGAGGAAATTAAAGTGTCTTTAAGCGATAACAATTAAGCGACATTGTAATTGTCGACAACGTAATTGTCGATGAAAATACAGATGCATGTGATCGATATATGGTGCATAATCGGCGCCTTAAAAGAGGATGAAGTCTTTTTATTCAGCAAACATTCTTTGCTTTGTTTTTGCCAAATAAATAAAAACTAAACATTTTTTAATAGTTTTATCAGATGCCGCTCCGTATAAGGTAAAGATAGGATAAAATTTGAAAATATTTTATAAAAATATGGTACAGGTCACTTATCTTCTACATGGCATAAAGATACTAGCAGAAGTTTTTAGAAGTGAATTGGATTTAGTCAATAAATTAATTTTAAATGTTAAAAAAGTATTTTTGAAAGCACCTTTAGGTATGCAAAGCTATAATGAAAAATTACTAGGTGTAAGCTTGTCACCAGAGCCCGTAATTACAAGACAGGGAACGTCACCAACTTTATAAATAATTTTGATGTCATAAAAGTCATTGTGCTAGATATTTAAAATGACTCATAGTGTGTAACTGAAAGTCAAGAACTTTTAAGTAAAGTACAAATTGCTAAAGAACTTATGTTCATAAAAGTTGATTTTAGTTTTGCATCAGGTTCACTAAAGTCATTTAAACAAATAATTTACAATTAAGTTATTCGGTTAATCTTTTTAACACTTTTCCTTCCAATTGTCAAAACATTATCGGAAATACAGTAATTAAAATAAGAAATCAATTATAAAAAGTTTTCGAAAAAATGAATGCTTCGATTGTTTGAGGAAAGTTGTACGTATTTATGAAGGCAACTTTTCCGAAGATCTTACCACTTGGCTGCTTAGTTTACTGCCTAAATTAAAATATTGCTCTGTAAAGTCAGTAGATGTAGAACGAAATCTTTCTGTGTCTAAACACATTTTATAATATATAATATATTATATATTTATAATATACTTACACTACTACTAGGACAAACTATAATGTTTTAGATCCTAAAATTTAAAATCAGTTTTTGTGTGTTACTTCATTTTTTTATGTGAAAAATACATATGTATTAACCCATTAAGTGGTTCTGGAAAATAGTTTCCCACTTCTAATATCTTGAAAATGTTTAGGAGTTATAGGGAATATTGTATCCCAGTCAATTATCTACTAATCGGGTGTATAATAATACTCAGATCTGGTTTACACAATGTTGTACAATACGGTGCGGGTGATAATCTTCCCAGTGTCAACTTGTGAGTTCGTACTTTTGACAAATTTGTCGAATTTATATTGTTTTATTATTTATCCTGCTTCTTACTGAGCATTTGAATTTATTTGAGGGTAAGTACATAACTTTGGCTACTTATTAAAGCAATTTTATTCATAAAACAGTTGTTTGTTGACTTAGATTATATGCAAAATATGTACAATATGTTTAGGGTTAAGTACGGATTTTTGGGTTTTATTGTTTTTTTGTCGTTTTCGTGATCCCTTTGATATAATACATAAAAAAAATTTATCTGCGATTCATTTTGAAAAAAGTGTTTTGGCTAGAAAAATATTTCATGATGATCAATGAGTCTCACTCATTGATCATATAGACTCACTCATTTTTTTTATATATATATATTAACAGTGTCTGTCATTATTTACTACAAAGCAGGAACATACTATTTCTTTCATTTTAGAGACTACGTCGTGGAAAGACAACCTAAAACAGCGTCTCACGGAAAAAGAACTGAGGGGCATAATGACATCAGTTGGACGTGGTGAAAATGATTTCGGGATACCTGACGTCATGGCCATCGATTCCGATTTTGATGAGAATTCTGACCCGGTAGACATTTTACCGAGTTCTTTAACACGGTACACCTCAACATTACGCCAATCATGTTTCAACTTCCTCCTCAACTCCGAATGTCAGTATAAATCACATTGGCGATGAGTTTTCTGAAGATTCAGATGATAGCGTCGCATATCCTGATTATAAGGAAGAAGTTGATGCAAAAGACGTATTGGTACACTTGCATTGTCTGACATGGAAAGCGATTCTGATGAAGAGATACAGACACCTGTCACAATATATAACTGAAGCAAATCTTCTTACCAACTCATAAAATTCTCCCACGCTCAGTTTACTAGTAAAATTGGACCTAACGTTGAAATTGATACAAGCAGTCCCATGTTAATTTTAAGCTTATTCGTAACGGAAGAATATTTACTGTGAATAGTGACCCAAAGTATGCTTATCAAAAAAACACCGAGTTGGAATTTTCATTAGAAGAGTTAAAAGCATTTCTTGGCATTTTTTTATACACGGGATTCAATTACCTTCCTAGTATGAAACTATGTTGGTCCAATGTTGAAAACTTTTATTCTGAAAGAATTGGAAGCATTATGCCCCGAAAGAGATTTCTGATCTGAAATTATAAGGTTTATCTACCTAAACGACAACACGAAAATGCCACAGATTCGACAAACTTTACAAATTACATCCACTTATAAATCACTTGAAGGAGACATTTTCACGTGTTTACAGTACATTTTAGAATATAGCAATAGATGAGTCAATGATTGGTTTCAACTGGTTAAATGCTCGTCAATGAAACAATACCTTCCTATAAAGCCGATCAAATGAGGATTTAAAGTTTTGGCTTTTTGTTGCGCTGGGGCAGGTTTTCTTCTAGATTTTGACGTGTATACCGGAAGGGAAGATAATAATGATAGAATAGGTTCAGGAGAAAAAGTTGTTCTCAAAATGTCAAAGAAGTTTCGCGGAAAAAATGATTGTCTATATTTTAATAATTTTATTTGGTAGCATAAGGCTTGTTAAGAGGTTGCTCATTGATAATATCTTTTACTGTGGACCAATCAGACAAAACAGAAAAGGTAAATGCCTAAAACCTGACAAATAAATGCATCAGGGTGATTACGACTTTACACATGCAGGTAATCTTGGAATTGTGAAATAGAAAGACCGGAGTACTAAAAGTGTTTCTGTCATATCTTCTATGCACGATTCATCTGAAGTGACTTCTACACATAGTTAAACATAAATGTTTATATTTAATATTTTGTTTGATTTTTGACTATTTCTAATATGCATTTGCATATTTAGGTAAATTTAAAAAAAAACAGCTGCATATTTTGTATATTTTAGTAATGTTGTGTTGCATATATTCCACTCTCTAAGTATAACCTATTCAGGGGTTTTAAAAAAAGGTAAAACCGTCTCAAGGATACGTAAAAAACTGAAAAATAATTGAGGTTTTTACACATTTTTTACGATTTTACCGAAACTACTGCCAACATTGTATTGCAATATTATACAAATATGCTTTGGAAGCTGATACATCCATGTTTTTATATCTGACTCTCATAGAGAGCGTTAGAGACAAGGTTCGTACCAAGTATTATTTAACATAACTTTTTTTAAGCGTTGAATTATTAATCAAAATTTTAAGTGAACTTAAATATTATACAATTCTATACCAAAAAGGCAATCTTTGTAACACTCGATATTGTGTACCATTGTCAGAATATTTTCATTTGAACATTATGAAGTAATAATCGATGCTGTTATAAAGTAATGATAAAGTTATTAAAAAAATCACAAAAAGAAAACCAAAATAAAGACCAAAGACATAAAATAAAATTCAATCAGAGGAAGCGTTAAAATGTCCTTCATGTTACGAATACACAAGTCTATTCTTTTTTCTAAAAAATCGATTAATCGTCTAAACGATTGGAGATCAGAAATGATGTCATTAAAGTGACGTTGAATTCTCTCTTTCAATTCTTGACGCGAATTTACCTTTGTAGCATAAACTTTTCCCTTAACATACGACCAAACTGTGTAGTGTAAAGGATTAAAATTTCATTACGAAGGAGACCAATGAATTGGAGTTTCTATATCTCTACCAATCCATTAATTCGGAAAATGGTTATTTAAGCAATTACGATACTTTCTATCAAAGTGCAGTGGAGTTTCATCGTGCATAAAAAAGTAAACATCGTCGATCGTTTAGCGTTAAATCTTCTAATATCCCGAATAGGTGATTGTTTAAAAAATCAAGTTACATATGACCAGTTAAATTTCCAGATCATCATCATCATCATCATCACGTAGCGCTACAACCCTGGGTGGGTCTTGGCTGACTGTACAACTTTTTTCCAATTTGTTCGGTCTTCCATCAACCTAGGGTCAAATGGAATGTTCATTTTCCGGAGATCTGATTGGATGTTATCTCTCCATCGCATTCTGGGACGTCCGAGTGGTCTTTTGCCATTGGGAATCTCTTCCCATACCAGTTTTACCAGTCTATCGTTATGCAGTCTGTGCTCGTGGCCTGCCCATCTTAGTCGCTGTGATTTAATTTCTTGGACAATATCGGCGTCATTGTAGAGTGCTTTTAATTCGATATTGATTCTGATCTTATACTGGTTTGTGGTGATGTCATGGCGAGGTCCGAAAATTTCCAGATAGAATATGATAACCTATTAATTTGTTACCTAAACCCATTACCCAAACATTAACTTTAAATTAGTGTTGGTAATGTGATACTCTTTTGACTTGTGGATTCTCATCACACCACTAGTTTGCATTATGGGAGTTAAACATACCTTGTCGAGTAAAAGTGGCCTCGTCCGTAAAAAGAAAGCATTTTAAAAATTCGGATTAAGGGCTGTGCTGTCCTTTCTTGCAATGTTTCACAAAAATCCACTCTCACCGGTAGATCCTCTGGCAAGAGCTCTTGAGTTTGTCTATAACAATAAGGATGTAGCTCCTGTTCTTTAAGTATCCGCCAACTACTTGATGAAGACGTATTTGTTTGTCTTGCCCTATTTCTTAGGCAGCTGTTGGATCTTGATCAAGTAAATTTAAAATAATATTTTTTTTTAATAATTTTTTATGTTATTATTTGTGTAACAGAATTGATTTTATTTGGTCTTATATTACCAATTTCTCGACAACGTTGTTCAAGGGCTTTAATGTTTTTTTACTTGGTTTGTTTTTTCTAGGAAACTTTTCTGCATAAAGCGTAAAAGCCGCACTTGAGTTTCATAAACATTCCCCTAAGACATGTCGATGTATTCAACAGTTGAGTACATTTTGATTAACAATATCTAATTTTACAAATAATAAGGTTTCAAAAATCTAATTATCGTTGACTTGTCGTCAAAACAATCAATAAATGTCAGTTTTCCACGGCAGACTTGGAGATACACCTATTTGAACTTTATCATTACTTTTATACCAGCATCGGTTAATACCTCATAATTTTCAAATCAAAATATTCCGAAAACGGTACACAGTATCTAGTTTTACCAAGAGTACCTTTTTAGTGTAAAATTGTATGTTGTTTATGTTCACTTGGAACTTTGAATAATAATTCTACCCTTAAAAAAGTTATGTTGAATAATACTTGGTACGAACCTTGTAATTACCGCCCTCTATGAGCGTCAGATATAAAAACAAATTTATGTGACGTATCAGCTTCCAAAACATATTCTTATAAAATTTCATTACAATGTTGTCAGTGGTTTCGGCAAATCCTTAAAAAATATGTAACATTATTTTTTCTTCAACATCCTTTATCTTGACAACGGGTGGCGTTACAATTTTTTTTATTAAGCAAATCCCAATTATTGTTCAGTTAAAAACCAATTAAAATAGTGTAAGATATTTTTCAGCTATTAAATTGAAGTAGCTTATTGAAATTCTACCTTTTCCAATTTTATTCTATAATCTGCTTGAAACTTTAGTAAAATACTTCAATTTCGCTCCTCTCTCGGATAGCTAGTTAAATGTCTGATATAATTTCTAGAAGTCTGTTTAAACCAAACAATGGCCTTTGTAATTAATGAGGCAAAATTTTACTTAGGTAATTTCAATTAAGCTCTAATTACAATTCTTTAAATCCTTTTAATTGTTGGAAAATTTTATGCACCTGATTCACTATATAACCGGTAAGCTTTTTGGACAGAAAATTGTCTAGTTTAAAGGAGAAATCTTTTACAAATTAAAGTGAACATAACACAGCAAATATGAACCGAATGATAAAAATTATAGATTCATTAAACAATCTGAACATATTTAATGAGTTTTGTTGAAATATAATTTTATTTTCCGATATAAAACTTAACTTTTAATATTCAACAGAAGCTGCAGTCCAACATTTCAACAGTAACAAATAAAACTTTATGCGTATCTATGTTGCCACTTGCATCTATTCTCTTTATTCTCCTTCTGGAACATCTGCTGCTGGAAGCCAGGATTAATAGAAAATGTATTATATATAATAAAAAGCATCAATACCTGACGTTCGATGATAATATATCAATAGTAGGCCAAGAAGCAAACATAAGGTGATACGGATAGCTAAAGAATTAGAAGAAAAAGCCATAAAAGAGACTATATATTAATAACGTAAAAACAAAATACATGGAATACACAGACTAAGCATATGTAAGAGGAAAGTATTTAGCAGGCAAACAAATAATAATACATATAGATTTGAGAAAGTTGAGAGGTTCGAATATCTAGGAACAATTATACGAGGAATACAAAAACCAAATATAGCAGAAGAAATCCAAAGTAGACTAATGAAAGCGAATAAGTATATGTATGCATTAAATATGTTTTTTTTCTTCTTACAATTGTATCGTTCATTTTTTTACATAGGCCTCTCCTAACTGCTTCCATCGATTTCTTTCCTGAGCAAAATATTTCCAATTTGTTCCAGCTATTCTTTTTATGTCGTATATCCATCTTATTTGTGGTCTTCCTTTTGATTGTCTACCTTTGTAAGGTCTCCAATATTGTATTGTGGAGTTCCAACATTGGTCTTTTTGTCTAGATGTATGACCTCCGAAGATTTATTTGGGTTTGGCAATTTTTGTTGTGATATCCTCAACTTTTGTTTTTTATCTTTCCCTGTCGTTGCTCTTTCCATAGCACTTTCTGTTGTGGCTAGTTTACCCATATTTGCTTTGGTAATGGTCCAGGTTTAACATCCATATGTCACGGTAGAAAGGATGCACGGTTGAATACTTAGCTCCTCAAGTATTAACGCATTTTACGATTCTTAAGTATCCAACTAAGTTTTTCAAATCCTGCCATGCTAGTCTTGCTCTTCTAGTGATTTTCTTACTTTGGTTCTCTTTTTCAAATTTCAGAATTTGGCCTAGGTAGATATATTTTTCAGAAAGCAATAAAGAGAAACTGCAGTGACAGATCTATAAAAATTATATCGGATAGACAGGCGGCATTAAAGGCTCTGAAATTTTGGAATTGGCTTAAGAATCTGATTAAGATCTTAGCGGACTTACTGGCCAGGGAAGGGGTTAAAACAATATTCATGGGCCTAGAACTTGTCGTTGGAATAGCAAGAAATACAGCCAAAAGAACGATATCGGATAAGGTGGAACTGACCAAACGTACCCTACTGGTACTAACAAATAGGTCTTAAATATTTGAAGGCTTTTATACATAAACCTTTGACGACAAGATTCAAAGATATATTGAATCGGGCTAAAATTCGACTGACAAAAATTGCCGATTGCAGATTTTGCGGAACACTTTCTTTGCAACTGCCCAGGGTTGGATATTATAAGGCTTATTACATTTTAGCAATATCAACTTAAGTCCTACGACTTTATAGAAATCTCATTAAAGACCATAATATATATATATATATATATATATATATATATATATATATATATATATATATATATATAATAACGGATTTATTACGGCTGTCGCTTCTCCGCCCCCAATTTCCATCTTTTTCTGTCATATGCAGTTGCCTCTTCTAAGTCTCTTACCGCCATTGCTTCATCAATATCGTTGCGCCAACTTCTCCGTGGTCGTCCTCTCTTTCTTCTTTCAGGAGGGATCCATTCCAGTACTCCTCTAGGCCATCTGTACTCCGGCATTCTTTTAACATGTCCAAACCAGATTAATTGTTTTCTTTCTATGTCATCATTGATATTTCGCTCCATTTTCATTTCGTTTCTTATTTGTTCGTTTCTAACTCTCTCCAGTTTCGATCTACCGCAGCTTCGTCTCAGATAATCCATTTCTGTTATTCATGCCAATATTTCTGTCGTCATAAGTTTGTTTCTATTAGCTTTGGTGACGTCCCATACTTCCGGACCGTAAAGTGTAATACTTTGGACTATACTACCGTAAATGTGTTTTTTGGTTTCTCGTCGACTTGTTTTTTGCCAAAGAAGAGAGTTTAAGGCACGGGTTGCTGCTCTGCCCTTGTTTATTCTTTCCCTAATTTCACCTGCGCTATTTCCCTTCTTGTTGAAAATAACCCCCAAATATTTGCAGGATTGCACGCCTTTGATTTTGTCTTCTTCCAAGACTAGGTCACATATTTCATCTGTTCCCACTGAGAGATATTCACATTTTGTCATATTCATGTTTAGACCTGCCACCTTATATTCTTCTTGCAGTTTTCTTACCATATAGCTAAGATCGTAGCTGTCTTCGGCAATTACTACCTGGTCATCCGCAAAGAAAAGTGTATATAGCTTGTTTTCTTCCACCGTTATTCCCATGTTTCTACATTTTTTTACCCATTTCACTAAGGATCTGTCCAAATAGATTTTAAATAAGAAGGGTGACAGACAGTAGCCTTGTCTTAGTCCCTTTGTTGTTTGAAAAGGAGAGGTGATTTCTTGTCCCATTTTAATTCTTGCAAAGTTTTGTTCGTAATATTTTTGAGTGGCGTTAATAAGAATTGGTTTTATTTTCAAGTTACCCATTTCTATCCATAGTTGGAAGATCGGTACACTGTCATATGCTTTTTCCAAATATATTACAGCTATATGAGTTTCTCTATTTCTCTGTACTCGTTTTTCCATTGCAATTTTTAATGTGAAAATATTATCCATAGTGGAGCGTCCGGCCCTAAATCCCGCTTGTTCTTCGGGTTGTTTGTCTTTAATATCATTTTCTATCAGGTTTCGTAGTACTTTTGAGTATAATCAGCCTATAGTAGCAATCACTGCGATCCCTATATAGTTTTTAGGATCCATCTTTGTGCCTTTCTTGTGTATTGGAGAAATATACGATTGTCTCCATTCTTCTGGAACTTCTTCTCCGTTTAAGCATCTTTCGAATAACCATTTCGAAAGACCATAATATACTTTGTTAAAAAGGCTCAGCTAAAAGGGCATCTTTATTGAACCTAACCTAACCTAAACAATTGTACATCCATAGTGCCTGCCAGTAGACCACCACCCAAAACTTTACCTTCTGTCGACCTGAAGGAACAGTTAACAGAGATGAGTACTGATACACAACCATTTCAAAGAACTTTTGACTATCCTTATACGAAACATTCGTATTTTTTTCCTATTTTATTATGATAGAGATCCTGACATTGTCAATTATATTTTAGATGACTTAGAGGCACTAAATTATCCGCGGAAAACACTTTAGAGACTACCAAATAACTTTAAAAGTGAGTGCTACCCATTCATAAGGTCTGTACAACTTGGTACAAGATTCCAGAATTCTGGAATTGGTATTATAGAATAAAGAAAGGTGTACAAAAATTAAATTGGCTCAGTACGGGCAGTGTATAAAAGATACCTTGGAAAAAAGTGTGGATATTTAAAATATTAAAGAGACACAATGAGGGAATTCTAAAACAAATTAGTGGTAAACACAAATTTCCATTAATAATAGAAAGTCAAAAGTCAAAACCTGGAATATTTTGAGGATAATATAAGAAAAATAATTAAGTAATTATCGAAAAAAATATTCACGATAAAGAGGTTTGGGTGAAGAAATATTTTGAATTGTTAACTTGCATAAGTGGATTGACCCAGCATAAACCGAAGTGCAGGATATGATGGTTTTCTGCTCAGAATTCGTTTTATATGCATGGATTTGATTGAAATTTTGACAGTATATAGAAAATAGCTCAAAGATCCAAATCTATCCTATGGCAACATGTGCATTTCCTCTGGGGGTGGTTACTACCCAAACTCGTGGGTGGAATAAATTTAACCAAAAAAAGGTATTGTCTAGAATAGTTTATTTTAAATTCAAAATGTTAAAGTTCACAAATTACACGCCAGAAATCATATTTTTAAATGAGTTTTCGCGAATATATAAAACAAGCTGATTTGTTTTTTATTATTACCGTAAACAAAATATTAACAAAGTTATGGCTGTTCGACAGTAGACTTTTATTCATTGCATACAAAAATCCAAACATATGATGTTGAATAAACTACAAAATGGTGTATAGAAGTCCTTCGTTTTAAATGGGTTGCGCTGAAACGGCTCGAAGATGGTGATAAACGCATGCAAATACAACTTTAAACTCGGTTCTCTAAACTAAATTATATCTCGTTTAATTTTTAGTATACAGAAATAAAATAAATAAAAATATTTTGTAAAAAAAGCTGTTTTTTGTATTCTAGCACTTTTTCTGTATCTGTTTTAGTTGTTGAGTTATTTTCAACAAGAAGGATTTTTTGAGAAATCCCGAAAATAGTGTTTTCACTTTAAACTCGGATTTTTTCAAACTGAACTTCTAAACTAGTTAAACTTTCAGAATGTATTGTTTGTATATCAATAAAGTAACTTGTAAATGAGCAACGAATAGATTCAACCAGTGTGGTTTTGAGGGGGGGTGAGTTTGTTACTTTCAGCGTCACAAAAAATATAACGAGACTTTATTTTGGGTATAATTTACCTTCATTTTTATGTAAATCACTGTTACTACTGGTCATTTTAAAGGTTTTTAACAACATCATATATGTTGGATTTTTGTATTCTTTGAATAAAAGTCAAAAGAACAACCATAACTCCATATAGGAATAAAAGGCAACGAAACTGCTGACCATAGTGCAAAAGACGCGATAGTGAGTGACGTTTTCGAAATCGTAAAGACATCGGTTTCAACGGATATAATAGCTTACATAAAAATACCAATCTTAAGTGCGTGGAAAAATTAATGGAAGATGTCGAATTCAAAATTAAGACAAGTGAAACCCAGCATAGAGACATGGAATGTGTTACCTACGTCAAGAAGCCAAGAAATAATAGTAACGCGCCTCAAACTTGGACATACTAGGTAAGCGCATGATTACTTAATTAAAAAGTGCGAACCGCCGCGATGTGAAACATGTAATACGACACTAACGATAATGCACATACTATGTGAATGTCCCCTCTACAATCAACAACGAAGTAACAACAAGATACCAGGAACACTTCTAGAAGCTCTAGGTGCAGACTGTAACTTTAACAATACCCTGAATTTCTTAAAAGACATTATTAAGTACCACAATATTTAATAAACCAAATTGTAATGCAGTAATTGTACCTAATGTAATCCATTAATTTTTCGCTAATGGCCATTTGGTCGATGCGATTTTCTAAATAAAAAAAAACAACCATAACTTTTTTAATATAAAGTTTACGGAAATAATAAAAAACGAATCTCTTTGTTTTATAAGCTTCGTTTTATATTCAAACAGTTTTTCCGATAAAATCTAAATTTTTGGAGTTATTCCAGAACAACTGTTTAAAAACATGCTTTTCTGAAGGCTAATTTGTGAACTTTCAGTCACGAATAACTCCAAAAATATTGACTTTGCGACAAAACCCTAAAGAACATTGTTGTCTTAAATTCACTATTCTAGCAACTACTATAGTTTTTTTTATAATCTTTTTCCATCCCAAGTTGGGGTGGTAACCACCGCCAGAGGAAAAGCACATATTGTAATATGGCAGATCTCTATCTCTAAGCTATTTTTTAAATAATAAAATTCAAAGGTTTTCTATTATTTTTACCCTCATATTTTGGACTATTAACAGTACAAAGACATCATATTATAATTTTATTGACGATTGCATTGATTACTGACAACGTATGGAATAGACAGATCAGGCCAAGGAAAATTGTAATGGCTTATCCTAAAATGAACATCGAAGTTCTCTAAAATTATTCAAATATCTAAGGTCGACGTAACAAGAAATAAATAAGATGTTTTGTAAAATAATGTAGTTAAGTATGGTGTTTCCTCAAGATATCGTTACTTTCAAGATACGGAAGATTTTAAAGGAGATAGTAGTTATAAGTAAATAGGATATTGTGACATTTGGATTCTTTTCTTGTTATTACAAAAATATACTATTACAATTACCAAAGTATCTAAAAGATAAGGAAAATTATATCTTTTTTCTATAGGTTCATTATTTCATATACTTGGTTCAAAATATATAATTATTTTATTGAAAAATCAATAGAAACTGCTTTAATAAATCGATCCTATTAATTTCATTTAAAATCAGTTTTATAAAAAGGAATTATTCTCGTCTTTGATGCTTTTAAATATTGGTAGAAAAGACATTTCTAATTTTCTTTTGTGTTGGTTCGTTGCTTTCAATCGGGAATTCGATACGGTAGCACTGACCCATTACACTAACTTCAGAGAAATTAGCAAGTATTCGAACTATGACATTTTCCGAGAATTATGTCTGTTGGCGAGGAAACACACAGAAAATGTTATTACCTCGAGTAATTTTGTTTGAACACATATTTATACATTGTAATGAATCTTTGATAAAGGTTTATTTCTAACTGACAAATAGTAAGCATTCGCAATTTTAAATGGATGAAAGCAATATTTCATTTAAGTATTTTTAACATGGCTTTGTCCAAACTTTAAATTACACAATTCACTACGAAATTTTGTTATTAAATAAGTTCGTCTGGAAATTTATATTAATAAACTAGGTCCTATTATTAATCAATAAACTTGTATTAGACAGGATTTGAATTTTGTAACAGTTAAGGTCGATTTATACATATTCGTGCCGTGTCTGTTCCGTGTTAGTGCCGAGTACAGGTATTTTTAATTATACACAATTCCACGTTGTGGCAGTATGCGTACCCGGCCGAATAGAGAGGAAAACGGTATTACATATTTCTGTGTAAACAAAAAGTTGAAAATCCGTAAAATAGTTTCGAAACACAATTCAGATATCTGCCTTAATCTGAGCATTCTAAAAATTGCAAGGCATAGCAGACGTTGATAAAGATGTTAATAGAGACATGGGGAATCTAAAATTTGCATTCCACGACATGTCTCCTTAACTAAGCAGAAATCATTAGCGAATTGGTTTCTTGTACTTATACAGAGTAGATCCGAATAAAATAAAAAAGACAGTCAAGATTTCATTTTACGTACAAAGCGTCTATGTATCTGTTTATACGTATTTCGCTTTAATAAAGCTCATCAGAACAGCTATTCAAAAGCGTTCTCAACGTGAAAAATAAATCTTTCCTGTCTTTAAGAAGCAACAATAAAATGGCTTCGAAACGTCCGAATTGAAACTGCAAGGCAAGCATTTGTGAAAATGAAGACAATGCTTACCAACAGAGACCTTCAGTTGCATCTCAGATTGAGGGCTCTAAGATGTTACATATTTTCTATCTTACTATACGGAATGGAAGCTTGGACATTGAAGAAACAACACATAAGGAAAATAGAAGCGTTCGAAATGTGGTGTTACAGAATAATATTAAAAATTCAGTGGGTTCAAAGGATTAGAAATGCTGAGGTACTACGACGTCTAAATAAGGAGTTAGAAATGATGAACAGCATAAAAAGAAGAAAACTAGAATATTTGGGTCACATAACCAGAGGAGAAAAATATGAGCTGCTGAGAATTATTATGCAAGGAAGGATCCAAGGAAGAAGAAGCATAGGAAGAAGACGCATCTCCTGGCTGAAGAACCTTAGAGAATGGTTTAACTGTAGTTCACTACAACTTTTCAGAGCAGCAGCCAACAAAGTGACCATAGCCGTTATGATATCCAACCTCCGATAGGAGATGGAACTTTAAGAAGAAGATGACATCATAATTTTCTGCCAAAACAGAAATCAAATGCACTTTATCAAAAATTTGATAATTACAAGTCAAAGAAATTGCACACCCACAAAATAGTACATCTAATTTCATTCATTGTCATACAACTGTCCTCTTACTGTAAAAAATTTCAATAAATTAACACACATTTCTAAAATATATCTCTTGAATAAATATAAATAACTTTTAATAATTTAAATAATATAAAACGTCACTTTCATTTAACAGACAATCACATATACCTTACTCCTATTTCATTTGTTAATATCTCTCCCTTCACCAAACTTCCTCGTTAATTATCAGACAGTTACAATATTAACCGAAGATCGCCAATCATCAGCAATACAGGATAGTTTGAACTATGTATCACGAATCATTAACTAATAATTATTGTATCGGCATGTAAATAGTATTTTGTTTGTTACTAATTTATTACAATTCAATAGATTATCTCTTACCAATTTGAGGGTTTTTACTTTGCCTGCTTAATCAATTTTATGCATATTATTAAACACAGACATGGAATATTGGCATAATTACTATAACTTTTTTGATCTTTATCTTTATAAGACAGCACCCTAATATGGGCTTTTTATATTTTTAGCATTTAATTTACTTTGTACCGTTTGACCTGAAGATGCTTTGCAAAGTGTAGAAAGCGAAACCGATCGTTTTGGTAGTAAAATTAAATAAATTGTGAGTAAGTATCAATAATAAACGACGATAAGATAATAATGGAAAGATGGAGGGAACATTTTCCGCTGATACTGAATGGAAATCAAGCGAATACAATGGAGAAGGAAAGTCACAACAAGAAAGTATCCATGAGAAGCACGGAAAATCCAGAAACTATAGAAAAAGAAGAACTGGAAGAAGCAATAAGAGAGATAAAGATTGGAAAAGCACCAGCAAGCGATGAAGTAGCACCAGAAATGATGAAATATATAGGAGTAAAAACAAAAGAAAAATTGTTATACATATATAACCTAATATGGAAGAGAAAAGTAATACCCAGAGAATGGACAAATGCAGTAATTATACCTGTATATAAGAAAGGAAACACAAGAGACTGTAGGAACTATAGAGGTATATCACTACTATGTGTAGCAGCAAAAGTATACGAAACCCTAATAGAAAGGAAAATTAGAAAAGAAAGAGAACTTAAATTAGAGGACGTACAAAGTGGATTCAGGAGAGAAACACAACACACAAGACCATATATTCACCATGCAACAAGTGATAGAAAAAACCTCAAAGAAAAATAAAGAAATATATCTGGCTTTATAGACATGGAAAAAGCATTCGACTCAGTCAAAAGAAAAGATATATGGGAAAGCCTAAAGAAAAAATAAGTAAGTGAAGAACTGATAGAAGCAACAAAGAGTATATACATAAGAATGTTAAATATACAGTCAGAACCATTTGAAACAACTGAAGGAGTTAGACAAGGGGGAAGTCTCAGCCCAGTGCTATTCATAAATGTAATAGATGAGATAGTGAAAGAATGTAAGAAACCATTCAAGAAATACTGCATCGGTTGGAACACAATGCAAATGATAAATGCTGAGATGTGTATATTTGCAGACGACATAGTATTAATTAATAATTAAATCAGAAAAACTGAAATACAACTTAGAGAAATGGAACCTAGAAGCAAGCAAATACAACTTAAACGTAAACAAAGAGAAGACTCAGATAATGAAAATATCAAGGAAACAAGGGACGGAAGATCAAATAGAAGTAATGATAGACCAACAAAAAATAATACAGACAATTTCATACAAATACAAAAATCCAAGCACTAAATAGAGGATTCCTTAATAACAAAGAAATATCAACAAACACCAAGATGACAATATACAAAACAATATATAAACCTACAGTGACATATGCAGCAGAAAATTGGATATTAAACAAAAGACATCAGAGCAGAATTCAGGCAGCAGAGATGAAATACCTCAGAAGAATGATAGGAGTAAAAAGAACTGATAGAATCAGAAATAAAGAAATAAGAGGAAGACTCAAAATCAAACCGATACTCGAGTCAGTCAAGAGGAAAAAATTGGCATGGTTCGGACATCTAACCTGGATGGACAATAATAGACAAGTAAAAAGAGTGTAGGACGCCAAACCAATAGGAAAGAACAGAAGAGGAAGACGCATTAAAGAATGGAACAGTGACATCTCGCAGATACTGCAGAGTAAGGGTAAGACTTGGCAGGAAGCAACACAGATAGCATCCAATAGGAAGGAATGGAGAAAGTTCGTTAAGAGCTAGGAATAAGTAAAGTAAATAAAGTGAGTAAGCATTATTTTATTTCTTTTACCTATTTGAAATGGACTCACACAAGCAACACATTTATGATTTTTATACATAAATACTTTTAATGTGATACTCCTATCGAATGAACAAATGAAGCAAATTACTTTGAGGTCATACATGAGGCAAAAATGGTACATGCCAATATCAGAAGCCTAACTGAAAGAAGAAGCAAATTAACATTCAGAACAACGACAAGGCTCATCAACAGCATAATACTGACCATGATGACAGACTTACAAGACGAACAGAACAAAGATTCAAGCTGTCCACAATGGAGCACAACGAGAAGCAGTGAATGTCCCTTGATATGTAGCGGAAAGATTGCTTTTCAGAGACACCCAAGAGATCAGATTTATTAGACCAGATGGACGAGGACCATCCCAACCATATCTTGCAAAAGATCATAAAGTATAATGTCTTCCACCGATGAAAACACAGAAGACCCAAACAGCAACTACTTGGCAATGATTAAGGAAGAGATAGCATCTATGCACCTCTGAAACGCACGACTAACTCCCACCGTCAGCCGATACTCATCTCAAACTCTCTTAAAAACAAATCATTAAAAAAATTACAAAAATGGTACACGCCAGCCAAAAAAATACTAACAAAATATTCAAAACCGAGCCAGAGGAGACCATTTTCCCATCCGAGTGTTGAGTCAGCTCAGCCGAAAGGCTCTGGTAGACTTATGAATGCTTGATGCTCAGACACCCAAACCACATAAAGACGACAAGAAAAAGAAGACTACAAGACTAGAGCAACCTCTCGTTTCTCAAGACTCTCACGTGACAAGCATTGCTATGATAGTAGACTCTCACAGCGCATCAGCGTGCTATGAGTAAGGTCATGGAGAAGTGCCTCGAGAGCGTTGGGGCTCAGCTGATGCTCAAATGTTTATTCTTCTTCTTAAAGTGCCCTCTCCTCAATGGAGGTTGGCTAATACAATTTTAAAATCTTCTCTATCTTCAGCTGTTCTTATTAGCTGTTCAAAATTTAGCCCTGTCCATTGTCGGATGTTTCTGAGCCACGATAGTCTTTTCCTTCCTAGGCCTCTCTTTCCCTCGATTTTTCCTTTCACTATAAGTTGGGCATATTGGTACTTATTATTTCTCAGTATGTGGCCTAGGTATGATGTTTTTCTAACTTTTACTGTGTTATAAACAAATGTTTATACGGGTATTCAAGTCTCATTCAGGTATGGGATTACTATTGTATGTGTGTGCGGTAGGGAGAGACGCTGGCATATCTTCCCTTTAATATAGCGTTAGAAAAGATTGTTAGGGATGCCCAGTTACACAACTCATTCGTACTGTATGAGTACTATCATTAAAATGAAAAAGTCGATACTTGACCTAACTTTTATAGACAGAATACGAATAAGTGATAAGATGCGGTAAAGAACGGCGTAGTAGATATAGATATAAAGAGGTAGAGAAAGAAACATTTAACGAAGGTCTCCTGATAATATTTTTAGAACCAATTAGGATCTATTCTGTGAAACTGAGGTAATTACATAACACGACACAAATACAGAAGCATTCGATTTTTTTTTACAAAATATTGTCTTTTAATTTAAAAATTAATTACCGTTCATGTATAAGCACATTAGACTAGTCTATAAAATATATTTTTCAGCCCTATATTACCTAGCATATTGCCGCATTTATTTTATCGATAAAAAATTGTGTATATCAAAAAATTATCGCCAATTGCTTCTTTTATAGTAACCAACACGTATCAATCATTTTACATTATATTTCGCTGTCCTTTTGTACCAAAAATTGATGAGTGTATCAATAGCTAACGTAAAATCCGTCGACATAAAAGAGTTAACCCCAAACATTGATAAATAACTTACAATTTCCAAACAACTTCCGCAGGCACGTTCCTTTGAGTCCTCAATGTCGACGTGAGGCTTGTTCCTAAGAAACCCAAAACGTGTTTCCAAAACTGTTGCGGAATTATTTCGTGATTATGAATACCTTTGGGTTATTACTTCCGACAGGAGGTTCCGTTGTCTTGCGGAGAAGGCGTCTTGTAGAGTCAAATTGAGTAAAAGTCCAATTAGTTAAGACATTTAGAACGCGTTCGTTGTTTTATAACTTATATTGTTAAACTCTCTGGAAAGGGATAGAATTTAAAACAATCTATTATCTTTGCTATTGCAATAGCTTAATAGAAAGTAAAGTAATTTTAAGTACAGAGTGGTCTATTATTATTGGTAGGCAGAATAATCATTTATTTCTTACAAAAATATTACAGGTTGTGAAGTTATGTGGGTTCAGTCAGTAGATAATCTTCTAAATATGTATGTTGCGAGATTAACTTCTAATCTTGTTATTTTTAAGGCATAAGCTCTATTCACAATGTTATAATGTATGTGTTGAAAATAACTTGGTAAAGTGTGGAATGGTTGTGTAAAGGTGAATTAAAGTACAATGATTGAGATTTTTCCTTTTTAATGTACCACAGGTATATTATTACGCAAAGCCTTGTCACGCCTGTGATCGAATATCAGTTCGGCATTCGGTGAACTACCTTCTTCTTCTTCTTCAAGTGCCATCTTCGTTCCGAAGGTTGGCGATCATCAGGGCTATACGTATTTTCGAAACTGCTGATCGAAACAATTCGTTGCTGCTACAACTATACCATTCCCGTAGATTCTTTAGCCAGGAGTTTCGTCTTCTTCCTATGGACCTTTTTCCTGCTATTTTCCCTTGCATAATTATTCGAAGCAGTTCATATCTTTCGCCTCTTGTAATGTGTCCCAAGTATTGCAGTTTTCGTTTTTTGATCGTAAATATGACTTCCTTTTCTTTATTCATTCTTCTCAAGCCCTCGACATTTGTGACTCTCTCGGTCCATGATATTCTCAGGATTCTGCGATACATCCACAGTTCCAATGCCTCTAATTTTTTGGTATCAATCTTTTTCAACGTCCATGACTCCATTCCGTAGAACAGCACAGAAAGTACGTAACATCTCATCAGGCGAAGTTTCATTTCAAGGCTCAAATCTCTTCCGCAGAACACTCTCTTCATTTTAGTGAATATGGATCTGGCTTTTTCTATTCTTATTTTGATTTCTGCTGAGCTATCGTTGTCTTCATTTATAAAAGTGCCTAAATATTTGTATTTGCTAACTCGATCGATAATTTCATTGTGTAAATATAGATTTTGGACATTTTGTGTTGATTTCGATATTACCATAAATTTAGTTTTCTTTATGTTCAAAGATAGTCCATATTCTTCGCTGCAGTCTGCTATCTTATTCACCAATGTCTGTAGCTCTTCAAGTGTTTCTGCGATCAGAACGGTGTCGTCGGCAAATCTCAGATTGTTTAATCTAACACCATTTATTTTAATACCTACGGATTGCTCAGAGAGTGTTCTATTCATTACGTCTTCGGAATAGAGATTAAACAGGGTTGATGACAGTATACACCCTTGTCTCACACCTCGCTTTATTTCAATTTCTTCAGTGGTATTATTCTCTACTCTCACTACTGCTTTCTGATTGTAGTACATATTTGCTATTAGTCGGATGTCTCGTTTATCTAGATTCTTTTCTGTCAGGAGTCTGATTAGGTGATCATGCCGCACTTTATCAAAGGCCTTGTTGTAATCTATGAAACACATGAATACATCTTGATTTATGTCAAGACATCTTTGAGACATAACGTTCAGTGCAAACAACGCCTCTCTTGTTCCAAGTCCATTTCGGAATCCAAACTGGGTATTATTGATGTCCATTTCCAGTTTTCTGTGTACTCTAGAGTGTATAATTTTCAGAAATATTTTCAGTACATGGCTCATCAGACTGATTGTACGGTAATCACTGTATTGTTTGGCATTTATCTTTTTTGGTATAGTAACAAAGGTGGATAAAAGCCATTCTTGTGGTATTTTTGGACCTGGGGCTTTACCATTTTTCATTCTTTTTAGCGCGTACATTACTTCTTCTTCCATTATTTCTGGACCTTCGTCTCCTTGTATGTTACTTAGCTCAGATTGTTGTCTATCATCTGCAAAGAGTTCTTCAATATAGTTTTTCCATGTCTTCAACTGTTCTTCTAGTTCTGTTATTATGTTTCCGTTGACATTATACAGGGTATTTGGCTGCTTACGTTTTTGTGTACCTGCAAGTTCTTTCACTTTTTTATGTACATTAAAAATATCATGTTTTGCCTGCAATTGCTCTATTTCTTCACATTTTCTTTTATAAAAATCTTCTTTTGCTATTCCGATTTCTATTTTGATTTCTTTCTGTATTTGTTTATACCTTTGTTCGTTTTTTCCTTTCATTATTCTCCGATTGTCCATGAGAAGAAGGATCTTATCAGTCATCCACCTTTGCTTTATTTTTGTTTTTTCTTTAGTCAGAATTTTCTTCACAGGACCTGTTATCGCCAGTTTTACGTTTTGCCATTTTTTATCTATGTTGTTCGTTGGCTGAGATGTTTCTTTTTCATGAAGTATTTTGAAATTATTACGATGAACGATGAATATAATTATTATGATGAACTACCACTGTTAGGTAAATCGAAGATGTTCTAATAAGCACTGAGAAGGTTCTATGGTTTTCTGGGATCGTTTTACGAAATATATATATAAAGATAAATTTAGTTTTGAGGCTCAGTGGAAAAAATAAATTGTATGGTTAAGTAAATAAATGTTATAAATTATTTGTTATTTTGGTGTTAGTTTTCGAAGACTGTAAATAAATTAAAATAAACATTACGTTCGTGTTAGAAGTGGAATATTTAAATAAATTTTCTAAAAAATGGCTACGAAAATGACTGATTTAGAAGTAATAGATTTACGACGAGAATTGGAAGATAGAAAATTATATTTTGTTCGGTAAGGCTAAATAAGTACAACGTCTGAATAATGCCGTGGAAGAAGCTGGTTTTGATCCAGAAACGTATGTATTTGAGGACAAGTATGCTTCTGTGATTGCGTTGATTTTAAAAGTTTCTGGTAATCTCACATCATCGGAAAACAAAGTTTCTCGTGATATCACATTATTGGAAAGCAAAGTTTGTATTGATATTTCCAAAGTTTCTACGGACAGTTTTTCTATAGAATAGCTTCATTGTAAAACAAAATGTTTGCCGAAACAGGTGCAGCAGACAAAGGAATAATTCGATCAATTACAGTAGAGACAAAAGATGACGAAGAAGACGAAATGTAAGTTGGAGCTTTTGAAGGGAGTGAAGGTTCTGTTTGTGTTAAAATCCCAACTTTCGGCGCATAATCGTCCTAGAATAACTACATAAAATAGCGTGAAACAGTGTAGACGTAAATGGAGAAGTAAATGGTTAAAAGTGTACATTGTTGGTGGATACCGGAGCATTCAGGCCCATTTTACGCCTGACAATTATAAAGAGCAGTACGTAACTTTTACCAACAAGGTTGCCACTGTGGAATTCCATGGGTGCAAATGTCAACATCCATTGAGAAATCTAGATCCAATTATTCATTGGGGTAGAAAAGTTCATTTATTCTGTCATAGTTGGTGTCAACAAAGGAGATGTTATAGTTGGTAACGAAAAAGTATTTCTTGATCCACTGTGCAAGTCGACGTTAAAGAAGATACAGTTGTGCTTACGAGAAGTGCAACAATCATAATAGCGCGTTTACAGAAAATTGTGGCAGAAGGAAGACCTTTAATGGCGGAGTCTTAAAACCATGACGAAGAGGTTGGGCGAGGAATTATAAATAGAAAAAAATTGGTTACTTTTAGTAAAGAAATTCCTGTAACACTTATTAATGACAATGGACCCAGTAACCATCAATAAAGAGACAAAAGTAGGAAACTGTGTACGTGTGATGTCCATAATACTTTGACGACAACATCGGATAATTTTAACAATAAATTCGACCAAATAATTGGAGTTTCTGGCCAGTCTCTTAATCAGGTGGAAAAAAGGAAAGCAATTAATAGAAATTTCTTTGGTAGTATCGTGACATCTTTGTACCAAAAGGAGGAAAGACGGTAAGAACTACGGTTTTCAAATATAAAATTGATACTGGTAATGCCAAGCTAATTCGTCAAACAGCTCGACAATTATCACAGGCTAAGAGAAAGGAAGCAGAAAGGATTGTTTAGGAATTGAAGAAAGGCCAAGTGATACAACCTTTTACCAGCCCATGGGTCTCTCTGGTGGTCCTGGTAGAGAAGAAAAAAGAACTAGTAGAGAAGAGCTAGCTGGATGTAAATTGTTTTCTACTTTGGATTGATTTGACGTCTACATACTGGCAGGTAGAAATGGACCCAGTAGATAAAGAGAACACAGTCTTTACCAAAAATTTAATAACATCACCAATATTAGTGTAACCATTGCTAGAACGATAGTTTATCGATACAGATCTAAGTAATTTGGGGATTGAAGGAATGCTATCTCAGACAGGTGCTTCAAAACCTGAACAAAATTATTGTATCACGAGTTTAAATCCGAACCAAGCATGCCGCTCTTAAGTGGTTAATGCAGTTTAATAATGCAGAGTCAGATAGCCAGATGGATTGAACGACTCCAAGAATACGATTTCACGATTGAGCATCTGGCCGAAGTTAGCAACAGGAACGCTGATTCTCTTTCTAGAAGGCCTCCTGCAATAAAACAGAATCCAAAGAATCAACTGTGCTAAAAATAACGGTGGTCAACGTCTACTAGATCAGGGAAAAACAAGAGAATCTGGGTATACAGAAAATTAGAAAATTGAAAAAAGAAAACGTTAGCGAAAATAACCGAAAAAAAAGACAGAACAATGTTAGAAGTCCGTTTGAAAGCATAGCTTTGGACATTGCCGGGCCTTTTCCAGAAAGTGAAAATGGATGTAAGTACATGTTGGTCGTGATGAAGTACTTCATGAAGTGGGTCGAGATATATGCAATTTCAGACCAAAAGGCCGCCACTATTGCTAATGTGTTAATCAAAGAGTATATCAGCCGATGCATGCAGGAAAAGTTCAGTTTAATTTAAATTTTCATTATTGATCTCCGTTGAACTTTCTTCGATATTTAGTGGTAAATTTTCGTTACAGCCATTAACAGTATACCCGGTATTTTTGCAGTTGACCCATATCATACCATCTTCTAACAAAAAGATTCGGTATGTTGTATAGTCATGATTTATTGTAAATGAATCAGGTAGTTCAATACTATGGGGACTTACATAGATCTCTCTTCTGAAGCTAAGAATATGACTATACTCAGGTAATGTAACGCTGGTTTTGAGAAATAAAATTGAGAATACCAAGTCTGATATTTTGTAGATAGTTTACTACGAAATTATATGACATTAAGTCATCAACAACTTTTTTATTCGCTAGGTACATACAAATAAGGTTATTGCATAATCTGGATATACATATTATATTCTTATGTTGAAATATTTTGCTCAACGGAATTAAATAGTCTTGTAATTTAGTATTTTCCAAAGCTATTGAAGACGATCGAAGGGATGTCTAATGTGTAGCCTAATCTTAGTAGCTTTCTACGAGCGAACGGATAAAAATAATACCGTTAGGGTCCCTACCCCTCGTAAGAGGCGACGAATGGGATGTCCGGCTGTTTAGCAGCGGCCGTTTTCAAGTAGCTCTTCGGAATAAAAGAACGAACCGAAGTAGGGTGCCAGTCCATACCGATCGTAAAAATCGAGCAATGGGATGGAACAAGAGATGGTGAGCCGTGGCTTGAGGTGTCGGGATCGCAGCAACGAGCACAGGGCGCGATCTAGTTTTTACGCACCGTACGTAGGAACAGTAATGTGGACGTGTGGAGTCGGTAGTCGGTATGGGGCTACTAGAAGCGAGACGAGTCCACAAGTCCCACTGGTCAACGGTTTGCGTTCCTAGTATCCGAGACGAGCTCATGTGGGACCACTCTGCTTTCATTTCACATGACCTCTGCAAAAGGTTTTGCAGGTTTTATGTGATCAGTCCCAATCTGAACGTGCGCCTGTGAGATGTTCCCGTAACATCAGATAAGTGGTAGAGAAGTAAGCTCCTTGGCGGCAACCTGTCAAACATGCTTGGTGGTACTAGTTATCCCTCCAACGCGCAACTGTTTTCCCTCTCAGGGATCACGGGCAGCGATACGTACGGCAACACAGGTACTGCGGAGAGAGTGAAGCACCACGATATGGCTGTCTTGCCCTCACTGGAGACGGACTCGCGGGGGCATTGGTTCTGCTAGAATAGCATAGATTTTCTCTCGGAAGTTGGCAATACTCTTTATGCACCTACTTCACCGAAATGGAAGCGTACTGGATAGTCAACGTTAAGGGGTCCCCGAGGGAATTTACCACCCGGGAAGGGAATCTTCCGTATCTATTTGTTTTGACACGGATTCCTTGATGGGTAAGTGGTTCAGGTTTTATTGGGTTCCCTGGGCTTCGAATTCCACTCGCTGCGCAGATGTGTCCTGTCATCACGAAACACGTGCGGCGGATCTGAGCCTATGCCCTTCGCCCAATGGAAATAAATAGTCTTGCAATTTAGTATTTTATAAGGCACTGAAGACCTTCGCTTGCTCTTTAGAAGGGAATTGCATATTTGCTGCTGCTGATGAATACGTTGAGCTATGATTAAAGTTAATTAGAGGTAGAGGTAGTGAGGTAGGTATGCTGCTGTTAGGATCCATATTTAATTTTCCTCAAACATGATTGAAGTATGTAGTACTGGTATGGATAAAACTGGGTATAAAACGATAAACTAATAAACTACTTAGGTTGTTGACAGTTTATTAAAACACAACTAATTAAAATTATATATAAAAGGTCAAAAATTAATAATTAATAATTTTTATACAAAATATAAAACTTGTTATTAATAAACTTTTTCACATAATTACACGAAATTACAGTAAGATATACCACTACAAAATTAATTTTTCGAGATATATTTTTAAGTAGACTGTGTTTGACGTTTTCATTTATAAATATTACCGGGTAATATTAATAAACACCACGCAAAGCCACGAAACTTAGGCTTAAGCATAATATATAAGAGAATTAGGTCTGAATATAATACTTGTCCAATTTGCTAGCAAACACTGTAAGTTCGGTTATATCAAAGTTCTTTCATAAATTATTAAAAATACAGCCCGAAGCTCTTGGATGAAAGTTTCCATTTTAATATAACTGCCAACTTTAATAAAAACCAAGCCTTAATAAAAACACTATTTAATTTGAAACAAATTTAATTTTGCTAATAGAGCGAAAACATCATATAAAATGAACTAGATCTCTCTAGGGGACATAGTAATAAATAAAAAGAGTTGCTATTTGCCATTAAAAGTATTACATTTTAATTTAAAAATGTGTTTATATTATTGAAAAGAGAAAATAATCAAATATGGATTCTAACGGAATTTGGGTAAAAGTATTAGATATACTACTAAGATAAATAATACCTCGATAACAATAATGAAACATTTAGGCCAGGAAAATAAGCTATAAAGTACCCCGTTTGTGACACTGAACCGGCCAGGCAAACAACAGTTGTTTTGAGTAGTATTGACCTCTGTAACAAAAACCTATATGTTCCCTCCAGTCGATTTTTTGGACTTAAAATTAGTTATAACCAAATAATGTCAAAAAAAGATGAATTTTCGCCTTATTCATCTCTTACCAAAAAATTAAACATTTGAATCAAATTTGAAAAAAAAAAAATAAACTTATGTCATATAAAAAAATTAAAAATAGCGTTTTTTAAATGTTTCTATTTGTTGCTTAGAAAGTTGCAAAATAAGTAACAAAATTTGATTTTTTATAAATTTTAATAACTTTTTTTTAAATAAACGTATAACTTTCATATTATATGGAATGTTGGGTCTTGTAGTGCTTAAGATATTATCAAAATTTTAAACACATAGGTCAAATAGGTTAAAAGTTATTTAATTTGTTAATCCAAAATTAAATTTTTTTACAACAATATAAGTCAGAAAATTATGTAGTTATAGTAATTATATGGGCAGATTCTGAAAGAAAAAAGTTTATTCTTATTAATATGATTTAAAAAGAAAAGAAACACAATTTTAAATATTGCAAAATAATTTTGCAAAACCATGTCGATTTTTGGCTTATGAACAATTAGAATAACTTTTTAACCATTTTTATATTTACAAAGCCTGCATTTTTTTACAATTTTAAGGGGATTTTACCTTTTTTTACAATTTTGGGACGAAGTTTGTTAGCAGATTTTTTTATAATAAAGATTATCTTATTAGCGGCATTTGAAAGAATAAACTTTAAAGTCTAATTTGTTTAAACACTTTTTTTTCAATTTTTTTTTAGTAATATTTGAGGTAATTTTTATTGTAAAACATAAATATTTATGATTAATATATAATTCGTCCCAAACCCTTCTTTCAGTGCGTCATAGTTGATCGAATTCTCTCTAACGCATTAAGCTAGAAGTGACAGAAAAAACGTGAGTCTGTGATTATTATTTATAGAACTTAGAAAATTATGTATCGTTTACGGCTATTATATAGCGAATATTAATTATTATAGGGTATATTAAAGCGAATTCTACTTGCGGATGTATAATTAGTTGGAGTTTATAATACGATAAATCCAATGAAATCCAATAAAATCCAATGAATAATGCGCGTACATATAATGACAGTACTTTCACAATGTCAACTGATAAAATGATGATTTTCATTCCAGGTTAGTATTATCAGAAGTTTTACAGTGAAAATTTAATTTTGTATTTATTGTCATAAAAATATTTTAAATATGCCGAGATATACCGAAAAAGAACGAGAATATTAAAATTATTAAATTATTTTCCATTAGAAAAAGGGACTGGGACGACTTTATTACCAGTTTCTGCCGTTCGTAGAGTAAGTTTTAAATTATTTTATTTTTATTTTTTATTTTATTTAAAAATACAAAAAAATCAACATGATTTACACCCGTTACAACCAGTTTTCTTGAATGAGACCTAAATATATAGCAAGGGAGGATTCCGCAAGAGTTGGCAAGATGGCAGCATTAATGCTGTTAGAAAGAAAACCGGAGGTGTACGATATGTTGTACTCCATGCGGATTGTAAAAATGGGTTCATTGATAATTGCAGTCTAATTTTTAAAAGTAGAAAAAAACTGGAGATTATCATGATTTGATGAATGCAGAAAATTTAGAAAAATGGTTTGAATATCAACTTTTGACAAATTTAGAAGAACCGTCGTTAATAATTATGGACAATGCACCTTACCACTCCAGTATACTGGAAAAATATTAAATTTAAGTTGGATTAAACACTCTTTAGTAGAATGGTTAAAAGGGAGAAATATACGTGTTTCAACAACCATGATGAAACTTGAATTATTGGAGATGGTAAAAAAACATTTACCAGATAAAGTTTTCAAGTATGTATTAAGAGATATTTAATAAATGAGATTATATTTGTTTTATTCTACAGATTAGATGTACTGGCATTTCAACATGGTCATAGAGTATTGAGATTGCCTCCATATTATTGCCAGTTTAACCCAATTGAAAATGTTTGGTCAGATTCTAAAAGAATTTATGATGCAAAAATAAGTTCTGCGGGTACTGTAAATAAAAGTGCCGTATTAAGTATTTATTCAAGCGTGCTAAAATTCGTAGATAATAATTGGATAATAATTGTGGTTAAATTTAAGGTTATATCGGTAAATTACTTATCCGAATATGACTGATTTCAATCGATGCTATTTTATCACAGGAATAATTGCCTTAATGCCTTGCAATTGCCAGAAAAATTTTGTATCTCACAGTCAACTCTTAAAAGATTCTAGGAGGAAGCGTTATTTTAAATAACCAAACATTCCAATTCCATAGTGTTTGTAATAAATAATAATAAATCCATAAATAAATCTTAGCACTTTCCTTGGAATGTATAAAATAGGAATTATGACAAACTGCCGTTCCAATATAATGCGTAATAAAAATTTATATACAGAACGGGACCCCTAATATGTAAATTAAAAAAAAAATTGAATTGTTAAAGTTTTTATTCCATATTTCAAAAAAAACCTTTTCAGATTTAGCCGATTACGATCCTGCAACTGTAAGATTTAACTAAAATGTCATGCAATAATTCTCGACGTTCTTAAAATCCTATATGACGTCAAAATTAGTGACACACTGTAAGAAGGGTTTGGGATAGACTGTATATACTTCTTTAATAAACTTTTTCCATAGCAACCTATTTTTCTATTTATTATTATTCATTTACATATTTAACCATTTTTAAACAAATTATAAAAAAATGTTTATTTACATCAAAATTACTATTTTTAATAATTTAAGTTATTCTAAGAGGAAAGTTATTCTTGTGTTTTTTTTTTTGTAAAATACTTATTTTAAACGTAAAATGAAAATAAACAATTAAAATTAAAAATGATGAAAAAAGCCGATGTAGAATAAATTAGTTTGAAAAAATTTTTTTTTTTATTTGTTGAAAAACTGTTATAAATAAACAGTCCGATATAAACTTTGATGTATGTATGCAATTATCAATGTATGAAAAAATAGAATTATATTTATAAATATTTACAAACTAACAGTAAATTCCTTACATAACAAGTTAATTAATGTTATCTGTTGGTATCTTTTACTTGTATCCCATGCTTGTATTTTCCAGTAGACTACACCTATCTTTTCAGCATCCTGTGTTACCCCGTCTATCCCCGTTAGCTTTGGCCTGCACTGTCTTCTTATTCCCACTGGCTGCGCTGTTAGACACTTTTTTATCATTTTTGATTTCAGAGCCGGGCTAAATGTTCATTGCAGACGGTTTCGCTTGATTATAGTGTCATAATATCTTCTTTGCGATATATTCCTTTATATCATGACATCACTGGTTTTATATTAGAAAAATACTTTCCGAAATTTTCGCTTTTGATTTTTAGCGTTATCATTGTCTTTTGCTATTTTCTTGTTTTTACCATTAAAAGACACAGAGAAAAGGATAATGACAAAAAAATCGGTTGCCTGTAAAGTCGGTTTTACGGGCGAAGATTTTATGTGACAACGTCTTTTTCTCGGTAGAATATTTATTGATATGAATATTATTAAATTGCACAATAGGAACAAGGAATTGAATGAAAATAAGAATTGCACAAATTTTAACTATAGAAATATATTTTGTTTACTAAAACATTGTACATGTAAACTTAAACTTAACTAATTTCTATTTGAGTGATTTTGTTGAGGATAGGACGATGATAGGAGAAATATGAAATGAAAGGAAGTGTTTCTGCTGTAATGTGTCTTGAACGCCAAGAACGCTCGAGAAAGACAGAGACCAGTGATGTTCCGTGGAGCTTATCCAATATCGGGAGATGCCTTCGGCAATATGCAATGACGTAAATTATATATATATATATATATATATATATATATATATATATATATATATATATATATATATATATATATATATATTATAATACAGTGCGTCCAATTAAGTGAACACCATAATGGATTTTTTTTTTAGTTTTATGACCTAAAACCTAAAATCAATCATCAATTAAATTTTTTGAGCCATATACACGAGGTTTGTCAAAAAATATGAACATAAAATTCATATTTTTTGATAAACTGCCTATATTACTAAAAAAATTTAATATCTGATGATTGTATTCTAAGTTTTAGATCATTCAGAACTTTTTAGAAAGAATAACTTTTTTCCATAAAACTAAAAATAGAAAAGTTTCCCATTATGGTGGCGACTTAATGGTTCAAAAGTTAAAGACCTTAAATAATTATGCTGAACTAATTATTAGAAATAACCATAATTCATTGAATTTTGTTTAATAAATAAAGAATCAAATTATTGGGACCAAATGCTCACATCAGCTATTATGATACAAATAAGGTTTAATAATATTTTGAGAAATAGTTATAGGTCATAATATTTACAGAAAGTTAAAACGTTCTGGTTCAAATAGATGTAACAACCATTATCTGCTAATGGATTAAGTCGGCAGTCAAAGAAAACCGACAGCACACACACCGTCATTTAGCTAATAATTTATCACTTGATACTTGAGATTCTTTGAGAATTGAAGAGACGTGTGTGAATGATTATGATTACGGAATGATGTTTATACAATATGTTAGTATTAGGTATAAAATTACGAACTTGAATCTCGGGGTATTTCGCTTTCTTTGCATCTTTGCAAATATATTTTTAAACACTATAGGGAAGTATCAAATGAATTTTAATACAAACGTATTAAAAATACCAAGTATTAGGTTACACTGAAAAGTTTTTTGACGGTAACAGAAATAAAAAGATAAATTGTATTATCCGAATTTATTTTCAAGTCATTGTGATATTTGTTTTAAAATTAGGTAGATTCAAGGGGCAGTTCGGTAGATAGGAATCAAATTCGGTAGATCTACCGAAAAATCGGTAGACGGAACAACACTGACAGAGACACAAGCACGGAAGCACGCACTGATTCAACGCACCTAATTCTCTAGTGCTGCGCGCGCAGCGGACCGATCATGTTTGAGTGGGAGAGAGACGCAAGGCATTCGCCGGTCCGGCGGGCCTCTCTCTCGTTCGGTGACTCACTGTAACAGACGTGAGCGGGCGTTACACTTTTTCATGAATGACTCCGAGCCACAACCTAATTTAAGACGTTGTCACGTCAAAAATTATAACAATTTGTTATGTCTACATGTAGAGAAATGAATTATATTCACATTTTTTTTTTGTGTGTGTTAGTTTTATGAACTTATAGACTTATATGATTGAATTGTTAAATTTAGGAAAGTTATAGTAAAAATCTTGGAAAACCGCTTAGGTAGTTGTTTTCTCTACGGTTTGAATAAACAAAATATAAGCGATTAACGGTTTGTAACTGTTCTATTGTGTTTTGTATCAATTTTAAAAACTCTGGGAAATATTTCAAAAAGGTAAGTATTAAGGTCCATTGTTAGTTTCTTTATCGAACACAAAATGGAAAAAGTTGAAAGTCAATTTTTGAAGAACACGGAAATTTGGGTAGATTTTAAAGAACTGAAAGATCATTGGTTGAAGAAACGAGGGTGGAAGGACAATTTTGATTTTTAATGGATTGTGGAAACTCGAGAAAGTGGTTATCTATTACTAACTGTGGCGAAAAACATCCAATTCTGACAAGTGAACTATCTTCGAATATATTATCCCCGTAGAATTTTTATTGCAGAGACTGCAAGCGTTGCGTCTTGAGATCCAAGGATGTATGAATTAGCATCGTAGAGACCAATTTTTTAATTTATTTCCGGATTAGATTTTGAGGGAATCAGATGGCTTGTACCCTCCCAGCTTGTACCAAGCCAGCAAGAAATTTGTTTGTGAAAGTTTCAAATTTGTGCAGATTAGTTCATACTTAATGGTGGTGAGAGCACAAATTCACAGTAAGTATTTGCCTTTTTTCCATAACCTGCTGCGGAAGTTTCAATGACAATGTTGAATATTTTCTAATGGGAGACCGATGAAAAAAGAAACATATCTGTCATTATTTTTATTTGTTTCTTCTACATGTACCTAGTGTTAGGGTTTTTTTTATAGATATATATATATATATATATATATATATATATATATATATATATATATATATATATATATATATATAGATATATCCCTTATATTTTTTACTTCATGTTTGAATAAACTCTGTTTTTATATACAACCCCAAATTTGTATGTAGATTGTAAGAAGGTAAAAGTTCTCTTAACTACACATCATGATTATGATAATGACCAAGATCAATTTTAATTTTTCATATATATATATATATATATATATATATATATATATATATATATATATATATATATATATATATATATATATATATATATGGCTGATTCTCCCAATACGGGATATTTCGTGTAACCGTAAGTTTTTTTAAAAACGTTCAAATATCTTCCTATAAAATTTTTGTTGTAACTTCGGCAAGAACGAGATCTATTAGTTTCATATAAAATTTTATTCAAACATTAGTTATTTAAAGTAAAACAAAACAAAAAAACCACCGCTTTTTCATTAACGTGGATGCAACTGGGTGCCAATTTTTACGGATATTTTTACTTTCATAGTATTTGCCTTTATTTGGAATTGTTTTGAGTTCCTAAACTAAATGAGTAATAATAAAGCAATAACTGAGTGAATATAGTTTACTATAAATATTATCTATACTTGATGAGACCATCTTTAAAATATGCAACCAGCTTCTGAGTTCATTAACGTGGACACAAACAAACAGCGTCAAATTGCCTTCAATAATTTGAAATTAGATATGGCAACAGTGTCATTAAATAGAACAACCGTTGGTATTTTTATGATCAGACGCCTAAAAGCACGATCAGTCTTGGTTCAGTTGTGAGAGTGTTCAGTTGTGCTAGGGTCAGGTGCGTATGTTTATCAACATTCATTAACATGGTTGTAATATATCCGGTAGTAATGAATATACAGATTTAATTTTACTGGGGTTTTATCGGTAATTACAAAGATTTTCATGTGTAGCAGTAACTTAAAAATCGGCAAGTGTATAAAGGTATACAGGGTATTTGATTTTAAATTCTCATTAACGTGGACGTTTTGAAAACTCATTTACGTGGATAGATTTGAACCATGTTAATGATAAGTATCCACGCAAATGAACAAATATGCTAGTTTTTTTTTATTTTACACAGAACAACAGTAGAAACGAAAATGTCTCGAAAAAAAAAATGTCTGAGGAAGAAAGACTGCAAAGAAAAAGAGAATGTGAAAAAAGGCGCAGACAAAAAATTAAAAATTATCCTGTCAGGCTAGCGGTCCATAAAGAAATGTAACATGAGAGATACGAAAGGAATAAGGCGAATGGAACAATAAAACTAATCAGTCAAATTTCGTTGAGAGAAAAAAAAAAGCAGAAGAAAAAATTGGAGGGAGAACTGTAAACGATATCAAGCAAAGAAAAAGTTATTGGAAAAAATTATAAATGAATCACCAAAGAGTGTGATGGATCTAACTTATCGTACTTCGACATCACTTCAATTTTTAAGAGTTGAAAATCACAATGAAAGTGAAACTACGACTAATAGTGTCGAAGTTAGTCGACAAAAATTACAAGGTCGAAAAGTCCTTAGAAAGGACAGAGCAAAATGCTACCGAGATATTCAAAAATTAAAATCAGAAAACAAAAATTTGCGCACGGCTTTGTCGAGATATAAATCTAAATATTTCCGTACAAAAAATCAACTAACTTCACTTAAAGCGAGCTCACCTAATACCGAAGTCGATAAGATGTTAAAGGATTATAAAGTTACAGAAGAAATAAGAAGAAAAATTTTATTTGGAGAAGTCCTTACAAAGGAACTTGGTGAAAATTTGAATGAAATAAGAGGTAGAAAGTCGAAACAGATATTTTCGAAAGTAATCAAAGGTAAACTATTAAAAAAATATAAATTACTTAAATATGCAAACAGTTTCCTTTCATACAAAATGAGTACCACTGCTTTAAATAAGTCAGGATTGACAGAATACACCCGTAAAAAAGTTGATAAATTTGGATTAATAACGCGCACTGTGCATAAATTTTTCACTGATGACGAAGTTTCAAGACAGTGCCCTGGTAAAAAGGAAACTATTACCAAGAACGGCAATAAAAAGCACAGACGTTATTTAAATGATACATTGAAGGTATTATATGAGCGTTTTAAAGAAAAACATAGCATTACAATCTCATACCCAGCTTTTTGTAAGATACGTCCTTTTTGGGTTGTTCCACCAAAGGTATCGAACAGGGACACATGCCTTTGTGTTGCTCATGCAAATTTTAGTTTTCTTAGAAAAACTTTAAACAAAAATTGTATTTTAAAACAAAGAAATTTAGATGAAGTGTTAAGAACATTGTGTTGTAACAAATACTCAGAAAAGTGTTTAATGCGAAGTGGTGCAAGATGTATTACACAAAAATTTGAGTTTAATGTTGCAAATAATACATGGGAAACAGAGATATTTTATTATCAATGGGTAGTAAAAAAGGAAAATAGAATTAGTAATAAAACAAAAAAGGAAATTACTGTTCAACTAACAGCAAAGGAAACAATTTCGTCAACTATTTTAGGCACAATTGTTTTATTGAACAAAAACCTGCCGAAAATATTAAACCATTGTTTAAATATTACTCACCAATACTCTTGCTTGAGATCTCTGAAAAATAAATTGTCTAAAGAAGAAATAGTATTCCATATAGATTTTGCAGAGAATTATAACTGTAAATATGGAAATGAAGAAATAAAGAAATAAAGAAAAATAAATATGAAGAATTATTTGTAATGTATTTCTAGAAATTAAAAGATTAATCACGACCTTAAAATATTATTCTATTCTAGACAAGATCTCATTCACATGGACATGTTATCTCATTCACATGGGCATGTTATTAATTAACATGTGCTCATGTGTAAAAAGGTTTGTTTGCTTAATTTTACATATATTTTGTTGTTTCTTCATATTTGCAATTATTTGTAATTTATTTCTGGACATTAAAATATTAATCACGTCCTTAAAGTATTATTTTAGACAAGATCTCATTCACATGGGCATGTTACCTCATTCACATGGACATGTTATTAATTAACATGTGCTCATGTGTAAAAAACTTTTAATTAAGCGCTGCTAATAATTACATAATATTCTACATTAACAAAGTTATCTCTATGCGACTTTTCAGCGTTTTCCAAAAATAACTTTTATTCGAATAACCAATTTTTGAAATTAACTGTATTGTGAGAATCAACCATATATATATATATATATATATATATATATATATATATATATATATATATATATATATATATATATATATATATATAATTTAAAGATAAGATGTTACATTATATTTAACACAAACTCGAAAATCTAGAAGTAATCATCGTCGAACAGAAGTTCATACATTCATGTCACAAATTATACGAAAGGAGCGGTTTCGAAATCTATATACATATTCGTTTAAAAAAAGGTTTTGTAATCATCGTTTTAATTCTCAGCACGTACACCTCTGAAATGAGTATTTTCGGACGGTCATTTAATTTCCCTCGCACTAAAGCAGCTTCTAACAATGTTTGCAAAAATAAACTCCATGCAGAAAGCGAGTTCCTATTCATTTCATGTTGGGCTGCTTTATAAGCAATAAGTAACGAATCCTTCAAGATTATGTGTATTTCATTCCGATATGATGGAGATATAAACAGGCTATTAGTTATTAACTGAAAAATATATACCAGAGCATTGCTTGAAGTAAATCTATTAGTTTAGAACACACTTTTGTATATTATAATTGACTGTCAGCTATACTCACTTTACTTTTATATTATTCTTTAAATTACTGGGAAGGGACACAACATGTAACTATTAGTGTTTAAATTATTTTTAGTTGGCCTTCAAAAAAGATCCAGATTAGTGATTTCTTAAGAAAACTCCAAATAAGGTACAAAAAATTTGAACAAATATTTTTAGACTTTTTTAATTAATCCAAAGTGGCAAAAATCTGATGATATTTTTAAGTGACGTGAATTACTAAAAGGTTACAGGTATAAATTGCATTTTAATGAAACGAATTTATGTGAGCTATTACTTTTTTTAATGCAAATAATAAAATTCCAATGCACAACTCAATAATTTATACAATTGTTGCATGTTGGTCTGGTTTAAATTTAAATTTAATGTTGAGCACACACCGCCTTTGAATAGATTTTGTAACTTTTTCTTGTCTTTTGCTATTTGTGATTTTCTTGGCGGCATATATAACAACTCCCAACCATGATGGCGTGTCCAGATTCGTTATGTTGTGGCCCTGTTTGAGCTTCTGGTATTGTAGGTAGCAATAGTTGCTGACCAAGACACGTTTCTATAACCGTTTTGGTAAATTAATTTCCTACTACCTTTAAAAAGATAGTGTAAAGTTGATTTGCGAGTTCTTTGACAAATATTCGACGCTCGTTACTTTTTTTTAGTTTATTGTATCAACTCTTCCTTTGGTTGTAGAATCATCTTTTTTAGATAACCTGTTTGATACTTCTGGAATCTTGTGCATTTATAACAGTAATATCACCGATTTATTCTTTTTGGGAACATAAGAGCAAATTGTGATATATGCAAAATTTCTCTAATAAATGTTTCGAGTCTTCGAAGGTTGCATATTTTGTGGTATAAACCGCTTATTTTTTTTCACTGTACCAACTAAAGTCATATCCCAAGAATATAATGTATGAGTCAATTTTAGTGCAGTAAAAAATTTGTCCCTGTTTACGTTTCTACTAGAAAGTTTGTATGGATTCACCAAATTCAAAACCATGTTTTTTTCAACGTTTACTTGCCGTTCGCCACTTGATGGCTTTCCAGATATAATTGTCCTTGTAATAAGTATTTTGCGCGTCGCATCTCCAAAAAATCTTAATACCATATTTTGCAGGTTTTGAGGGACTGTATTGAGTAAATTTTTATTCAACCTGAATATCTCCCCATCTACAGTATAGGTTCTGAGAACTTGTATTATTTTTTCAAATTACTATTGAGCATAGGAAATATGTCACGGATTGAAGCAATTTTGTCTGTTGCTTGTCGTTCAGAACGTCTTCGATAATAATTATCAAAACTAATACATAATCCCTAACAGTAATTGGAAATGATCTCGCGACTTAGCAGCACGAACAAGTAGCAGAGCATTCAATTTTCACAACTTAGGTGCATGTTTCCTATTCGATTTATGTAACTCAATTTCGATAATAATTTCCAGAAAAGCGGTAAATTCTTCTTCGGTAATGGGCTTAAAAATTTTTTCCTGTGGCCTATTGTCAGCATTCTGCAATTTTGTTATCTGCTCAGTATTTATATGTTATTTGTTGACCTTTTCTGTTGCTTTTTCTTAAAATGATATCGCACATTTAAGATGTAATTAGGGATTTGAACATTTGTTTTATCATAATTGTTTTCCTGAAGTTCGCTGCACCAAAAATTTGGTGTAAAATATTCCGCCGGACAGCTTGTGTTTCATGGAAAGAAGCATTTACCATTCAGTTCCATTTTTACTAGTCCACGTTAAACCCTCTTCATCTGCCGCTACTCTTATTACATCATCGTTATCTTCATCTTCACTGTCTTCTTTATATTCAATTATGTGCTCTAATTCTGCATCCCATTCCTCAGCTGCATTTTTTGGAGAGTTCAAGGTCATATGCGGGTTAGCTGTTGGGAATGCGATGCTCTTCATCATAAAAATCATCTTTAAGAGATAAAACTATTTAAAGCGTATGTAGAGTAGAGTAGAGTAGAGTATTTATTTAACTGCATAACATATACAAATATTGTTTGTAGCAAGTCAAAAAAAAACATACATAGTATTAAAAAAAGGAATATAAAACGTAAGTTAAATAATACAAACAAGAACACATACTAAACAGAAAAATATTTATGGCAAAGTTACGGTAAGCAGTTCAGTGGATGTTCTGCAATGAGTCATATATTCTTCTGAGCAGTAAAAACAATGTTTTAGAAGATATTTTTTTATAGCTTTATCGAAACTATTACAGCTTAGCTGTTTTATACTTGTGGGTAAAATATTGTAATAGTTATAATTAAGACTATTTTTTTCTGAAAGACTTAATCTACAGCGATTTGTTCGTAGGTAATGAAAGTTTCGCGTATTGTGAACATGGTCATTAGACTGCTTTATTGAATGGGCACGTTTTCTGTGAATCTCACTTAAAGTTTTAGTTTGTTTGCAGCAAACCTTTAGCCAGATTTAGTAAAAACTTCCTGACATTTTTAAATCATCATTATTTTTTCCTGCTATAACGTATGTCGTATCATCTGCGAATTGTATGGTTTTGTACGGAGATATGAATTTAGGCAGATCGTTGACATAAATAATAAACAAAAGAGGTCCTAAGACCGAACCTTGTGTGACTTCATATTTTACGGATAGAAAATCGGAGAGATGATCTACATCGACATCTTTTCTATGTGGTGTCTACCACATAGATAAGAAGTTATAAGCTTAAGAGGGATACTTATGATTCAATAGTAATTTAATTTGTGGAGCAAAATGTCGTGTGAAACGCAATCAAAAGCCTTCGACAAGTCGCAAATAGAAATTGGTATGCAATTGCCGCGTTCAAGCCCCTCAATCACCTCGCTCACAACATTAAATACCGCGTTCGTAGTAGAACGAGCAAATTTGCTATTTTCCAGCAGTCTCTAGGTTTATTATTGGAATTAGTAATAAAATTACAGTAAGCTGACTTTTTAGCAATTTTTAATTGCCGATTATATTCAACTTTTTGTTGTTTATATACTTTGAACAAATCGGGATCCTTAGTGGCATCTGCAATGTGTTTAATAAGAGAAATATTAGATCTGTAAGACCTTAATTCATTATTAAACCATTGCACAGGTGTTTTTTCAGCCATTTATCGTACTTTTTTTTAGTGGAAAATACTGTAATATTAAATTGTTATAAGTTTTGGTAAGAAAGACTGTCAAAAAATCAGGATTATTATTAATATCGTAGAAAAAGTCCATGTTTGTACTAGCTAGCGCACGTTTAAGCTTCTGTAAACCAGAAGAAGTAATAAACCATTGAAATGTTTGATTAGTGTCAACAACTTTATGCTCAGAGTCAATAAATAAAAATTGAGCTCGATGGTCAGAAAAACAAGGTTCAAATACGCCCACTCTGTAGATATTTTCAGAAAAATTTGTCATAATGTTGTCAATGCAACTACTGGACTGGGATGTAATTCTAGTATAATCGTTTATAGTTATTTTTAGACCAAAAGATGTTAATAGATTTTGAATATCAAAAAAATGGTCAGATTCAATTTTAAAATCTCCAAGTATGATTAGTTTGTCTGCTTTACTAAGCAAGGATGTTATGACATTTTCAAAATTCACCAAAAATAAGTCAAAGTCACCCTTACCTGATCTGTATATAGTTAAAATATTGTTTTTTATTGAAGTAACATAAATTTTCTTTTACATAAATTGCAACTCCGCCTTGTTTCTTTTTTACCTTACAAAAGAAATTAGCTAATAAAAAGCCGGAGATGTTAGTTAATTTTAAATTTTTTTCACTTAGCCAGTGCTCCGAAAAACATATGACGTCATATAATTTTTGATCCGCAAGAAAAGCATTGATCATATCGACTTTATTCGAAATACACTGCAAATTAACATGAAACATGCTTACCGTACCTTTTCGAATTAGTTTATTTTGATAAAAGTTTGTAGAAGCTTCTAGGTTTCTTCCACCGTCTTCTTTTTGTGCTGAAAATTTCTGTTGAAGTTAAATCTCCTAACGGCAGCTCCTTTGGGTCAAATATTAGGACTGTACACTTCGTCAATTTTATCGAAAGGGAAAGATACGTTATATGTGGAGTATTTGTCAGTTCTATGCCATTCGACGCAGTTAAAAGTAATATCGGGAACCGTCTCACCCAAAAATTTTAGAAGATCATCGCCTTTCATATTAAGACCAATGCGGGACACATGTACATGACCTTGTCTAGGAATGGTGTTTACAGTAGACGATTCGTTGCTTCCAATTATCGGTTTGTATTTGTTTTCTTTTTTCGGTTGGATATTCCAAGATGAGTGTCCTGTTTTAGATTGTTTTTATTTTTCTCTAGATGACGTAGAAATGGACATGGCTGAATTTTTATTATATTTATCTTTTAATAAAGAAATTAAATCTTGTTGCTCCTTCGTGCTTTTTTTTAGATGGAATGATAGTTTACTTACTGCTGCGAGTTCACTTTTTATTGTAGTAAGTTCCTTGTTGGTCTTTATACACTGTTCACACACAATAACGTCTAGGTTATGTTCGACATTGAATGCTTTAATACCTTTTTGCACTGTTTGTGTTAATTTATTAACGTAATCTGATAACTGAGGATTAGAACCGGACAGTGGTAACTTTAAATTCACTAATATGTCAATTAATTCCTGCTTTTTTAGCTTATTTAGTTCCGCTGTTAAAACTGCGACTTGACTATCGGACGCCATCTTGGATTTTCCATGTAGGTACAGATGTAACTTCTATATAACCTACGTATATAAAAAATGCCAGTAACAAAGGTTAAACAATATTATGCTTACTTGCACATATTTTGTTTTTGTCTTTGTAATCAATTTGTAGTCATACTTACAGGTCATTGAAGAAAATATTGCATAAAGAAGTAGTGCAAGAATTGTTAGCATACATCATGGACATAACTGTTTTCAAGGAAATAAAAAGAAATATATGCATTTAAAACTATCAATTGGATTGTAATTAGCCTATGTATTATAACTATTAATTTAAAACTACAAGGACAATCACTGAATTTTAAAGACATACTGCGCCTAAAAACAACAAAAAAAGTTTTTGGAGAAGATACTGAGGATGCAGATTACAAGATAACATAAGAATAGGCCGAATAAAATAAACAATAAATATTGTGATATCACACAGAAGAATGGCGGATAATAAAGTACCGATAAAAACTTGAATATAGATTTCCCAGTGACAGAAAAAAATAGACCCAAGTAATCATAGTATTATTGATATTAGTAAAGCTAATGACTAAAAGAGATATATAGGACAATTTTTTGTAAAGCAAGAGACACCGTCGTGAATTTTAAAATATTTTAACTTTACTTTTGATTCTTCTTCTTTTTCATTTTCTTTTTTTTCTTCTTTTTCTGCTTCTTCTTCGTCGTCTTTTATTTTTTTTCTTCTTCCTCTCCCTTAGCTTCTCTATTTTCAGGGCAGTGGTTCCTTACTTTTCTTCGCCACTCATTTCTGACCATCGTGTCTTCTTCATTTAAACAACCTCTCTCTCACATATGCTCTACCATATAGTCGTTCCATCTTCTCCTCGGTTTTACTCTATCTCTCTTTCTCCCAACTTCTAATAGATCTATCCTTAGCCACACACAGTTCTCATTATAATTGTGTCTAAGCCATTGCACTCTTTGTTCTTGAAAACTTTTTTGAGACTGTAGTCACCCCTTAAACAAATAAATCAGAAATATTTGCAGTATTTTGGACACATTGCTAGAAGAATGACGTAGGAAAAACTGATAGTCGAGGATAGACTTGAAGGAAAGAGAGCTAGGGGAAGATCTCCAAGCCGTTGGGTAGATCAAACAAAAATATTGATTAACCAAGGGTTACATGAAGCCGAACAACTAGCTCAGGACAGGGAAGGATGGAGGCAAATCGTGAAAAAACTGTAAAGGCCTGATTGTGTCACCACATCCCAAAAGGGATTAGGACTGAGGAGGAGCAGTTACCCCAGCTTTATCCGTATAATCACATCGTTCCTAATTTTGTACCTTCTAGTACCCAATATCTACCGTAACATAATCATTTCAGCTACCTCCATCTTCTTGTGCTGAACCCTCTTTAAAGGCCACACTTCATCGCCGGCGCCGTACACCAACGTAGCAGCCTGTATCCTGTGAGCAATTTCTCGATATAGTGTCCCATTTTCCGTTATGTATTAGCCAAGGTATATAAATTCTTCTACTCGTCCTTGTTTTTTCTCAAGCAATTCAAAGTCTTCAACCATTCTTCTTTCTCCTAACTACATATACTCCGATTTCGACCTGCTAACCTTAAGTCCTCTCTCTCTTTAACAGCCCTTCTCCAACACTCCAACATTTCTTTGCTCTCCTCTACTAACACGATATCATCGGCAAGTAGCATTAACGAAGGAGCCCCCTCCCTTACCTTCTCTGTCAGTACATCCATAACAAAATTAAACAGATAGGGACTCAGCAAAGAGCCTTAATACAAATTAACTCATATGCTCCCTTATACATATCCGTCACGAAACTTACACACTTCTTAGGAACCTATTTCTCTCTCATACATCGTCATAGCTTTCGTCTAGGAACTGTATCGTACGACTTCTCAAGATCCATAAATACCAAATGTAGCTATCGTTACTTCTTGCGGTATTTCTCTATTAACTGTCTCAAAGCAAACAAGGCATATGTTGTCCTCCTTTCTGGCATAAACACAAAGTATTCTTCTCCTATCTATCCCGTCTATCTCCTTAACCTTCACTCTACTTTCTCCAAAATTATTGTGTGCAACATTAACTTTATTCTCCTATATTTCTTACTGTTCTGAATGTTTCCTTTACCTCTAAAGAGTGATACCCTCAGTCTCTCCCCCCAGGCACTGGGAATCCTTGCTTTCTCATATATCTTACTCATGATTTGCAACAACACATCAACCTCTTTCTCTTTTAGAGCCGTTCAAACCTCCACAGGTATTCCATCAGGTCCTACTACCTTACCATTCTTTATCCTATTTAAAGCCTCGACAACCTCATATTCTCATTCGGCGTCCGACACCCTCTGTCTCTCCTGTGGTGTTCTTCATTCAGCAACTTTTACTCCTAACATATTTGCTTTATTTCTTTCTGCTTTGCTACCTTGTACGTATCCTCATCTAACTCTCTTTAGACATCTTATACCTCCTTGTAGCCTATTTCTTCTCCTTATCTTTTTGTTGTATCATTTCATCGTTCCACCACTAAGTTTTATTTGTTAGTACATCCTCTCCCAGTCGTAATACAACTTTGCTGTTGGCTTCCCACCAATCATTAACCGTATTATTTTCCTCAAAATCTTCCAGCACTATACCCTCGAAGACTTTTGCCAACGTCTTATCCTTTAACTTTCATTTTACTTACATTTAACTTTCTGATGTCCTACTTGCATACCTCTGCTCTCTTAACTCTGCTTTCGGTTGCAATATTTTAATGTAAATTTAAGTAAAACAGTTCAGTATAAAGAAGTTGATAGTAAAGTATATTTTTTTACCAAATATAAAGTGGTAATTATTTTAGTAAATCTGTAACAAATTTAAAAAACCCTATATTTAACAATTATAGCTGTATAATGTGAATATAACAGTTACAATGCAATAATTATTTTTTAGTACATTGTATTGTTAACTATCAAATCTTTAATTCTTTTTCCATTTTTTTTTTTTTTGATCATATTATATTTTTTATGAATAATTACAAATACTAACAAAATAATTAATATCTATTTGTTAAATCTTTTACTAAGTACGCCACTGCTAAAATCAAAATAGTTACCTACAGTTGACTAACAAAACTAACAGAATACCTTGAATATGATTAAAACATCTGAAATGCATGAATTATATGTGATAAATTAATTTTAAAAAATTTCTTTTATTAATTGACGATAGTGATTTCAATGAAAATACACTTGTATAAAAGAATTCTTTTGAAGAAAGAAAACCATTATTTTGACGAAGTTTCGGCAAGGTCGCACTTGCCATTGTTAAGTCAGATAGTAACTCCTCTTGCTGGTGCTTGAAGTAAACTGACTCTTCCGATCGAAGCAGACAATACTCGATATTGGCGCGATTCTCTCGAGAGGTCATTGGTCACGTTTCTTGTAATTGGCCCTATCCGTGTATACGCAAGAGGGCTCCTACTAGGCGATCTTGGGATCTAATTTATTTTTGACTCTTCACAAATTAATTCAGTCATTAATACAGTTTACTTTTTAGTTTAAAACAAGCACTCATCCAAAACGGTTACCGCGAAAATCACATCAATAGGAGCATCCACAGACATCATTCCCCCAGTCAATCTCAACCCAAAGACTCAGAACCTCATCATACGAAAGATTTTCTTCTTTACATCAAAGGTGTAACTGACAAAATCGACAAAATTTTTAAATCAAGAAGAATAACGACAATATTTACCCCCATCAAAACCTTTGATCTCTTGTCCGATCAATAAAAAACAAATTAACAACATGGAGTTTATGAAATCTTTTGTGCAGGCTACTCCCGATCTTATATAGGCCAAACAAATCGTAGAATCCAAAATAAGATTTATAAACATTCCATTTCTGTTAGCAATTCCGATTTAATTTCAGCTCTAGGTCAACATCATGGTCATACAGGTCTCCATCCGCTTCTTCTTCTTCTTAAGGTGCCATGCATTTCTGCGTAGGCGTCCACCGTAGATCGTCTTGTCAGGTGAGATGTTAAATATTCTGGATTAAATAATTCTGTTTTTAGCAGCATTGCGAAGCATTTCATAGCTGTGGATTCCTGTCCATTGTCGAATATTGCGCAGCCATGACATTTTTTTACGTCCGAGACCTCTCCTACCTTCTATTTTCCCTTCGAGTATCAGTTGCTGAAAAGTGTATCGTTCTCCTCGTATAATGTGCCCCAAGTATGCAGTCTTCTTACTTTTTACATAATTAAAAAGTTCCCTATCCTGTAAGCCCGCTCTTCTGAGTACTTCCTCATTTCTGACCCTGTCCGTCCATGATATTCTGAGCATTCGACGCAGGCACCACATTTCGAACACTTCAAGTTTGTTAATGGAACTGGCCTTTAACGTCCATGCTTCCATTCCGTACAGGAGAACAGGCCACACGTAACACTTAAGCATCTTGTATCCGAGGTTGAAGTCCAATTTGCGATCAGTCAGAAACTTACGAAGCCTCAAAAAAGCATTTCTGGCTTGTTCAACTCTGCTCTTTATTTCATTCTCGGGGTCCCAACCCTCATTCAGCAAACATCCCAAGTATTTGAATTGCCTGACTTGTTCGATTTCTTCTCCAGAGACATATATCTTTGCGTTGGGGTAATCATTTCTACTTATAATCATTGATTTTGTCTTCTTGATATTTATTTTCAAACCCCGAGCTTCACTTGCAAGAGTTAGATCATTCAAAAGGCATTGAAGATCTTCGATGTTATCTGCCACTATGGCTGTATCATCGGCATACCTGATGTTATTAATAAATATGCCGTTAACTGTAATACCCTTATTAGAGTCTTCCACTGCTTCTGCGAAGGCTTTTTCTACGTATAAATTGAACAGCATTGGAGACAGTATACAACCTTGCCTTACTCCTTTTTTAATGGAGAAATCTTCTGTTTCGTTGGAATTTTGAAGACGTACTGTTGCTGTCTGATTACAATACAGATTGGCAATGATTCTTATATCCTTTGCATCCAATCCCAACTCTTGTAGGTATTTTATCATCAATTCATGTTTTACATTATCGAATGCTTTCTCGTAATCGATGAAACAGATAAAAACATCCTTTCTTTGATCTAAACAATTCTGTATCAATGTTTGCATACTAAAGATCGCTTCTCTCGTGCCAAGTCCATTTTTGAAACCAAACTGACTCCATCCACTGACCTCTTCACATTTCTTAAACAATCTAGTGTGAAGTATTCTCAGGAAAAGTTTCAAAAAGTGACTCATTAGGCTTATTAGTCGGTGGTCCTTGCAGAAGTTCGCACGTGGTGTTTTTGGTAGGACGATAAATGTAGATCGAAGCCAATCTTTTGGAATCTGGCCCGTATCGTAGATGTCGTTAAAGAGCTTGACAATAATGTCTAGGTTTTCTTCATTAAGTAACTTGATTGTTTCTGCGTACATATCATCTGGTCCTGGGGTTTTGTTACTTTTTAATAGTTTGATAGCGTGTACAATTTCAGCTTTCAAAATACTTGGGCCATACAAATGGTCTCCCAGTTGTGGTGGTTTTTGTGTTCTGTCATCATTGAACAAATTGGCTGTGTACATTTTCCAAGTATTAAGTATATCGCTTGGGTCCGTTATTAATTCATTTTGGTCATTATGTATACCAGTGACTTGTTTTTTCTTGAAGACACCAGCAATTTCCTTAATTTTCTTGTGAAGATTGAGTTTATATAGGCTTTCAGCCTCGGCGCAAAGTGTAGTCATCCAGATCTCCTTCGCCGCTATAATTTCTTTACGAATTTGACTGTGTATATTTCGGTACCCTACTTCGTCCTGCCTGATCTTACACTGCCTGCGTTGTTCCATCATCTCTAATATTTCTTCTGTCATTCACTCATTCTTGGTAGTTGACATCCGCTTATATTACAAGAATTATCCGAGAAGCCATAGAAATGAAAAACAGCCAAATTGTCCCAATAAAAGACATGACGGTATACGGTTACCTTCGACCACATCAATATCCAACAACAAATCCTAAAACATTGGTCCCCAATTCACTACCAATAACTCTAGCTTTAAAGTGGTAGACTTAGGCTCGTTGGTGACTAATGACAACTCCATAACGGAAAAAATCAACCAAAGAATAATTTTAAATAATATGATTTGTGCTATGTAGGCACTTGAATTAGAAGGTAGTACATAAGTTTAGTATACTTTAGACCTAAATCAATAACCGACTAATTACAACTATTTGGTTTACAAAAGATATTTGGTCCGGAAGATATCAAAATCTCTTATCTTGTCATCGAATGGGATAGTCTGTGGACTAGTACGCATTTCGATGCGCATCGCCCCGCCTCGAATTTTCCCATTGGCTCTTGACCTGGAAATCCCTATTTATCGCTCGAACAGCGCATATAAATATTGGCGATTTTCAGGTCAGCCAGGTCAGTCCCTCACGGGCTCTCCGAGAGCTTAGTGCTCTCGGGGCTCTGCTCCTGTTCTATTTTCCATACTCTGTGGCTGAGAGTAATTTTCAACTTTAACTTGGTGTTTTTTATTTCGACAATCCTTTGTCATGTAAGAAAATATCTTGTCTTTCTCAAGACAAGCCATCGGAAGACCACAACCTAATGTACCATTTTCGACGAGGAATTTGTTGTGTAAGAAATATCTTGCCTTTTTCAAGGCAAGACACCGAAGATATAAATATTTTCCGAGTCCATAACCCGAAAATGGACTTAAAGTAGAGGAGCTCTCGACAGTATATTCGAAGCCCTCTACAGAGCACCCGGGGATGTCAGAAGGTGGTTAGACCCTTATTTGTTCCCCCGAGGTGACAATCTTTGCTACCTATAGTTTTTGAAGTACAATATTTACCAACTATTAATAAAAGGAGAATCTTATATTTAAGATCCTTCACCCTGTGCACCCTTTTTAATTCGCATCCCATTGTTGATGGTTATAAGATCGTTTGCATTTAACAAAAAATAAAAGAAACAGAGAAACCCAAAAATATTGAATGTCAATCTTTAAAAATGTAGACATTGAGTATCGTCAATATATTATTATAATTGTGGCATAAGAACAGCGTTTATTAAAAAAATTATTTTGCTTTAAACTTATATCAGATGCAACTAAATGTATAAAGAGCATCGCAATTATCATCAAGACTTTAATATTTATGGTATCTTGTTATACAACAACTACCCTCTTTTATATAAGCACCATCGATATTAGGCATTAGGTGTCCTAAATTCAATAGAGTTTCTGACCTGGTAGAATTTACCCGGAAATCCGTAAGTTAATGAGTGAAAGTAATTTGAATACTTATTCAACCGTATATATAATTTTCGACAAATCCTACAGGAATCGTTAAAGTGGCGTTTCTTTAATAAAAAACTAAATTATCTCCACGTTGGAACTTTGAAAATTTGAGTAATTTACTTGATTACCTTTATCGCCACGTACACTTTAATAAAAATAGATTACTTCGAATCTGTGACTTGTGAATTAGTAAAAAATATAACCAGTTTCTGGAATAATTATTAAAAATATAATACAATACTATACAAATACAATCATTGTAGTAGTTTTAATATAAATAGCTTGTTCTTAAATGTTCGAACAAGTACCACGAGAAAACTAAAATTTAAAAAAGGTTCCAAATCAAAACTAAAAATATCAGTCATTAAAAGAATTAATTCTTATATGGAAACATCATCATTATCATCAATTCTTATCTAAAAATATTACCATTATCAATCTACCTGTCGTCTTTCATTCTTGCAACATGTTCCGTCCATCTCAATTTTTGCCTTATAATACGTTTTCGATAATGTCTTTCACTCCGGTTCGTCTACAAACTTCGTTTCGTTTCTTAGTCCATTTCTCAAGGTTACTCCAAGCATTGATCGCTCCATTTTCGTTGTGTCCTCATCTTTTCCGCTTATGTTTTTGAGAAAATTAAGGTTTCTCTGTTTCTCTCTGTTTGTGAGGAATGTTAGAACGCACTGGTTAAAAACTTTCCTTTTTAAATGGATTGGGAGATTAATTATTTGGCTCTCATTTTTTCGAATGCAGTCCAACCTAAATTTACTATTCTGCTTAGCCCATAAGTTTAGTTATCTCGCATTAATATTATTTCATGGCCCAAATACACATATCTTTCCACAACTTCTATGGACGATTTATCGCTTTCTATAGGCTCTTTAAGGATGAGATTCGTCATCATTTTTGTTTTTCCGTAGTATATTTTTAATTTTCATTTTCTTCATGGGGTCAGGCCATTTAGTTGGGGTGTCTCCATTGTAAAAATAACATGCTCCCTATCCTCCATGCTATGGCATGCTGGACGAGCCATACAGTCTGTAGTCAACACACTGAGGTATGAGCGGGAACACAAGGTGCATTAATACTCATACGCTTATGAAACGCACCTGGCGCATCATAAGGGCCTTCACCACAAATTACTCTTTTTCAACTTGTCCTGAGTGATATGTCTTTAATCTTCCTTATTAGCCTCTCTTGGCTAACTCTTGTTTCTTCCGACCACGAATGGCTATTAGGTTTCTGAGGGCATACGGGTCACTATATTTCCTTCTACCTCATACTCTTCAGTGTGGCGAGTCATTCAGTATGACGAGTCATTTACCGAGCGATTGCCGGTATAAGCAATCCCCCACTTACTGACCAACGGCTTCGTGCGGATGGGTTGGTAAGTGGTAGGGCATTCTTTTGTCCTGAGGTTGTGAAATCGGCCTCGAAGGCAAATGAATCAAAGATTTGATCAACGGCATAAAGATGGGGAAGCACAAGTAGGGCAAACGCTTCATTAAAGATCCACAGCGATACGCCCTAGTCAATCAATCATGGCAATGCTCAATACTAAAATAAATTCCGGAGTAAGTCCTCCGATCGGGTCTCCGGGGAGGACAGTTTTGAGTTTACCAAAAGATAATAAATTGAAGTGCAGAAAGAATATTAAGATCTGTACATGGAATATCAAAACTTTATATAAAATCCACAATGCAATACAGGAGGTGAAGAGAATGCATATTGAAATCGTAGGAATAGCAGAAATGAGATGGCCAGATTCTGGAGAAATACATATAGAAGATCACAAGGTATATCACATGAATATGGAGTCTTAATAATCGTATCACCCAAGGTTGCTAAATGCGTTACTAACTTTACACCAATATCAGAGAAAGTGATGTTACTACAAGTAGAAGCCAACCCTATTAATATGAACATCATCCAAGTCTATGCTACCACTGCAGACAAAGAGGAGGAAGAAGCAATTGAGTTCTATCAGAACATCAACAGTATCATACCGACAATTCTTCGGCAGGAAGTTCTCATCATTATGGGCGATTTTAATGCCAAGATTGGAGTTGGAGATAAGACACAGTACATTGGAGCACATGGACTTAGAGTCAGAAACGAGAGAGGAGACCTCCTAGAAAAATTCGTAGAAGACTCAGAACTAGTTGTCACCAACACATTCTTCCAATTACCACCTCGCAAGCTGTACACGTAGAAATCCCCTTCAGACAGACCCATGAGAATTATTAGGAATCAAATAGACTATATTTTAGTAAATAAAAGATTCCGAATTAGCTTTATATCTGTCAAGACTTATCCTGGAGCAGACTTGGAGACAAACCACGTTCGACTGGTAGAAGTATTTCGAGTCAAACTCAAAACAGTGCAAAAAATCAAAGCACAATCATATGACCTACGTATGCTGAAAGACCTTGATACGAGGATGAGAGTCCAAGCCACGTTAAACGAGCAAGTGACTGCAATTAGAGACGAATCGAACGAAGAACAAACGCTCAAACATATTAAAGAAATAGTGCAAAATGTAAAGAATAAACACATAAAGACAGATAGATTAATGAAGAAAAAATCATGGATGACAGATGAGATTCTAAAACTAATGGACGAGAGAAGAGAAGCCAAAAATAACCCAGACAAATATAAAACCATAAATATATTAATAAGAACGAAAATCAGACAAGCGAAAGAAAAACAAGCAAGGGAAAGATGCAAAGAAATTGAGATTCTGCAGTAAAAGTACGATAGTCACAATGTACATAGGAAAGAATATGTAGAAAAACTATTTGAAGACCAAAGAGATAACACCTTTGAGCTAGAAGAAGAGGTAAATGATGGACCAAGAATATTACAGCAGGAATTTATTTCGCAATAATACAGTTAAAGGATGGCAAAGCGGCAGGCACTGATAATATACAAGCAGAACTACTCAAACTAATGGACAACGAATCAATAGCAATAATCGCAAAGATATTGAACAACCTATACAACTCTGGAGAAATACCAACAGAATGGCTAAATTCTGAGTTTATTGCACTTCCAAAAAACCACTAGCCAAAAAATGCGAAGATTACCGTATTATAAGCCTCATGAGTCATCTCCTAAAATTGTTCCTTAAGATAATTCATAAGAGAATCTACAAGCTGAGTGAAAGTCAAATTTCCCCCAACAAGTTCGGGTTCACAAATGCTGTTGGTACTAGAGAGGCTTTGTTCTCAGTACAAGTCTTATTCCAGAGATGCAGAGACGTCAACTTCGACGTATACGCATGTCTAGTTGATTACGAGAAAGCGTTTGATCGAGTACAGTACGCCAATATGATGCAAATACTAAAAGAAACAGGAATTAACAACCAAGATCTGAAAATAATTAGAAATCTTTACTAGAATCAGACAGAAAATCTCAGAGTTGAAGGTGGACACACTGATTATGTAAAAATCATGCGTTGAGTGAGGCAATTCTGTATTTTGTCTCCTTTAATCTTCAATATGTACTATGAAAAAATATTTATCGAAGCTTTGCACGAAACTGAAAAAGGTATTCTACTAAATGGTTACCGGCTAACCAACATCAGATATGCAGATGACACCATAGTATTTGCGGACAACTTAAAAGACTTACAAGTTCTTATAAACAAAATCACGTATTACAGTCAACAACATGGACTCAATATAAACGTTAAGAAGACAAAGCTTATGATAATTAGAAAGAAAAGGATAACAGAAGGTCAACTCTACGTCAACCAATCCCCTGTAGAAAGGGTGACGCACTACAACTACCTTGGCACCATAATAAATGAAGATAGGACCAACAACCAGGAGATTAGAGCACGCATCGAAAAAACTAGATCAACCTTCAATCGGATGGACGTCTTCTTCAAGAGTCACAACCTCTCTCTTGATACAAAATTAAGAATGCTGCGATGCTACGTCTTCCCTGTACTTTTTTATGGTATTGAATCGTGGACCTTGAACGAAGATATGTGCAGAAAACTGAAAGAATTTGAGATGATCGCCAACATTCGTAACGGATAGGCACATCAAGAAGACGAAGAATATATTTAAACCAGCTCTTTGCGTTACTTGCTGCAGTTGTTGTAGCATAACCCTGGTTAGTCGTCTGTTATAAGAACAATGTTATTGGCATATCGGAGACGATTCAGTTTCTGACCATTAACGTTAATACCCTTTGAGTTCCACCCTAATAATTTAAATGCGTACTCCATAACTGTTATAAATACTTTTGGCGACAAAGTATCTCCTTGCTGCACCTTTCTGTCAATTTTTGTCTTATCAGTCATGAAATGATGGTTTACAGTTGTTACATTTTCATATATAATTCGAATAATATTCACATACCTGTGGTCTATTCTACATTCTGATAATTCTTTTAATATAGCGGCTGTTTTTACTGTGTCAAATGCTTTGTAGAAGCCAACAAAAACAAGTAACATGGGTCGACAGACTTTTCGACTAGAGTTTTAAGGCACTGCAGATGGTCATTTGTTTCGTGGCCTGAACTAAACCCAGCTTGTTTTTCTGACTGGTAGAAATTCAATTTTACTTCCAAACTGTTTGCCAGTATTTGAGTAGGTTTCTAGGTGAGTAGCTTGTCTAGGTGATTGGGAATGCTAATAGGCCTATAAAATGTTTGGATTTGTGACACCAAACATACATCATATTAGACAACACAATAATTTCTATTCAAAAAAATTTTTATTAATATACCACATTTTATTAACAGCTAAAAAAACATACAGACTTGTGTAATTGAAAAAAGAAGCACAGTCATGAATAATGGGAGTGTAAATTTTGTAATTTTTATAACCAACTTTCTAATTTGTCAATGCTCATCTATAGAGTGTTTCAAAATGTACGCAAAATTTAAATTTGCTATATGTTATTCAGTAAAATGTTGGCCACAAAAAAAACAAAAACAGTTTGACAGCCAACAGTTTAGGGTTTGTAAAAATTAAACTTTACATCAGAGAACAACGCGTTTTCATTATTAAACAATATTTTTAAAACAATGAAAGTTCAGCGACACAGTTTAAAAATTTCATAAAAATAGGGTCGTAATATCGAACTGTAAAGAGTGAAATTGAAAAATTTACATGGAAAATACACTGATCGTCCAAAAACAAGCCGCTCAAACGTGAATATCGAATCCGTTCGTGAGACTGTTGGTGAAAGTCCAGGACCATCAATTTGGGGTCGTGGACCAGAATTTTAAATTTCCTGCAGTGTATACTCACTGACGAGATGCATCAGCATGTTTACAAATTTAAATTGATACAAGAACTGAAGGCTAATGACCACACACTGCAAAGAAAATTTGTTGAATGGATTATTGGACATAAACAATTTTTCGAGCAAAATTATCCCAATCAATGAAGCTAAATAGTTGGAACTTCGTTCAGTGGACATAGTGTAGCATGTACTGAAAATTTTGGAAATGCCATCAATAAAATCAATGGTAATAGATTTCAACATAACAAATTAAAGTTTTATTTTCTAATTTTAATGTGTAATTATTTACTTTTTCTTATTTTACTTATTTATTTACTATATTCGTTGATAATAGTAAAAAAGCGCGAAGATCATATGTGACGTTTTAAAATTCGTAAAATTGTAACTTGAAACTCTGAACATACGTTCATTTAAGGCTTAAATACGGATTAGGCAAAAGCTGGGCGATAAAGTGCAAGGCCAAGGAATCTGCATATGGTCTTGCGGGGAGAGCGGCCATAAGGCTGACAGTACCAGACGTTCGCAATACAGAAAAGACACGAAAATTAAGCATAAAACAGATAGAGAATGGGGCTTGAATATGTCAATGGGACTGCTGTCTACTCTGAAATGACTCCTGGGGTGAGAAAAAATACCACGTTTTGTGTGCATACTGTGACCAGACTTAGTAAAACATAAGTTTAATCGAAATAAAAACATTTGCAAATTAAATAACGAAATATAATAAAATTCTATGTAACATGTACAATAAAATTAACATACGAATCCTAATGAACAAAGTGTCGGCGCTACGCTAGGTCGGAATACTTTATAATACCAGTTGATAAACCTGAACTAATCCAAACAATCAATAGTGTCAAAAGCAAATGTTCCTGATGGAATATCCATAAAAATTCCTCTCAAAAAATGTGTTGGAAGTCCTCTCTCACTAATTAATGATTCCTTTGAAGCAGGTACATTTCCAGAGTGCCTAAAGACAGCCATTAATATTCTTCTTCATAAGGGTGGTGAAACATTTAATCTCTACAACAATAGACCTATTACCTTACTACCGGTACTATCCAAAATTATTGAGAGACATGTCCTTTCTCGTCGAAAACAACATTTTATCACCAAATCAGTTCGGATTTTTATCTAATAAATTTACCAGTGATGCTGTTTTCTGTACTACATGAGATTTATGATAGATCTTACCTAGCTACCGTTAGAATTACACTGCTACCGTATTCTGTGATTATGCTAAAACTCTTGATTTTGTAAATCACGTTTTGATGAAAAAAACTAAATTTCTACGAAATTGTAGGTACTTATTTCTATATATACAATATATATAACAATTTTTTTTTGATCTATTTACAATAAAAATCTGGTCCGACTCTAATTTTACTCTTTAAACGGGGATAAGACGGTAAAGTAGCTCTTCAACCCTAGCTTCTTAATAACAGCCAAATCAGTATCGTTGATAATGTAAAATTTTTTGGCATTTTTAAAAAAGTTACCTTAAATAGTGTCTTCATATCGATTTGTTAAGTAAGAAACTAGCCTCAGCCTGATATGTAATAAGATCTGTTTCAAAGGAAATTAATTTAGCATCTTCCAAAATATTATATTTTTTATTTTTTCGACTCTCATCTTCCATATGGTCTTCCTTTTTGGGATTCTAATATAGCTGCCCAATCTGATGTTATTTTTGAATTACAAAAAGGAGCAATACGGTGTCTGTTTGGTTTTAGAAGAACAACAGATTCAACCTTTGATGTTTATTTACCGATCTCGTCCACTGAATTAGAAAAGAAATTTATATTATAATCTACAATAAAAACTATACAACCATCTCCCTTTATAACTTAAATCTGCAACATCTTTTCCCAAATTCCATAAAATGATAAAAAACTATCTATCTGAAAGACCTATTATTCAATAGAAGAGTTTCTTAATGAATAACTTATAACTAATACCTATAAATAATTAAAGTATTTTTATCTATATTTGGGTAACATATGCACCAACAAATTAGTTTGTGAGGTTGTACTTTGCAATTTGCGATTTATTTCAGTTTTGCAATGGATTATTTATTTTATTATCTTTTATTTTGTGATATTGATGATTTATGTAACTTTAGTAAATTGCAATTGTTATTGTTGTTTGCTGACTTTTGTAAGCTTTGTCCATAAAATTGTACAATTTTCAGTGACAATAAAGCATATTTCTAATTCTATAGTCCGCTGTTGGTACCTGGGAAAAAAATAAATATTAACGATGCTAGGAAGGTTGAAATAAAAAAAGTATTGGTCAGTGCTCAAACATCGTGGAAGACTAATTAATACTTACTCTAGGCTAGGGTGGCTGAATCGATCACTACTCGATACGGACAAGGAACGAAAAGCAACCAATCAATACTTGGTCGCCAACGGGTAGGACGGTTTGGTCTTAGATAATTACTCCAAGACCCGGGTTATGAGCTCTCACCAGATCGGTACTCCAGCTTTACCTTCCGGAACGATTAACTTTTGATCAATACTAAAAGGCGGGGGTTGGAGTTCTTACCAGATCAGTTCTTCAGTTTAAAGTCGATTTCCTGTTGCGGTGGACATCGTTCTATATCGTTGACGGTATTTCATCTCCAGCGCGCATCGATGGTAGTGATAGCTGTCGGTGGAAGTGCATGTGTACGGAAAGATGACAAGCAGACAACAAGCACTGGCGGTGGCCATCGTTACAATACAATAGAATTTTTAAATATCAGTCGGAAAAAATATAACCAATTCATTCTGCATTATGTTAGCGTGACGGAGGGTTGAATAAGAGAAAGACGAAGGTGTGAGAGGGGCTAAGATAACAGTGAAGGTGCTGGTTGAACTGATGCTCTGTAGCGGGAAAGATTGAAACCTCGTAAATACCATGATTTCTAAGATGTTAAAAAGAGAGATTGGAGAGTTAGCAGAAACACGCCAATTACTGCTGTTACCTTTTTCCCCTACTACGCTAATTTACTGGGTAACGATTTTTAGGCTTACGCTGGATGGTATCTTTTGAAAATTTTCCTCCCCTGTTTTAGAAAAATTACGAATTTATTTCATTATTGCTTGAGAGTAGTGTTACATTATAATGAGCATATGGGAAGCGAGACGAAACGACGAAAATTTTAAATCGCTAGACAATGACATAACAATAAGTTGAAGTTCACAAAAGAAAAAGCAGGATAATTATTGATTCATTTTCTTAAAATAGAAAGTATAGAAGCTTTGTTGAAATAGAAAATAATACTTTTTCCTAGAATAGTGTTCTTCAACTGATAGAACGAAAAAACTATAGAATAAACCATATGCAACAAAAGCATACAATAATTGAATCTGATAAGATGTGATTAGATAATAGGTATAGATTGAAATATAAATTGGGTCGAAAACGTAAAATACATACAAGCGTAAATAAAAAACGTAAGTCCAGTGCGGTCATCTCAAAGGTTTTAAAAAAGGGTAGACACCTAGATAAACCAAGGAGCATTAGCTGAAATAAAAGGACAGATTCTAGATATCAATTAAAATGAGAAATTTGTGTTTGTCCACCTCAGATTTTAAATTTTCCTGGTAACTAATGTTTCCAAAATAGTATAATGACTTACGAATTTATTACTCTATTATTTTCAGATACAGTATTCAAAAAAAAAAAATTCTAATGTGCGATACCACAAAGAAATAATTTTCTAATAATTGCTTCGTTTGTAAAGAACTGAGATATTAAAATGTAATTGCGCAAAAGAATTGAATTAGTGTTTAAAGCTATGAACTTTTATTCATTAGACATAAATGGAAACTAAAAGGGTACAAATTGCAATATTGTGTAACGAAGGATATAAACAAGGAAATTTTACATTGCATCTTTAACTTAGCTAATCTTAAGTATTACAAGGTTTAATATTATGTTAGGTAATACTCAGGGTTACAAAAAAATCTCAATTAGTGTTCTTAAAATGGGGTAAAGTATAGCAGTTGTTTATTCATTAATGTTAAATAAATAATTTGCTGCACACAAAAATGTCTAAATGAATAAACATTTTAATACATTTTCTTTTACGTTTTAATATAATAGGCTATTGATTATGTACTGTAAAAAGGAACTATAACGTTAAAGGGGTTTTATTGTTTTATGTGGTCAATGGACTCCTAAATATGAAAAATTGCGAAGTGCTGCCATTTAAAGGGGTGCGTTTAAGAGAAAGGGGTGAATTAGTCCCAATGCACTAGGGTGCATTTGTATTATATATTTAATTAATACACGATTGAGAGATCGGAAGGCCTATCTTCGAGATAGTTCGGATTCTGCAAGGGGAAGAGCACAGTTGACGCAATTTTGAGTATAATCGAGGTATTGAACAACATTAAGGACAATAAGCGCTAGGCGGCTCTGCTGCTCTTCGATGTTAAAAATGCATTTAACACTCTGTGTTATGTGACGGCGGAATATATTTTTTATGTCAATGTGACGGTGGAATATCTTTCCAACAGAAGAATCATGGTTTAGAAGAGCACGCTCATTGAAGTAACGCCTGGAGTCCCACAGGAATTGGTCTTGGGCTCGACGCTATGGAACCTGGCATATGACGGAGCCATGAACTGCGAATACGAAGATTTCGGGTAAGACATATGGGCAACGTCGTGAAGGACAGGATGACAGATCACGGACTGGAACTTACGACAGACAAAATAAAAATCATTATTCTGAACGGTAAACGGAAAGACGGGATGAAACTCTAATGTGCAGGGGCACAGCTAACATCAAACAAATGCGTAAAATATTTGGCACTTACGGGTGGTACCGCGGAAGTCAGCGAAGAGTGCGGTTGCACTGGGGCCTTGTAGACTAATACGGGTTGTTTTGCTCTGCATATGTTAACAGTAGAAAGAAAACATCTCTATAAAAGAAGAGAGCATTTGACTACACCCATAAAAAAAAGAAAGGGAAAGATGAATAGAACGATGGCAAGAAGAGTGAAACAACACGGAAGATTTGCCCAGTGGACCAAGATACTGATTTCCAGCCTAAGGGACTGGGTGGACTGTGGTCACAGGCGACTGGATTACTTCCTGATGCAATTGCTCACAGGATATGGGTGTTTTAGGTTGTATAGTCATAAGTTCAGAAAGACAAATACAGACAAATGCGAATACTTCGACGCTGTTACTCACACAATGCTGGAGTGTAGTAGATGAATAGTGGAGAGAAACAGAATATATAGAAAAACAGGAATGAACCCTATCACTGTGAGTGTAGCGAGACTGAGAGAATAGTGTACACAATTACATCCGAGCAGTCATTAAGGAGAAAGAAGAAGAAAAGAAACAACAAACGGATCAACGACAGAGATAAGATCTAAATACAAAAAGGAAGTGTTCCGAAAGTTTCGTCAGCCTTACAGCGACCATTCCACTTTCCGAGTAGGGTATATGGGACAATCAACTGCACACAAGTAGGAGAGGGTCGTTTTAGTTGGTTGGCAGGATAACAGGATAGCAACATTTGGAAGGCCCTTCTTCTAGGGTGAAATGAGCTCACATGTACTCCTCTACCCTGAATCCAATACACGCCAGCCATCCCTAGGGATGGGTTAACCTGATACAGTTTTAGAAATTTCCACCCTCAAAAAAGAAAAAAAGGGTGCATCTTGGTGAATTCGCTGCACTTTTCATACATATACATCCACACTAAAGATGTTCAAAGTTAAATTTACCATTAAAATATCACTTTTTAAAGCAAAAAATAATTTTTTCAAAAATGTATTTAAAAAACGAAGCAAAAAACACGAAAAAACACGATTTTTTTGGTCCCATAACGTTTTCCACGGCGGTATAGGTATAGGCATAACAGAAAAAAAGACTTATATTCTAACTCTTTAAAATGACATTTGGTGCAAGGCTTTAGGGTTTGTAGTATTCAAGACACGATTTCGAAGTTCGCCACTCACACCATTTTTGGGCATGTTCTCTATTTTTTCACAAATGTTGTTCTACAGTAGACTCACGCAAGTTCGGACTCGGTTAGTTCGGTCTCTGCTTAGTCCGGCCGGCTCTCTGAGCATTAGTCACACACTTGGACAAACGAGAATCCGTGCAAAGTATTTGCAGAAATTTAAACGTGGACAAAAGTACAATTAACGATTGGTGGCGCAATGAAAAATCTATCGAGTGCTTTTTGATACAGATTGTAACTGAAAAAGTTCTACAAAAGCGTTACACAGCAAGAAAAACAAAGCACGAATTGGTGGAAGATGCTCTGTGGTTGTGGTTTGTTCAAGAACAAAGACAGGAACCTTATACGCGCCTACTCACCAGGAAGATCTTCGGTGTGACGATGAAAAATAAATTAAACTGCTGTTCCTGCCACCCAATGTAACCAGTTTTCAACAGCTAATGGACCAAGGGGTCATTAAGTGCTTCAAGAGAAAGTATCGCCGAAACCTGCTTTCTGAAGTCCTTTCCAAACTAAACGCTGATGAAAACTTAGACCTTTTAAAAGTGCTGAAGTCAGTTAATATGAAGAATGTTGTGTACATGTCAACCATGGCATACGATGAAATACCACCGTCGACGTTTGTAAAGTCTTTGAAAAAACTTTGGCCAAATATAGAAGATGAGATTGACCAAGCAAACACATCAGCAGATGAGCCAAACAACATTCTTGTTAACGAACCTGATGACAATGCAGCTCTATTGCACGACCAGAACTACCGAACTGTGGTTCCATTGTTAAAGAAGATATTTTGGATCAACTTTAAAAAAGAGCTAGACAACGAGATTTTGAATGACGACGAAATCGCCGAGTGTATCATTCGCTAAGAAAATGAGAAGGATAATGACACAGATGCTGCTCAAAATGAAGAGGAAGATGAAGAAAATAAAATGAACCAGGCTGAAGACAAAACAGCTTTACAACTGACAGCTACCTACGTTGAATGGCAAAAAGAAGCAACTGTCATCGATGTAATGATTATAAAAAAGTGGCGTAACTTTGCACATCAAAAATCATTAGAAAAGAAAATTCAGAAAAAAATTACTGACATTTTTAAGTGTTTAAGAAGCCAAACCACCAGTTTACAATAATATTTTAAATTTTATTAGGCCTAGAGTTATGTAAGTATTGTTTTATAGTATTTTTATAACGGTCTATTTTTTCATATATGTTAAATATATGTCAGAGTATTCCTCTGTGTTGTCTTCTACTTAGTGTACAAATGTTTTTTTGGCTGGATCCTACAAACAATAAATAGGCATTTTTTAGAGAGGCATCGCATCTGTTAGTTCGACCACTTTTATGTTCGGCCTAGGATCCGGTCCCGAGGTGGCCGAACTTACGTGAGTCTACTGTATTACTTTTTTCTATGCAGTTTTCGTTATATGCAGTAGTAAATTTAATAGAGAGAAAAATCAATTACCTTTAAAATGGTATATTGTAGGTTGAAGGTTCTAGGACTAATTTTAAGCAAGGTATGGTTCTTTAAAGATCTTTTAACGTTTTTTGTTTTTACGGCTATTTTTGAAATTTCTTATTACCATTAATCAATGGATTGCCTGTTTCAGTGGAATATTAACAGGTTTTATGCTCACTTTAAAGTATTTAAAAATTTATGTTCAGCAATTCTACCATCTATTATATATGTACAAGAGAAAATTTTAAAACGACAGCATTCTTATTATATGAAAAACACACGTTTTTATAAGAACCGAATAAATGCAAATATAGCCAGCGGAGGAGTTGTTATGTAGATAAGTCAAAATTACCAATCGAGATCATCTGTCAAATAAACGTCAAAGTGTAAATACGAACTTAAAAGTTCTCCGTATTTTAAAGTTTAATTTCAGATAGTTTTACATATATAAACTCAAGTTAAATTGAGTTGTCGATTAACATTCGTCGAGTGTACATCGAAAACAATTAGGCAGTGTGAATTATAGGTACCAGTTTTTATTTAATATTTGCAGTTGGGTCTATTGAACTATAGGTTTGTGTGTGTGTGTCTGTGTGTGTGTATGTGTGTGTGTGTGTGTGTGTGTGTGTGTGTGTTTAACACAACATTGAAATTGATGACGATCGGAATATTCCACCAGATCGGGGAAGGAAGGAAATCGGTATGAAAATCTAAATTTAAATTATAAAAATCAAAAAACTTCAATAATAAGGTAAGCGAAATATCTATTGAAAAGAATTATTATTTACTTGAAGATCAGGCACTGCACTATGTTTTCGTAGAAAATAAATCAAGGAATATAGGTAAATTGCATAGAATAGGAGCCGCAAGATTAATAATAAATGCTGAAAATGAAATTAAACATAACATTCTTAATATTTCAATAATTGGTAGAAACAAACTGAAAGTATAATGTAATACATTTTTCGCCACAAATAAATTAGCTGAATCTAAAACATTATCAAATAAAAACTATCATACGTATATACCTACTTCTAATCTGAGGATAAATTAATTCCTACGGGGACTGTTATTGTCTCTTTTAAGGGACAAACAATTCCTAGTCAAGTAGTAATAGAAAAAATTGTTTATGATCTCGAAACATATATTCCTAAAATAATACAATGTTTAAAATGTTTGCGTTATGGACATGTAGCTAAGCAGTGTCGGGGTAAGGAAAGATGTAAGTTTTGCGGTAATGAACATATTAGTGATACTTGCGAGAAACAAAACAACCCTTCGTGTATTTTTTGTACAGGCAATTATTCTGCTCCCGATAAATTTAAATGTCCAGAATTTTCGGGACAAAAGTCAATTAAACGGTTTATGGCAACAGAAAACATAAGTTATGTAGAAGCCCTTAATAGGCATAAATCAAGCTATGCATCAGCTACCAAATCTCCCATAGAGATATCTAAATATACAGTCAATGTAAAAAGAAAGAGAATCGCAACAAGTCCATTATCACCAGATCCCATAAACCAAGAGCATAGAGATATAATAACCCTTTTAACTATCCCCTCTAGACCCGTGTATGAGAGTTTTAGAAATATACCACAATATCACAAGGTACCTTTAAGTCAACCGAGTACTTCTTCTTTTACTTACTTTGATGTTGCATGTATACAGAGCAACACAATAATGGAATCAATTCTAAAAGTTATAAAAGAATATATACCAACAGATGATAAGCAAATCTTAGATTCAATTAAAACGAATATTTTACCAATTCTTAATAACATTCAACAATAAATTCAATATCCTTCAGTATAATATCATTAATACACAATAAAGGGTTACTAGAAAAATTTTTATTTGATAATAATATTCATTTGAGTATTTTAAGTGAAACTTGGTTAAAAATACATTTGAAACCAAATTTTAATGGGTATCATTTGTTTCGTTCAGATAGAGAGGATGGATATGGTGGTGTAGGTATTCTTCTGAAGAAAAATATTGCTTTTAACAATACAAAGAGTTTTAAGAGTATTGAAGGTTTAATGACTGTCTCTCTGGCTGTTAAAGTAAGTAAATTATTTACATTAAATATTTATTCGATATATGCCAAACCGAAATTAAACATATCTGAAAGAAGTTGGTCATTGTTTCTTGAAAGCCTGGAAAAACCTTTTCTGTTGGCGAGTGACTTTAATTGTCACCATCAAGTGTGGGGTTGTGATATTACTGATAGAGCAGGAATTAATTCACTTTCAGCAATTGAAAATACGAACCTAGTTTTTCTTAATAACGGCGCGGAAACTCTCATTCCTTCATTAAATCAAAAGAATAAATCGGCAATAGACCTTTCTATTGTATCTCCTGATTTGGTTACATTATGCAATTGGCAAACAAAAATAAATACTTTAGGATCTAATCATTTTTCTATATTAATAGAAATCAGAAGTAATAATTATATTATTAAAACAAATCAAAACAGATGGAATTTAAACAAAGCAAATTGGTCACTTTTTTCTGAAAATATTGAACACAGTAATAATCAAAATAATATAAAACGATATGATAAATTTATAGCAGAATTAAACAAAGCAGCAGAAAATTCAATAGCCAAAAAGAAAAAAGTGATCAACTCGAAATTTAATAAACATTGGTGGAATGAAGAATGTGACATATTAATGAAAAATCAAAAAGATGCTCTTTTGCGATTTGAACTAAACTCAACGGCGTTGTGTAAAAAACTAATAAAAAAGCTCAAAAAAGAATCTTGGAAAAATTTTTGTACTTCAATAAATAAAAATACACCAATCACAAAAATATGGACAGAGGTTAGAAAATTAAAAAATAATTGTAAAGAACCAGTCAGTAAGGTAGTAGCAGGGGAATGGACAACAACCTTTATAAACCAAGTCACGCCACCGGGTTGAAGAAGAAGAAGCAGTTTACCCTCTTCAAGTAGAAAATGTCAATAAAATTGCAATAGACAGTCAGTTAAAGAAATTTAGTCTCAAAGAATTTCAGTGCAGTATTAAACAGCACAAAAATACGGCTCCTGGTATCGATAACATTCATTATATAATGTTATACAACCTTCCATTATCCTGCAAAATTACTTTGTTATAAATAATAAATAATATATGGGAAACCACGCAGTATCCAGAAGATTGGAAGAAATATATTATGATTCCAATGTTAAAACCGCAAAAAAATCCAAATCTAGCAGAATCATAAAGAGGTATATCACTGGCATCCTGTGTACTTAAAACATTCGAGCGAATGCTCAAAACAAGAATGGAATATTGGCTAGAATCCAACCTCAAACTACCAAAATATCAGTTTGGGTTTAGAAAAGCTCATTCCACAATAGAAAATATTACTCATCTAGTCACTGACATTAATATTTCATTCTCATTAAATCGTTCTACCATAGCGTTGTTTATAGATATTGAGGGAGCCTACGATAAAGTAAATCTAGGACTTCTACATCAACAAATGGTGCGAATTGGTTTTAGTTGTGAATTTTCTAGAAAAATAATAAAATTATATCGTAATGGCATAATTAACCTTAAAATAAATGAGGCAATTTTAGATACAAAAACAACAAGCCTGGGATTACCTCAGGGTAGCGTTTTAAGTCCTATATTGTACACAATCTATACCTTTGACCTAGAAAAGGTAACAGACGAATTCAGGGACATTAAGATACTGGAATATGCTGACGATATATGCATTTACATTGATAATTGTGATCTTGAATCTGGTTACAGTTCTTTAAATCAATTTTTTCTTCGATTTAACCAATGGTGTCACGAGAAAAGTTTAATGATTTCACTAAAGAAATCGAAATCATGTATATTCACCCGGAAACGAACTATTCCCAATCAGATTGTTTTACAAGAGCATAGTTTTCCCGTTATTTCTCATGTAACATACCTAGAAGTAACAATTGATAGAAAATTAGTCTGGAAAGAGCACATAGAAAGAATATTAAAAAAAGCCGAGAAAGGATTAAATATATTAAGAGCTGTAAGTTCTTACAGTTGGGGAGCCGATTCAGAAATGTCCCTGTTATTATACAGGTCATTTATTAGATCAATTCTGGATTACGGATGCTTTCTATACTCTCAAGCAGCCTCGAGTAACCTAAAAAAGTTAGATAATTGAGTGAATAAATGTCTAAGATTGTCCATTGGAGCCTTTAAAAGTACACCAATTTCAAATATTCAAGTAAAATGTTGTGAAATACCTTTAGAGATAAGAAGAAAATATCTCTGTAATAAATTTTTGTGCAAAATTTTATCTAAAAATAGTAATCTAGTTAGTAAAGTTCACAACCTATTTATAATGGATTTAACTAATAAGAACTGGAAGAAAAAAGAATCACTGGTTTTATGTAAATCATATCAAGACAGCTTACAATATAAAGACAATATGTATAAAAACGAACTGTTACCGATATACCAAACAAACTTAACTGATGTGCCTGAGATAGAAATACGCTTTCTAAGAGATTATTCTAATTACCCCAAGTCGTTGAGAAATGTGATGTTTAATTCAGACATAGAAAATGATTTTAAAAATTATCATATCATATTTACAGATGCATAAAAAAATACGAAAAAACGTCCTGTGCATTTTGGGACCCTACACAAAACTATTTCGAGGCTAAAAAACTTCCGAGTGAATTTTCAAGTTATTCAGCTGAACAACTCGCTATATTAGAAGCATTAAAATATAATATATAAAAACTAATTTATTTAATAATAAAAAACTTTTAATAATATCAGACTGTAAAAGTGTTTTAGATAAACTTTCAAATATATCTACTAATATTAATATTAATTATATCTTACAAAATATATTAACCAATTTTAAATACTTGTATAAGGAAGGAAAAATAGTTAAGTTTGTTTGGGTTAAAGCTCATTGTGGGATCATCCACAATGAAAAAGTAGACATACTGGCCAAGAAAGCATTGGATTCCGATACTTTTGTAAATTATTCATTAGTTCCTGAAGACCTTTATAGTATTTCAAAATATATAATTAGGCAGGAATGGATGAATAAATATGATCATTCCACCAAGGGACTTTTTTATAAAGGCATTCAGCCGAAAATTCCTATCAAACCATGGTTCTGTAATTTTATAACGAAAAAAGATGCAATCAGATTTTATCTGTAGAATTCGATTCAATCATTCCCTAGCACCATCTCACTTATTTAAATTAAAAATTGTAAATTCCCCAAACTGCGAGTGTGAAGAATATGGCACACTAGAACATATGATATTAAATTGTAGTAGACCAAATCAAGACCAAAATTTTTATGGAAGCCATTATGAAAATAAAAATCTAAGTAAAACCCATCAACCTTTTTGGGTTAATAGTTTCTAACAATTTAGAAGTTTATAAGTTGCTATATCAATACATAAGCAGTTTAAAAATAAGAATATGAAATTATAGTTTATAAAGATCAATGTATACCAAAACTTGTACATAAATGAAAAAAAAATATTAAACAATATTAATAAAAAAAAGATACAAAAAAAATATTGAAAATAAAAAAAAATAAAAAAAAATAAAAAAAATATACAGTATTAATAAAAAAGAGGATACACAAAAAAACATTGAAAATAAAAAATAAATAAATAAAAAGACCACTGCTTGCGGATCTGGATAACACTGGAAAAAACATAAACACTGGGCACTGGATGTATGGAGACGAGACTGGATACCTACTACTAAAAATTTGTATACAAAATTGTATAAAATTAAAATTGTAAAAAAAATATATGATTTTTGTAAGTTCACCAATTGTATAATGTAGAATTTTCACCGTAGTTATATTGTTTTTAAAATATTAATAATGTAAATTTTAAATATTAATAGATTTTATTTTAATCATTGTCAAGAATAAAAGTCAAACGTGATTAGGCGAATGAAACCATAGGTTTCGCAGTCAATATCCCAAGCACACACACACGTACCAATCGAGATTTTAAAAATTAATAATAATTTGGAAGTCGTAGCGGCGACACGAAATATTTGCAACATATATACCTCAAAACCAGACAATCACAGAAACAGATCTTACAGCTCTTTACTCTGTGCTCTATTTTTTAATGTGTTTTTTGTGGAGTTCAGTGGGCATTCCTTTGTGTGTTTTTCATTGATTAAAGACAGAAAAGAAAAAAGAGAAAATAGAACCAGCATTTTTCTGCTTACCACATGATTTCTCCTAGTAGGATGGATATTTAATATTTGACGAAAGCTCCAAAGATGGATTTGTCAGCCGAAAGCGCTCAGCTAGAAATTAAAACTTTTACACACTTCAAATATACTTCCATTTTCCATCTTTTGATTAATTGTAAATTAGTTTTTAAGTTTTATAAATAGACCTCCCTCTAACATCCCCCAGTGGTTGATGCGGATAATAAAAAAAATTATGGGTGAAATATGTAGTCCGTATGTATATATTTTTTTAATTATTCAAATGTATTGGAATTTATCACGTTTTACTGTTTGATATATTTTACACTCCTCGGTTCAAAGCTTAAAAATAAATAGATACACTTTTTCGTTTTAAAATCACACATTTTTCGATAAAGGTGAGCTCATTTCACCTGATAATTGTTTTTTAATCAAACACAAAAATAAATGGAAAAACATTTATTGAATTCTCTCTTTTGTATTATTTCATGTTTTATTTTGGGTAAAAAAATACAGCCTTTTAGAGGTGAACATAATATAAGGGTATTACTATATACAAGCAATTGAATAAATCTGAAAAATTCAAATACAAAGAGAAAAAAGTAGCATGGTTACAATTACCTTTCATGCACCAACAGAAGAAAATGCCGAAGCAAATTGTCTCTACAAGAATTTAGAAGCAATCATACAATATGTACCGAAGAAGTATACTAAAATACCAATAAGAGATGCAAATGCAAAGATGGGAAATGAAGAAATGTACGAATCACTTACAGGAAGAAAAAGAACACAATGCGACTTTTTGTTAAGATTTTTTCCGAAAAAACCTGCTTTAGGGTAAGTCGTTGAATGGTACATAAAAGCAAATTTTATCAAACTTCTTTAAATTTACAAGAATTATGAAATTAGGTATTTAAAATTTATTGTCTCTTTACCGTCACCAAAATATCAAAATGTTAAATACTTGCATGTCTGTTGTAGAATTTAACCTTGTTTTTATTTGTTTAGGTGTATCTGGTTTGTTGTATATGTTTATTTCGTTTATTATATGCTGTTAATTTAAACTATCCCATTAGTATCTTATATCAAGAAATTCTGTCAAAATTTGATAATAATTATATTACGATTTTCACCGAGGCATCAAAAACCGAAAATGGCTGTGCCGCAGCCTTTATAACAAAAAATGATATCGACTAGTAAGCCATACAAATACCTACTTTTCGCAGCGTGTTTACTGGGGAAGCTTTTGTAATTTTAAAACCACTTGAATTTCGTCAAAAATATACATATAATAATTTTTTGTTTATCTCAGATTCATTATCAGTACTTCAAAGCAATAAACAAGCCTATTCAACTCATAAAATTGTCCAAAACATAAAATATATGCTACATTACCTGCAAAACAAAAATGTAAACACTCACTTCCTCTGGTATTTCAGGTAATAAAACGTTTTAAAAACTCTAGTTACAGATATCTTAATAACAAACAATACTGTACAGAAGTTTGGCAGCGTTGTTGGGATTCGAATACCTCAAATTTTAAAGTGATTAAACCTTTTATCGGTGTCCAGCTCCAACTTCCAGAAAAAAAGAAAAGAATAAATCGTCTTAGAACTGGTCATACAATATTAACTCATAAACACTTATTACCGAAACAGCTACCACCTGAATACTCATACTTTAGATGTCAAAAAACAGTCTAACACATAATTACAGAATTCCACTTAAATCGTATGAATGAAGTATCAACAACATTCCTGAAGAGCCAAGTCAGCTTAGAAATACATTGAACTATAACTTATACAATACAATTAAATATCTTAAGTACATTAACTTATTCCATAAAATGTAATAATATCTTTAGATGGTAAATTTTTGTGTTACTAATACTGTTACTGTTTGTAATACTTAAACACCCGCTAATAACCTTTTACGGTTGATGCGGCTTTTTGTGAATAACAAAAAATTAAACTATATTTTTCTAGCAGTGGCGTCACGCCCGCATATTTCATAAAATGTAAGTCAATTAAAAGTACAGTGAATTGACAACATATTAATAAAGTTTAAATAATATTGAATTATTATCTTTTTCTTCTTAAGATACTATTCGCTACCGATATTGTTGCTGCCCTAAATATCCCTCTAAAATATTAACCAGAAGGCAACAGAACACGTGGTAGACCAAGTACAATTTGGAGAGAAGAAATAGACAAGGAGGTGAGAGAAAAAACATAAAGAGAACCTTTGAAACAACCGGACGAAGTGGCGATCGAAAGTCGAAAAACGGTGGAGAATGTTATAAATCGGCATCTAGTAGTAGTAGTAGTAGGAATGTTTCTGAATGTCCATACCAATTATTCTATTGGTATGGTACCTTGCTATAAATATTATAGGACAGATCTACCAAAATGTCTATCATTTCCTTAATAACCAGTTTAAGAAAATCAATTGGGATTTCATCTGTCACTTGCAAGTAATTTGTACATTTTGCTGTCATCAGATATAGGGCGCCACATATGCACATATGTGGCATAAATTATATATATAATAGAGGATTAAAGATACATTATTTTAACACAAAAAATTCACAATTTAACACAACAAATCTTATTGATAATTTAATATTTAATCTGACATTGACGGGTCTGTCAAAAGTAAACAACGTATGCTTTGTTGATACAGAAGCAGATGGCGCTATTAGCGAACATAATAATTTATTGAATTATTTTAATATAATATACTTTGTTTTAAATATAAATAATAAATAAATAATAAAATTACTGTACTTGTAAATAACTTCAAAACTCAATATTTTTCGAGATAATCACATTTTATAAATTAACTGCATATTAATTCTTAGTTGTAATATTTGTGATAAAGCACTAAATAGCGGTGGATAAGCAAAACTAGTAGTAGATTCTTATAACAACAGCTAAAAAATTGTAACGTAACATCACAAAATGCTTTGTTATGGCTGCTAAGTGTCTTAAAGCGAAGCTTCTATCTTCTTCTTTACGTGCCGTGTCCGTATTCAGACGTTGGCCATCATCATGTTTACAATTTCCTGAAACCTTTCTCTATCGCTTCTATAAGCTTGTATACTGGCGTTGTATAAGTTTTTTTCTATAATAAAATGCTGCGGCGAGCGTCACAGAAGAAGCGCCACCAGACGGCGTCACGAGTAGCGTCGTAGCTAACGTTAGTTATTAATAAATTCACTTAAAAATAAACTTTAATTATAATTTGAACATCTTGTTTACTATATATAATAATTTAATTTACTGTCAAAGTAATGATCAAATATCAAATTTATATCTTATTGATAATTTTATATTTAAACTGACTTTGACGGGTCTGTCAAAAGTAAACAACGTATGCTTTGTTGATACAGAAGCAGATGGCGGTATTACCGAAGATAATAATTTATTAAATTATTTTACTATAATATACTTTGTTTTAAATATAAATAATAAATAAATATTAAAATTACTATAATAAAATTAAAAAATAATATTTAAATTTAAAAATATAGAAAAGTGTATTGGTAGTACTTGACAATTTTTTAACTACACTAATTTTGGAATTGATGGACGTCTACAGCATAATTTAGACCATTTGAGGGCATCAGGTTCTCTGTTACGTTAAACTGTCTTTTGGATTGCGTTCAACCATAACAGATTATTAATAGTATATAAAAACATTTAAAATAAAATCCATCCAGTACTTCCTCACCGGGACATCGCAGCTAAATTGTTTCGTAATTATGTTTTATTTATTTCGAGAACTTGTCATATAATACAGCTGTATACAGGGTGGCAAGAAACTCTTCTGACAAACGAAGACCAGAGATTCCTCAGATAATTTAAGTTAAGATTCATTTAAATAAGGGAGCTAGAGCTCTTTGAAGATGAAGGCGCCTTAATTAGTTTTTTTTAAATACCTCCAAAACGCTTCTATTTTGAAAAACGAAAACTCTTACAATTATTTATTCTACAGAATTGAATCTATTTTATAAATTGCTAATTTCTAGTACCGATCATAGACGTCCGTTTTGGGTAGGTCAACGGATATTTTAATGCATACGTTTACATACACAACTTTTTTGTCTTAACATTTTAAGCATTCGTGATACTAGATTATTAAATTTTCAGGTATTCTAGTACTACAAGATACTCCCACTCGAAGTCGATAGTCATTAAAGTTGAATTAATATTTTTTGCACTAGTTGGCTTTGACCTGTCAACAGAAGTATAACCTATGTTTTTCATTGTCAAATTGTGGTGAGTTCGCGAAGTTTATCTTTTAGTTTTTTACTTTATGGCATTTAAATATTACAATTTCAGTTCAACAAAAATGGTTTTTACCAATGAGGAATACGATAATATGACGTAGTTTATGGTAAAATGAGGTGTAACGCTCGAGCAGTATTACTTAGATACCCTGAAAAATTTCCCTATTGTGATCCCACTCAATATTTCTACGGCTCTTCATCAATGGTTAAGAAAAACAGGTTTAATAGTCCCAAAAAAATAATGAAATAGGACGACATGATTATGTAATAGCAGCAAATGAAGATGTTATTGTACTGGAAGTTAAGGAAAATCCAGAAATTAGGGTTCGACGACTATCTGCCATGTATCCCAGAATTCTAAAATCTTCCGTAGGAAATGTCTTACACAACGATTTATACCCTTTTCATTTTACAAAAGTACAAGTACCGCTACAAGGAGATTTTCCTGCTCGTGGAGAATTCGCTAGATGATTACAAAATGATAAACATCGAAATGATAATTTTTTTCAGAAACATTTTGTTATCGACAAAAGTACATTCACAAAAAATTGAATTTTTAATTTGTATAATGCACAATATAATTCGTACGTTGGTGACAATCCCCACGCTGTTCAAGAATTTAAGCATCAGCATAGGTTTAGCTTGGGTATGTGGAATTATCTGCTCGTTTAAATAGTGCTGATTACTTACATTTCCTGTAAAATGTTTTACCTGATTAATTAGATGATATGCTTCTAACTATTCGGCAAAACTTATGGATTCTACATGACGGCTGTCCGTTCTACTTCAGCAGGAACGTACAAGACTTTCTTAATAATTACTACGAAGACAACTGGATTAGAAAAGGCGGTCAAGTTGCTTGACCAGCAAGGTCGCCGGATTTTGATCCTTGCGATTATTGTATTTAAAGATACATAAAAGCATTTGTTTATTCCGTTCCGATACAAAATCGTGCACAACTCTGGCTAAGGATACAAGATGCTTTCAACGAATTTAGAAATAACTATGGAATCTTTGTAAGAATTCGGCGGTCTCTAAGTAAAAACTTCTTTTGAAACTATCTACTTTTGATACTTGTTCTTTTGTGTTAGTTTCATTCCATCGTAATAAATACATTGTTTTTAAAACCCTTTAAATAAAATTATGTTTCAATTTAATTTTTTGCTTCTTTTCCCAATTTTTTTACGAATTGTGAGCTGCATTTATTAAAATAAAAGATAATTTATAAACTTAATTAGAGTAAATCTTAATTTAACTTTCATGGCGAGATATCCAAAAATTTTTAAATCGATTTTTCTAGAAAATGGTGTATCCTACCGACTTAAAGTAAAGAGTACCTTTTAGTACCCGAATTTAGTAGAATACCTGAAATTTAATAATCTAGTATAACGCATGCTTAAAAGTTAAAGACAAAAAAGTTATGCAATAAAATAACCGTTGAACTACCCAAAACAGACGCTTATTCAACGGACGAATCAACTCTGGATGATAAATCATTCAACCAGTTTTCGTTTTTTTCTAACTAGAAGCGTTCTGGGGTATTAAAAAAACTAATTACAAGGCTCCACCTTCAAAGAGCTCTAGCTCCCTTAACTCTTCTTTCGGACTAGGTGAATTGGGTTAAATTGTCTTAAAATTATCTTGGAGTTTCTGGACACCCTGTATATAAGATAAGCTCAGTATGAAATTATATCAGTATTTAAATACTTTTAAATATATTCGGAACATATATTATCCTAGTAAACCATCCATACATAATTCCAACTTGACTGGAAGTCATTGAACAAAAGTCTAATGGGTTACCATTAATTAATTAAATTTTTGAATACTGTTTCTTTCTTCTTCAACCTTAAGTAATCCAACTTTGGACATATGCCTCCCCCAAATCAATCCAGTGTCTTCTATTTTGCGCCACTTGCTTCCAGATATTAAGAAGATCGTCCTCCGATCTTCTTAATATCATCAGCCCATCTCATTTGTGGTCTTCCTCTGCTTCTCTTTCCTAACCATGGCCTCCACTGTTGTATTTCGTGGTTCCATCTCTTATCCTTCAGTCGGGCATTGTGTCTTGCGAAGCTCCATTTTAATTTGGCAGCATATTCTCCTGCGTCTTTTACTTTCGTTTTGCTTCTAATCCATTTGTTTGTTTTTTTGTCTATAAGTCTCACCCCGAGCATTGATCTTTCCATCGCTCTTTGCGCTTTTACTATTTTATCCATATTGGACTTGGTGAGTGTCCACGTTTGTGAACCATACGTGAGTATAGGGATGATACACTGATCGTAAATTCTGGTTTTCAAATATTGTTCTATTTTAGTTCTTATCATGATCCAACTCAGTTTTCCAAATCCTGCCCACGCTGTTTCCTGCTAATGTCAAATTCTACGGCTACTAAAACAACGAGAATGAATATCTTTTAACAACGAGCCAATATAATGAATAGTAATAACATCTACAAGTTACAATTTTTTTCGCCCAAACAAAACATGAAATAATGGTTGGATATAATTTCATGCATTTCACGAACAGACCTCGTATATATGGCTGACACAACAAAATGTAATTGTTCGGTTGATGTGCGTCCAACTACGGGTCGATGCAGGAAATGAATGGTTACAGTTGAGGTTTACGGTCGTATACGAAACAAATAAATGAAACGAAATGAAAACTTGCGGGATTAATTTAAAAAAAAAACTGTCAACAAGGTTGAAACACTGGACGCTATAGTATATTTAATTGCTGAAATACATTGAACAGCACCAAACTTCAATTCTAACTCACATTTTTTTTTTAATTAATGTATGAGCAAAAGTGATGTAGTATAGAGTATAAAACGTTTACTAGAACTGCGATTTTAGTAGAAAAAATATAAAAGTGTAACTATATATAACTGTCATTCCAACTGTAAACACGTTGGAAACCCATTATAAATTATTTAGTATATAAGTTAATAATCGATATGGAGTTATTCTCAATACACCTCAGAATATGAAAAAAATACACGACTTTTGAAACTGAAACTATTTTCTTGTGGCATTTTTGTTATAAATTTTATAATATATCCAACAAAACGCACCAAAATCGACGCATAATTTTAAAAGTATAATTTTAGCTTTAGAAGAATCTTTACAATACAGCAGTATATTGTAAAGATTTATCGGTAGAAGGTAGAACTGTCAAAAGGATAGTTTTTATAATTTTTTGCAAGTAAATTGAAAGCATGATAGTATTTATTCATTTTTGTTTCAATTCAGATATTGTCTTTTTTCTGATGACAGGCGAAATAGAGTATACAGAAAACCTGGGGATCGCTACACACCGTGTAACCTGTAGGGACTGTAAGGTATGGTGACGGCTGACTAATAGCGTGGGGTGGGATTAATTTGTTAGCTCGTAAGGCGTTAGTTAGATTAGACAGAAGGCACCTTACATCTCAAATGTAACTTACAGACATTTTAGAAGAACATGTATTGCCATTTATTGGGGAGAATTTCATGCTTACGCATGATAATGCCAGGACACACATATTGCAAGAATTGTACAGCGATAATTTCAGGAAGTTGGAATTCCTGTCATAGTTCCCAACCCACCAAATACATTATATCAACAGTTTTTGCAAGTGGTTAAAATTTGGGATCAAATTGATCAAGATAAAATAAGAATGGTAATTGTTAGTATCAGAGATCGTTGCCACGCAGTAATAAACGCCAGATTAGGCAATACTTAGAAACAGTGAATGTGGATCCAAACGAATACATTCTTTTGTTGAATACATGGTTTTTAATCACGAATATTTGCGTCTTTCCATTCCGCGCTTGCTTTTTATTTTTCCTTCCATAATTAAATTCAAACGCTTTGCTCTATCCCTTCTTACAACATGGCTACAGTTTCCCAAACTAATACCCAACTTCAGTGCTTCTCTTTCTTCTTACTCCAGGTTTAATTTACGTTACATTCAGTAGACACATTAAAACAAGGAAATTACAAAACTTCGTAAGTATTTCGCTCAGAAAAATTTCAAATTTACTGAGCTAATAAAATAATATAATACAATGGGTATAAAAAGGAATGTCTTCCTTATCAGCCCATGTTTGTCCACTGCTGATATAGGCCTCATTCATTTATTTTCGTTGATGTCTACTCTCAGCAATTCTCATCCAATGCTTGCCCATGATATGTTTAATATTATCCGTCCACCTCTTCTGTCATCTACACACTCCTCTCCTGTTCTCTCTTGGTCTCCACTTTGCTATTTTCTGCGTCCATTTTTTAGGGTCATCTCGAGCAATATGGCCGATCCATTGGCATTTTAACCTCGCTATACCTCGGTATGTTCCACGACATCAGTAATTTTTGTTCTGTTACAAGTGTCGGTATTCCGAATTCTGTCTCTTAAACTTAGCACGAGCATGGCTCTCTCCATCGCTCTTTAAATTGTACCGGGCTGTTCCAAAGTTTTTTTTTTCTAATAGGTTTATAAAAAAAATTTAAATTACGTTTTAGTTTATTACATAAATCATTTTACTAAATCTACGATTTGGAAAATTGTGAAAAGTAAATAGATTTAGAGTAAAAGTAAAAAAAATTGTAATCAACCAAAAATTGGCCTAAAAGTGGCCGATTAAAAACCACCACTAATGATAAAAAAATCTGGAACATTATGCATACATTTGTACCAAACCTTTGCACATCTGTTGGAAAAATTACATTAGGGCATGATGTTAGCGTGGAATCAGTTTAGAAAAATAAATTTCATCATAACAAAGTAATCGTGATTTAATAAATATGTGATAAAGATTTTGATCGTAGAACGGAATTTTCTGAAACTGATATCCAAAAGTTAATTAGATAAGGACCAATATTTTACAAATATAAATCGTTTCTTTCGATGAAACCCCGCGCTTTTTAAATGGTGATGGACGTGATGGTAATCAGCAAAACCAAGTGTGATATTGATACCTGTGGCAACAATGATACCCATCCCAGATGGATGCGGGAACTTTGAACGCAAAGTTTTTTAAAACTTGATGCAGGTATTACCAGTATTACTATATTGGTCTATTTTTTATATATTGAGCAATTTACATCAGCAAATAATGTTTACATTTGTTGCGACAATAAATTATTTCTGCAGGAATTACTTAATTTTGTTTTTGGCAATAATGTATATGCCTTTTAGTTTGAGCAGGATGGTGCATCACCACACTTAAGCGTTGATGAAATTACTTCAATGAACCTGATCTCAAACTGTATATATTTAAACTATTTTTGGGCTTATCGTATCTCAAAAAAAACATTGTATAGAATACAATTATGCAGTTAATTTAGAGGCCAGCTAAGAGCTACCATATCCCTTTTAATTCTGATGGATCCACCCATTTTTTTTTTATATTTTTTTTGTTGCTGATTACGAATTTCGAGGGTGGATTTCGACCCAAGTGGTCAAAAAATTGTTATAAACAATTTAATTGTTTGTAAAGCTCTAGCTCATAAACTCAAAGAGCTAGAAAATTTCTGTTTAATCAAATTTGTTCTTTGAAAAAAAAAAACAAAAAAAATATCGTTAACTAAACTTTAATCCAATAATTAGAACTTGAGATATTGTAAAATTAGTGCAAAGTGGTGGCAAAATAAGTATTTTTCGAAGTTATTTTGATCGTAACTCGGCTTCTAGGCAGGAAAATAAGCTTTACAATTACATGTATTTCGTTTTAAAGCTTAATTTATAAAGTTTCAAACAAAATTTGTTAAATCACTTTATCTTTATTTGTATTAAAGTTATACCTGTTTGAAGTAATTTTCTGATTAAAATTTTCTTAAAAAAATGTTAAAATTAATTTTGTTAAAAGGGTTTTAAGCAAATTTGAGCAATATACATTTATACTTAAATTAACAATAATCATAGAAGACATCAAAAGGAACATTTAGAGCTTGATAAAACGTTCATAGGTTTATTTTTGACCAAGATATCGATGTTGAGTGTTTCAGGCGCGATTTTTTTTTAAATCTTATAATCAAATTAAATTAAGTTTGAAGCATGTAGTTAATCATAGATCTTTTTCGTTTGGTATTTTCAAAGATATACTTGTGTTGTTCTTTGTGATGCAAAAAAGGTTTTATTAATACCTAATTCACTTGTGCTACAAAGGTCCGTCAGAACACCATTGTTTTCATTTCTGACATCTTCGTTATATCGTTTTATCCCTGGTACTATGGCATAACCATCACGGGCGTTCAAATCATGACCTTCTTCAGCTGCAGATTTTTTCTCAAAATCATTGTTTAAAATTGAATACATCAAAAACTCAGGGTATCATTTTTGGGAGGAATCTCCATAGGAAAATATTTTTAGAGAATTATGCCAATCGAATTATCTTAGGAAATGACAATTTAATTTTTAGCAAAAAGATTAAAAGCCTTGGGGTTTGGTTCGACGAAGATTTAAGGTTTACATATCATGTAAGTATTTGTTTACAACGAGCTTACGCCGTTTTAAAATTACTGTATCAAAGCCGCAATTTATTAAGTAGGGCCACAAAGTCATTATTATGTAATGCTCTGGTACTATCAAAATTAAATTATTGTGACGTGCTTTACAATGCGTGTCTCACTGAATTTGATTCATGGAGAATACAGAAATTGCAAAATTCTTGTTTGCGTTTGATTTTTGGCATCAGGAAATTTCAAAGGATGTCATGTTTTCACTGTAGTCAAGTGGCTAAATATGAAAAATCGTCGGAAACTCCATGCTTTATGTTTCTACCATAAAATCATTCAAGAGAGAGTTCCACCATACCTGTACAATCGAATAACTTATAGGACGGACGTTCATAATCTTAATCTTAGACACAAGAATACCCTCACTTTACCTAAACATACAACATCCTTGTTTAAACGTTCATTTTCATATTCAATTGCTTGCAATATTAACAGTTTGTCCTACAATATTAAAAATCTGTCTAGAGTCAAGTTCAAGAGATTAATTTATGAGCAGTTGTTAGCTGAACAGTAATTTAAAAATTTAAGAATTAAAAAAGTAAATAGTTTATAATTTATAAATTTAATATGTACTTAATATTTTTATGTTTTATTGTAAATACAATTTCATTATTTAGATATAGTCTATCTATCCTATTTTCGGGGGGTTAGGTGGAAGAGCAGTTGTGTGCCGCTGTTGCACAGTGGTACACAAACTGAATCTCGCCCTACTGATATTATAATATTTCATTGTAAAGAAAATTTAATCTGTTGTTAATAAAGACATTTATTATTATTATTATTATTATTATTATTATTAAAGTCACCTGTAATGAATATACTTTCATTCTGAAAAAAACAATATAGCAGTCAAAAAAGGACGAAAAACACGATTAACCATGAATAAAATAAATGCATATCTTTATTTTTTTCATTTTTTCTTTTTTGTAAGTTATATTGACCTTTTATTTTACCAATAATGTTCATTATTAAATGGAATTCTAATAATTTGTTATCTTATTTTAGATGGTATAAACAGTTGTATTTCCCGGACCGTATACGTTTCTTTTCCCCAACATTTATATTTTTTACATATCTCAAGATATCCATAAATTGACACAATAAAAAGGTAAATTTTTATAGATGTTTCTTCATTTTATTTGATCGTCAACGTTGCTGGATATAAACTGGATAACAAAGGATATGAATCGGATACGAAATGACAAAAGGTGCGTTTTCTGCGAATATTCGCGGACCCATTTCAGTAGCGCTCACATACTCTTTTATTGCGGATATAAATATTTTTGTACAAAACAAACAATTCGCGCTTTCACGTATAATACCGCATTGTTTTTGTAAACACTTTTGTATATGCAACTTTTTGTTACAGCGCTAGTAATTCATACAAAAAGATGTTTTGTGGTATGTATGTGAAATATGGAAAACAATATAAGTGGTAGAGACAAAGCTTTTGATAAAATACACTCTACTATAACAATCTACATTGTAGTTTTGCTCTTTGTGTATATTCTTTAGAACTTAGAACTTATTCATTCATTAAAATAAATACACAAACTAGCTTAAAAATGCTTAAATTTTTCGTCTATGGTAAAATTTAATAGAAAAGAAGAAAACAAAAATATTTAATTACTAATTAGGGCAATTGTCTGAATTTAAAACTTAGTTGAATTTTATATTCTAGAAAAAATGTATTTACTGAATAGCAGTGGTTTGATAGTTCTTAAAATGCAATTAAAATTTATGTATTCATGAGGAAAAAAATTTTCTCGTATTTCGTGTGTCTGGAAAATCAATAAATTAGAGAGACAAACTTTTTATGACCAACTGAACGAGAAATTATCCTTTGCTTAGAATAATTAACTTTACAAAGGTTAACTTAAAAAAATATACTGATCGGTAATAAGAAAACAGTTTAGAATAATAAGAATTTAATATAAAATAATTACGCAAAAGTGATTGTTACTGATTTTTTTGTAATACAAAATGGAAAAGTGAGCTTTAAAAAATCAATACACCGATTCGTAATGGAACAACAGAGGTTTTTATGAAATATATAATTACCAAAAACTGAGTAATTTGCAAAAGAAAATGGTAGTTAAGAGCAGTCATCTTAGGAGGACGGATATACATAAAATCACATTGGAAACTTCAAATGGGAAATATAAAAAATGAACCATTTTCTCACAAATAAAGATATATACATACATACATACACATATATATATATATATATATATATATATATATATATATATATATATATATATATATATATATATATATATATATATATATATATATATATATATATATAAGTGAGATTCCTACAGCCGCTTCTCGCATTTCGACCGCCATCATTTTCTGTCCATCCATTCGTCTCCTTTGATGGCTCTATCTCTCATTATGTGCCTACATTTTCTTCACAGGCAACTAAAGGCCTTCCCCTTCTTCTTCTTCTTGGTTATGGTATGTAATTTAAAGCTTTCTTTGGCCATTTATCTCCATTCATTCGCTTCACGTGACCATACTACACTAGTTGTCTCGTTTCAATTATGTCTACACTGGAATATACAGTATTTGTGCTCTTTCTAATATCTGCATTCCTGATATAATCTTTTTTGGATACACCACACGCTCTCCTTAGAAAATCCATTTCTAGTACTTCTATTCTTTTTCTATCTTTTTTCGTGATCTGCCAAACTTCTGCCCCATAAGTCATTAAATGCTCTACCAACGTTCGATAGATTGTCAATTTCGTTTCTTGTCTAATATCTTCAGAGCATAGTAGAGAGTTTAGAATGTTTACCGCTTTTTTCCCTGTTGCGTTCTGTTTTCGATATCTCTTTTGGTAGTGCCTTCTTTATATATTATGGATCCGAGATATTTATATTCTTTGCATGTTTTTGTGTTTCTAATTTCTAACTCTGGATCTTAAGATACTCTGTCTTTGTCATATTCATATTGAGGCCCCATTTTTTATTTCTTTAGTTTTCTAAACATGTAGTCCATGTCTTCCTCATCATTCGCTACGACTACCTGATCATCTGCGAAAAATTAAGTTGTTAAACATTTACCACTGCCTATGTTCATTCCTATTCCGGATACTTGTTTCCTCCACTGCTCTAGCGATGATTGAATATATATATTTTAAATAAGGTCAGAGATAGACAACATCCTTGTTTAAGCCCCTTTGTTATTGAAATTAATTCAGATATAAAGTTTCCTTCTTTAGCGACACTTCTTGCATTGTTGTATATATTTGCGATAGCATCCACATACTCTCTACTGAGACGTACTTTCGTCAATATTTGAAACAGTTTTTTTAAAGGTATCGTATCGTATGCTTTCTCTAAATCTACAAACAATAGGTGTCTCTATTGTCCATCAATTTTGTTCTTCTATGTCTTCGTATAAGGATTTTATTCTTTCTTTTATTATTCGACCGTATAAACTCCCCACTGAGCTGATAATAGTTATAACCTGCTGATAACAGCTGATAACCCCTAAAATTAAAAGGGGGTAATGGTGTTTTATACCTAAAATGATGACAAAATTACAATCAACAGATCTTTCACCAGTAAATCATCTTATAAAACATCTTTAAACCACAAATAAATCCAGTGACCGAAGGAGAATGGGTTAAAAAAAATCAAATAAAAAAATAAAAAATCTAGTTATCCACTTTCAGTGCCATTTAGTTTATACGAATTAGAAATAAGTGTTAAGAACAAGAAAAACACTTCTCCGGGAATGGATAATATACATTATAATATGTTGGCAAATTTACATCAAAAAGGAAAAGAAACACTCTTAAAAATTTTTAATAAAATATGTCAATCAGAAGATATTCCAGATAGTTGAAGAAAGTACCGGGTGACTCCTATACTTAAACCAAATCGAAATTCTGATTCGGCAGAATCTTATAGAGGTATTTCATTAAGCTCCTGCATAATAAAAACACTGGAAAGAATGATAAAACTTAGACTCGAAAGATGGTTAGAAAAAAATAAAATAATAATAAAATATCACAAACACAATTTGGATTTCAAAAAAATCATTCTACTGTGGAAGCAGTGAGCCACTTGGTAACAGACATAAATTAAGCGTTTACGTCAAATTCTTCAGTAACAGCTCTTTTATTAGATGTTGAATCAGCATACGACAACGTTAATTTAAGTATACTATATAACAAAATGACACAAATAGGTTTTCCCGAATGTTTCTGTCAAAAAATAATAAAATTATATGACTATAGAAAAATTTATATATCGGTAAATGGTAACAGAATTGGTCCAAGCAAGTTCAGCGTTCAGCAGTTTTCAAAGCTACAATTTCCATTTGGATCCCAACCTTCCAAGAAGACGGCGCAATAAAAATAAGCAAAATAACATAGAATTAAGAGGTTGCACACATAAGTTCTTGATGAGGTTGTTTTTGTCTTCTTCATGGTAGTTTGAAACGTTGCTGAATTTTCCTGCGCCCATTCTAAGTTATCTTTCTTTGACAAGGATAAAGGTCTCAGCAATCATTCAACGTTTTTCTGTCAATTTGTTTAGAGTTTGTGCTGTTGATAGTGATATGCAGAATGGAGAGTGAAGAAGTTCCAAAAAAGTTCCTTTGTATAACTTTTGAAAATATTTTCGGTCTTCTTTCAAAGTCTAATTAATTCAATAGCTTTGTTTGAATTTTGTACCTCAATTTTTTTTATAACAGCAAATAATATATGCTGATTAATGTTTTTTAATTACTATTATACTTTCTATTCGGTAAATATAAAACATATGAAAAAACTCGTCATTCTTTATCAACATAAAAAAATCTCTCTTTTTTCTTTTGAAAATATACTCTAAAATCACTTTCCATTTTATCTTTCTTCCACTCCACTTGAAAAGATCACACTGTACACCCCCGGACCTTTTCCGCTTGAAAGATTTAAAATAATCTTAAAAACAGTTTCTTACTCTTACAACCCTCGGGTCATGGACCTAATCAATTTTACGTCGCCAAGGTACACGATCATTATCGGAGGATTTAAAATATTCACCAAGAAATTTCTCAACGGGAATATTTTATAATCACTTTCAATAAAAAAGCCAGGATTTCGTTTGAATTGGCTTTCACGAACTAAAGTCTTGGGATAAAAAGTTATTTTCATTTAAAGGTAAAAATAAGTCTCGAGTATTGATCAATTTCGACTTAAATTGATAAAGTAGAAAATAAAATATAAAATATTATGCGGCTCAATGTGTCATAAAAAAAAAGAAATATACGATATACAGGGTGGTTCGTAAATAATGTATCAAACTGAAATTAAAGATTCTTGGCGTCGAAATATTACAATCGAACTTAACTTACTTTGGCCATATCATCATCATCACCAGCCCATAGTCGTCCACTGCTGAACATGGGCCTCCTCGAAAAACCTTCATTCAGATCTATCTTGCGCTGCTGCAATCCAGTTGATACAAATCCTCTTTATGTCGTCAGTCCATCTTGTGGGTGGCCTTCCAGGGTTTCGTCTATCCGCTCTCGGTCTCCACTCCAAGATTTTTTTTGGTCCACCTATTATCGTTCATTCTAGCGACGTGTCCTGCCCACCTCCATTTAATTTTGGCTATGTGTTTTATAATGTCTTCTAAACCACTTTTTCTACGGATTCCTTCGTTTCTTCGTTTGGCCATATATTTATAATCAATAAGATATCTCTCTCCCTCTCTCTATCTCTTGCTTTGACTCTTTCTCTCTCTCTCTTTCAATATCTCTCTCTCGCTCTGACTCTCTCTCTCTCTCTCTTTCAATTTCCCTCTCTCTCACTCTCTTTCTCTCTCTCTCTCTCTCTCTCGTCAGTCCTGACCCCCGGAGGGAATGTAGCAGTTAAAGCTCAAACTGAATATATCGAAAATCACGAAACGTTGACAGGCCTTTGCCGTCAAAATTTATAAACATCCTGAAATTTATAAAAACATTGTATTCAATCCTTTGAAACTAATATACTCAATACATATACCAGTGTGACTTATTCTGATTAGAAATACCCCTGTAGAGCTTAAAGTTATTAGCCGATTTCATCCAATTTTTGCAATATTAAGTAATACAAGTAAAAAACATATTTCCGAACAAAATTTAAAGGGCTATACAACATTTATGACATACATTAAAATTTTACCAAAAATTACCAAAATTTCAAAAAAATAATGTATATTAATAACTAAGGTAAACTTAGATGCAGGGGTTCAAATAGAGTAATGACCAGCAAAATGTGATGTTGCATGAAGTTAGTATGATTAGTTTACCCTACTCAATTCCGACTCTCTCCCTGACGTGGCGAAACCCTGGAAACATGAACGAGCCTGTGGAAGATTGTGGTAACCAATCCAAGTGTCAAATAGAATCAGAGCTAACGAGAGCGGGAAAAATAGTCCTTCGAAGAATTGGTGGTTGGGCTGAAGGTTAACTATCTCGTCCTAGAAAAACGATTAGTTATGAATTTACAAAGAAGAAAACACGGACTGATTAAACCACAATAACTGTGAACTTGAGAAAAGAAAGAGGATTTGAGGGTTGCTACATGGAATATTCGAACCTTATATAAATTAGCAGCTCTCGAAAATCTCGAGCCAAATAAACTACATAGATATAAAATAGACATAACTGCCATACAAGAAATGAAGTGTATTGGAAATACATAATATACTGGTACTGGAAAAAAAGAAACTATACAATTTTCCACAGCTGCGAACCTAAAGATCACATCTTGGGCACTGGATTCAGTGTAAACAAGAGAGTAAAACATATAAGAGATGTCTCGTAAGATACCATTAAGCACAGTCTACATGAGCAATTAAATGACAATGTCAATAGGTTAGTAAACCTAGCGAGACCACTTAATATGGTAGTTCTAGTACATACATCGCTCCAAAAGATATGGACAAACGCACCTAGAAAAAAATCACCAGACCGACACTAAATGATTAGGTCATGTTATTGGAGACTCAAGACACCAAACGAATATAATAAACGTCCGCAGCAGAAGAAGATCAAATGCAGATTCTGATCACTACCTGGCCGAAAGTAGGGTAAGGGTCAGAATTTCAAACATCAAAAAGTGAAGAGGTTCCAAACATGAACGATAGAATGTAGTAGGACTAAACGTTATGAACAAAAATAGAGTATAAAGAAAACATAAACAATAAACTAGAAAACAGAGTGTTATAGTCTATAACGTACCATAATAAGACCCTAACATATTTCTTATTAATAGTGCGTCTGTACTTTATTTCTTTGTAATGTTTAATTATCGACAAAAAATTTGAGTTTTGTTAAAGGTCGTAATATCTGTGGTGCTGATCCATCGCGACATTAAAAACTATTTAATTGACTCTTTTTCATACCTCCATAAACCAGAACGTTTTTTATTTACACAGTACCCGAAGTGTCAATCTTAAGCATCAGTAATCTACGTTTAAATTCCTTTTATGGTTATAAAAAGCAGTTTGAACCATACACCCGTATTTTTTATCGTTATATTCTCACTAAAATGCTTGTTAATTATCGATTATAAAAACATTTTATTGCTTTTAAATTTAAAAACTAGTATCACTAGAAATCACCCCTAGCTTAAAAATTATTATAAACGGCACTCTTTATTCCTACAAAAATCAGAAAAAAAAGCGGTCCTTGGTAAACCAGATTGTGCAAGAACTTCAATTACTAAAGGAAAAAATGAAACTAGTTTTATAACGTCATATATAAGACAAGAAAAGAAATTCAACCATGGCTGAAGATGTGTAGGGACAAAAATGGACATATAGTTAGTACCAGTGACGCAGTACAAAGCAGATGGGTTGGGCACTTCAAAGAACTACTTAATACCGAAGTGGAAAATCATACGTCACGCCAAAAACCAAGAAATAACATTCACGTAGAACCTCCTTCAATATTGGAAGTAAGAGATGCAATCACACGCCTCAAAAATAACAAGCTAGGGGTGGATTGTATCCCTGCAGAGCTTATCAAACATGAATATAACAGCAATATGCATCAAATTCACAGCCTAATACTCAAAGTCTGGGAAGAAGAGCAAATGCCAGAGGAATGGTGCACTGAAATCATATGTCCACTGTCCAAAAAGGGAGAAATGTAAAAATTATGGGGGATAACTTACTTAACACAACATACAAAATATTCCATAATACACTGTATGTAGAACCGTTTAAATACACATGTGGAAGAACTCCATAGGTAAATATCAAAGCGGTTTTAAGTCAGGCAGGTCAACAATTGACCAGACCTTTGTGCTACGTCAAATATTAAAAAAAAAACAATAAATTTAACACTTATACGTTTCATCTCTTTGCAGACTACGTCAGCGTACGATAGTGTCCTAAGATGTAAATTATAGGAAATAATAAATGAACATAATATTCCCCATAATAAATCAGTCGTCAGAGAATTGACCCCTAAAAATCATACGAGCAAGCTGAATTTTGCAGAGAATATTAATTTTGGGACTCCAAAAAAGATGCAAAAAGTTTACCACTTTTACCCCCGAGATTTTTTTGCGTTTTTAACTTCCTGCGAGGGGGCTTTTAAGGGGAACCCCGGGGGTAAAAGTGGTAAACTTTTTTCATTCTTTTTTGAGGTCACAAAATTAATATACTCGGCAAAATTCAGCTTGTTATAACTTAGAAAATACTATAAAAAGTGTCAAGTTACAAAATAGGAGAACTATTTTTAATAAACCAAAGCAGATTATGGCTTACGCTGACGATTTGGATTTGATCGCACGGACCACACGAGATGTTTTTAACCACTTGACGGCCGCACAAAGTATGGGCCTTATAATGAACAAGGATAAAACCAAAATGTTGGCGTTGATGCCAAATAACAGAAAAAGAGCTAAATACGCCGAACAAAACTTTAGCATAGACCATTATAATTTTGAGGTAGTAAATAAGTTTACCTCCAGAGTTGTCTTATAACAAGCGATAATGACACATCTAAAAAAGATGTAAAACGAAGGGTACTGATAGCAAACAAGTTTTGGACTAAATAAGCAGCTAAAAAACATAAATTTAAGACAAAAAACCAAACTAACAATATATAGAATAAGTCATCCTACTAGTGCTGACATATGGGTCAGAAACATAGACTATCTTCAAAACAGACGCAAATCTTCTGCTCGTCTTCAAAAGGAAGATACTGTGCAGAATAATCGACACAATCTGTAAGAAGGGTATTTAAAGAAGGTGAAATAATTTCGAATTGTACGAAAAGTATAAAGAAATAGTTAATGGTAGACATGTACTATCTTTCATAAAAATAGGTAGACTGGACATGTATCAAGAGAAAATAAAAATATATACAGGAAATACTGGATATTAGTGAGTGTCGATATAAACAAACAACACAGTTTATTCGGGTTGCAGTCAGAAAATTGGCCGGGATGTTAATGAAACACGCTTTTGACTTTTTTTTGTGTAGCTTTCGGATTGGTTTTATTCCTTTTTCAAGACACTGTAATAAGAAAAATATGTAAATGTTTATAAAATATCACAATTTTTCACAGCCGTTGAGATTATTTATAAAAGCATTGACACTCAACATTAATAACACACATATAAAATATAAAAAATGGACAAAATACATTCTAAAATTTTTAAAATTTAGGTAAAGATAGTGTTACGTAAAAATATGAGTCATAGTTTTTAACCTTTAAAACATGTTTTTATTCTAATATGTTGTAGAGATTACGAGAGGCCTCGATTTACCTGAGCGACCTTCCAGAACCAGTGCGAGGGAAATCCAGTTTGCCTTTACCGTTTCGCCATCGAAGGTTTTGGATTTTTCGAGATAACGGCACTGGTATATAATAACGGAACTTTATTTGGAAGGGACAGTTAATTCGGACGACGCGCTCGCGATAAAATGTTACGTTCGCTTTTTAATAAATTATGTATGTTTAGTGAAAATAAATAAATATCAGTCATTGTGCTTTTTAATGAATTAAGATAAGAACAAGACATTATAAATTAAAGACTTAACAATTAATAAATTCACAACAAATGGTGTCAGAGTGAGATCGAACATAAATTAGACTTATAATAATAATACAAGTGAATATAAAATAAATTGTGAAAATGACGACGATTTATGAGCTGACAGTGACTACTTTAAGAAGACATCTAGAAGACAGAGAATTAGCTTCTACCGGAAAAAAGGCTGAGTTAGTCCAACGACTAAAGAACGCTTTGCTAGAAGAAGGACTAGATCCAGAGACTTATATATTTGAAGATGCTGTCATCTCGTCGATTTCGAAATTAGAGAACAAAGTTTCCGGCGACATCGCATCATTGGAGAACAAAGTATCCGGCAACATCGCTTCTTTAGAAAGCAAAGTTTCTAACGAGATTTCTTCTCTGGAAAGCAAAGTTTCTGCTAACATCTCTAAAGTCACTTCAGAGATATCTGCTCTTGACGATAGAATATCTTCGTTAAAAAACCAAGTTGCTGCCGATATGTTAGCCTTCGAAGAAAAGATTAAAGAGATGGAAAGGAAGATGGAAGAAACAGGGACAGCAGAGAGAGGTAACAATCCGATTACAGTGGAGATAAAAGAAGACGAGACGAAATTTAAGTTGGAGACACGGCCGAAATTTGAAGGAAGTGGAGGTTCTATTCATGTTAAAGTCCCAACTTTCGACGGAAAATCATCATGGAACAACTACATGAAACAGTTCGAATCAGCCGCAAGAGCAAATGGATGGTCTGAAAAAGAAAAGGCGGTAAACCTGACTATCGCCCTTCGAGGAGATGCCTTAGATGTGCTTCAGACCATAGCCGTAGAGGAGACCGATGATTTCGAACAACTGAAGAAGAGGTTAAATATGCGATATGGCCACGAACATTTGGAGCATGTATATCAGTCACAGCTTAAAAATCGTAGACAGAAGAAAGATGAGGCTCTTCAAGAATATGAGGTAGATATTGCCAGGTTAGTACGATATGCTTATCCAACAGCTCCCGAAGACATGATGGAAAAATTGGCCGTTCAAACGTTTATTGATGGTCTTCGTGATCATGAAATGCAGAGAACACTGCGATTAGCTCGTCACAAGACGCTGGTTGATGTCCTATCCGCCGCCCTCGAATACGAGTCAGCTACGCAGGCCTCTGGCGGGTACAGTAAAGTTAGGACTGTAAAAGAGGAAGGAGATGAAGATAAACTTGACCAGCTCGTTAATATGATGAAAAGCATGACATACAAGAAAACGAAGACCATCAGATGCTGGAATTGTGGCGAAATAGGACACGTACGAAGCTCCTGTAAGCACCCTAGGTACGACGCAAATCAAGAAACTCACCATCAGGAAAACTAGAACGGGTCAGCCTTAGGGGGGCAGCTTCGACCCAGAACTTTTCCAAAGACCCTCTCATACTAATAGCTTCTTTGAAATGTCGTGAAGATAGTGTATATGTAGATGGAGACATAAATGGTAAAAAGCATACGTTGTTGGTGGATACCGGAGCGACCAGAACCATTATACGCCCGACAGTTATAAACAGCCGAAAGAAACTGTTACCAACGAGGTTACGACTTCGGACCGCTACAGGTGAAAATGCCAACATTCATGGAGAAATCCAGGTACAATTGGGAATTGGGGCAGAAAAGTTTGTCCATACTGTTATAGTTGCTGACATCGAAGAGGATGCTATATTAGGAATGGACGTAATGAATATGCATGGATTCCAATTGGATTTTAAGAATAAGGTAATCAAAGTTGGCAACGAGGAGGTATTTCTCCATCCACATAATGACAACACTGTGCAAGCAGCCATTACAGAAGATACAGTCGTGCCTGCGAGAAGCGAAACGATCATAGTAGCGCGACTACAGGGAATTGTAGACGAAGGGAGACCTGTTATGATGGAGCCTTGGAACCACGACGATGAGGTTGGCCGTGGAATCATAATTGGAAAGGAATTGGTGACTTCGGCTAAAGAAATTCCTGTGAGACTTATCAATGTCAACGACTACCCAGTGACCATAAAGAAAGAGACAAAAGTAGGAACTTGTGTACCTGTGACATCCATAATTCGTCAGGCGACAACATCTGATAATTCCAACGACAAATTCGACCAAATGGTTGCAGTTGCAGGACAGTCTCTAAATCAGATGGAGAAAAGGAAATTAAGGGAATTTCTTCGGCAGTATCGTGATATTTTCGTACCGAAAGGAGGAAAGACGGGAAGAACTACCGTTGTTAAGCATAAAATTGATACTGGTAATGCTAAGCCAATTCGTCAAACAGCTCGACGATTACCACAGGCGAAGAGAGAGGAAGCTGAAACGATTGTTCAGGAAATGAAGAAAGACGGGGTGATAGAACCTTCTACGAGTCCATGGGTCTCTCCGGTGGTCCTGGTTAAGAAGAAAGACGGAACGACGAGGTTCTGTGTGGATTACCGTTTGCTGAACAACGTTACCAAGAAAGATAGTTATCCTCTGCCTCGGATCGATGACACATTGGACACATTGGCTGGAAGTAAATTGTTTTCTACTTTAGATTTGAAGTCTGGATACTGGCAGGTAGAAATGGACCCAGTCGATAAAGAAAAGACAGCCTTCACCACAGGATCTGGATTGTGGCAATTCAACGTTATGCCATTTGGACTTTGTAATGCTCCTGCGACATTTGAGAGGCTTATGGAAAATGTGTTGAGAGGGTTATCTTGGAAAACATGCCTGGTTTATTTAGATGACATAATCGTCTTGGGGGAGACATTCGAAGATCATTTGAGGAATTTAGAAAACGTTTTTAATCGACTTAAAGCTGCCCAATTGATGCTAAACCCCAAGAAGTGCCAGCTATTTCAAGGTAAAGTCAATTATCTGGGTCATATAGTCAGTAAAGAAGGAGTGGCCGTGGATAAGGGAAAAATCGATTCCATTAAGGAATGGCCAAAACCAACTGACAAACATCAAGTGAGAAGTTTTCTTGGACTATGTACTTACTACCGGAGGTTTATTAAGAAGTTTGCAGATATCGCTAAGCCATTAACGCGACTTACAGAGGAAGCAAGAGAATACCGCTGGGATATAGACTGCCAAAATGCCTTTGAAACGTTGAAAAAGCATTTAATAACCGCACCAATTTTGGGGTATCCACTGCCAGAAGGAGAGTTCATCTTAGATACGGATGCAAGTAACGTGGGAATTGGAGGAGTGCTGTCTCAGATTCAAGGAGGACAGGAACGAGTCCTCGGATATTTTAGTAAAGTCCTTTCAAAACCTGAGCGGAATTATTGCGTCACGAGAAGAGAACTTCTAGCAGTAGTTAAATCAGTAGAGCACTTCTACCAATACCTCTATGGCAGAAAGTTTCTAATCCGAACCGACCATGCCGCCCTTAAGTGGTTGATGCAGTTTAAGAATCCAGAGGGTCAGATAGCCAGGTGGATCGAACGACTCCAAGAATACGATTTTAAGATTGAGCACCGGGCCGGAGTTAGCCACAGAAACGCTGATTCTCTTTCCAGAAGGCCATGCCCAGCAGAGTGTTCCCACTGCAACAAAACGGAATCCAAGGAAGCAGCAGTGCTAAGAACGACGATTGTCAACGACGACTGGACGCCTACTAAGATAAGGGAAGAACAAGAGAGAGATCCAGTTATACAGAAAATCCGAAAATGGAAAGAGGAAAACCGTCGACCACCTTGGCAGGAAATATCAAACCTATGCTCAGTAGTTAAGACGTATTGGGCCCAGTGGGACTCATTTATCATCGAAGATGGCTTGCTCAAACGAGTCCTGGAAAATGATGACGGTTCAGAGAAGAGAAGACAGTTGGTGATCCCAAAGAGCAGAATAGCCGAAGTACTTCGTCAGTTACACGACAGTCCATCGGGAGGGCATTTTGGTGTAAGGAAAACCCTTCAGCGAATTCGGGAACGGTTTTATTGGATGAACAGTTCCAACGACGTAAAAGACTGGTGTAAGAAATGTACTATTTGTGCTACGAGTAACGGGCCTCACCGGAAAAGGAGAGCTCCTATGAGACAATATAATGTTGGAAGCCCGTTTGAAAGAATAGCTTTGGACATTGCAGGGCCATTTCCAGAAAGTGAAAATGGGGGCAAGTACATGTTGGTAGTAATGGATTACTTCACTAAGTGGGTCGAGATTTACGCACTTCCAGACCAGAAGGCCGCCACCGTTGCAGATAAGTTGATCCAAGAATATATCAGCCGATTTGGAGTGCCTTTGGAGATCCATAGTGACCAAGGCAGGAACTTCGAAAGTGATCTATTCCAAGGAATATGTGATAGACTAGGCATGAAGAAAACAAGAACTACCGCGTATCATCCGCAATCGGATGGTATGGTAGAACGAATGAATAGGACAGTTGGCAAGTATTTGACAAAGATGGTGTCCGATCATCAGCGAGACTGGGACCAATACCTTCCGTTCTTCACAATGGCCTACAGATCTGCTGTTAACGAATCAACGGGCCAGACACCAGCCAGAGTCCTATTCGGACGCGAAATGCGACTACCTTGTGATCTAGAATTTGGGTGTCGACCTGGAGAAGATGTAGCAGGTGAAGATTATGTGATCGAATTACGAAGAAGAATGGACGATGTACATGAGTTGGTCCGTTCCCACCTTCAGATCGCTAGCGACCGAATGAAGAAACGGTACGATACACAAGCCGAAAAGGGTTGCTTTAAGAAGAACGACAAAGTATGGCTGTATAATCCCAAGAAGCGAAAAGGTTGTTCTCCCAAATTGCAGCAGTTTTGGGAAGGTCCATACCTCATCATGGAGAAGATCAACGATGTCATCTACCGAATAAGCAAGATTCCGAGGGGAAAACCGATGATAGTACACCATAACCGGTTGGCATCTTTCGAAGGTGACCACGACGTAGATGAAGAAGTGGAAGTAAGCCAAGTCCAAGATGTGTCTGACCTCACGTTTGAGGAATTCATGGGTGCCTATGGACGTACCGGTAAAGCGAGACATGGTGTTACCACTGAAGAAAAGCAAGATCTACTCGCGCTCCCCGATGACTACTCGCTGGCCCTTACCATCCCGGCCAGTATCAAAGACGCACCAGGGTTGGCATCCGTCTTTCGAAGGAAGTTTGGTCGAGTTGCAGAACTTCAATGCCAAGTGCCAGCTCCCGGTAAAACCTTGAAACTCCAAGATGCATCACGTTACCTTTTCTACCTGGTAACAAAAGACACTGCCCGTGACCAACCTACCTACCGAGATGTATGGGAAGCCTTACTTCAATTGAGAGGGCACGTACTAGAGTCCGACGTGCAAAAGTTAGCCATGCCAAAGTTGGAGTGCCGCCAATTAGATTGGAGAGTTATCCGAAATATGGTGGAGGAGATCTTTAAAGACACCGAAGTCCAGGTGTTAGTCTGTTGCAATCCGCATAGTTACTGGTGCGGAGAGAAAACCGTCCCTTGTCATTTTTATACAACTGGAAGTTGTAAAAGAGGGTCCAGTTGCCGATACCAGCATACCGTTCCAGTTCTAGTCCCAACAAGGTTCCAGGAGGAACCATCTTTTGAGAGGGGGGCAATGTTACGTAAAAATATGAGTCATAGTTTTTAACCTTTAAAACATGTTTTTATTCTAATATGTTGTAGAGATTACGAGAGGCCTCGATTTACCTGAGCGACCTTCCAGAACCAGTGCGAGGGAAATCCAGTTTGCCTTTACCGTTTCGCCATCGAAGGTTTTGGATTTTTCGAGATAACGGCACTGGTATATAATAACGGAACTTTATTTGGAAGGGACAGTTAATTCGGACGACGCGCTCGCGATAAAATGTTACGTTCGCTTTTTAATAAATTATGTATGTTTAGTGAAAATAAATAAATATCAGTCATTGTGCTTTTTAATGAATTAAGATAAGAACAAGACATTATAAATTAAAGACTTAACAATTAATAAATTCACAACAATAGTAAAACTTAGTTTATGGCATCTTTTACTGGTGTGTTTTAACTCTGACACATAGAGAACAGAAAGTAAAAACCCTATGATTAAAAAGTAATTAGGTGTACTTAACATTATATTTCTTTTTAAGAAATACTAGAGGTGATACTTGGGTGATTTACTTTTTAAAAAATCTTAAAAAATTTTAAAAATTTTACTGTGTTGTTTGTTTATATATATATATATATATATATATATATATATATATATATATATATATATATATATATATATATATATATATATATATATATATATATATATATATATAATATAAACACAATTTCATGGTCTCAATGGTCATCGGTACCTTATATTTCCAACCTTCCTTTTTAATCGGATTTATATAATAACAAAAAAAATTGACTTTTCTATTCTGTCCTGCCTAAATGAGTATTTTTGTTATCTAGTTGATTTTTCGTACTCAGTCTGATTTCCATACATAGAAAGCCATATTATTTTTTTTTTCTCTTCGTAATAGTTGAGCCCTTTCTGTCAAAAATAGTTCCTTTTTTTAATGGCTTTAGTGTCTCCAACAATAAAGTTAACTTTCCTTTTTTTATAAAAAAAATTTAATTTTGTTTGTAAAATTTGTAAAATTGTTAAATTTTGTAAAATTGTTTACTAAGCTCTAATTAAAACAAGTTACTTTTTCTCCTGGCTTCATGTTTCGATATATTGTACATCAGCGATAAAGTAGAAGTATTGTATTATATTATATTGTTTTCTTGTTAACATACTGTGACATTTTTGTAACTTTTTTAAGTTTGTATAAAATTTAAAAAAAAATTTAATGCGTTTTTTACTGTAACTTTATTGTAGTTATTAAATGTATTTTTTAACACCTAAACCTGTGCATTTGACATCTTTATATGACATTACAATCATTAGAACTGAAGAAGTGCATAAATACTGCACGAAACGTTTTCTATTAAAAGATTGAAATAGTTTTTTCATAGTTTTTTTCTCCTTGACCGATATCCTAATTTACAGTGAGATTTTAATCTCACTCACATTGTGTTTTTAAATTTAGATGATCATACCCCTTTCAATGTTCAATATATGTATAATATATATATATATATATATATATATATATATATATATATATATATATATATAGATATATATATACATTGTTATATTTACCTATATATTTGTAATTCATTCAAAATATGTTATTTAGCTATTATGTTTAATGTGAAGTATATATGTTTATAGTTGATCAATTTCCATATATTATGTATATTACACATTAATATTGGATGACCTCTGATTTGATTAAAACTAAATTTAATAACTTCAGTATACATCGGAAAATGTGTTTCACAAGGGTTATTTCCAATTAATCAGGCCTATGAAAACATTTACAAATGGAGTTACAAATCAGACTGTTTCGGAGAAACCGGATCAATTTGTAATTTACTGTTAATATATTAAATAATAAACTTAAATAATTTATTTTCCATGTAAACGGCAATGTTTTAACAACACATTCAATTATTATACTAACTGAAGTTCTGCTGGAAATTTTTATATGGGACTTACAGATTTAGAGTAAAAAATCTTTAAACATTTGCATGCTCGTTCAAAACCGTAATGATAATATCACTTACTTAGGTACATAATTAGTGATTAAAATCACAAAAAGCAAACTCAAAAGCAAGTAACACTCAATAAAATTAACCAGTTTATAATACGTTCTAAATATACAGGATCCTTAAATTTTTATTGTTTAAATAATATTTAGAATATTATGGTAGATATTGCTTAAATGTCCATGTCTAATTTGCATTTTATTTCATCTTTTTTTTTATTAATGTGACGAATTTTCACCATCGTTTTTATAATTACTTAATTGTAGAAAAGCCTAGCATCTTTATCTGTAGGGTAGAAAGGCGAGTAGAGTCCCACAGCACTTAGACCACAATTGGCCCATTGTGCAGCCTTTCAGGGAGCTGCAGTCCTTAGCTTATTTTTCATCCTACCATTTCTAGAAAGGTGTACAGGTCACCAAGGGAAATCTCTCTTATGTGGGCAGGTGTGGGCCGGAACTCGCCGAACGCGTACTCTCGTATTAACGATAACTCCGGACATTCACATAGGATATGCTCTACAGTTTCGTCTGCTTATTTACACTTTCTGCATAGAGGTGTATCTACTAGCCCTAGTGTGTGGATGTGTTTGCCTAGTTGATAATGACCAGTTAAAAAACCAACTGTCAAGCTTAGATTTTTCCTGGTCATTCCCAAGTACTAACCGATGCAAGATAATTCGGACGGAATTCCCCAGATCAAGACACTGGGCCGATATCAAGCACAAAATGTCTGTACTCCCTTAATGCGGTAACGAATAGTCACCTTTAATCTTTCAATACATTAGGTTCAATTTTAAATTCTACCTAAAGTTTAAAGGTATGTTACTAAAAGATACAAAGTAGGTGTAGCCAGGTACGTATTTCAATTTTGAGTGGTTAACGATTGGTAAATAAAATTTTAAGCATAAATTTGTATACCTATTTAAATTTAGTCAGTTAATTGCATTTGTACTTGGAATTTAGAATTACAAATTTCTAGGTACGTAAAACCAGTATTTATAAGACATTAGAAAATTTCTTGGAATTTTATTCAGGTAAAAGGATAATGTTTACTTAATATCACAAAATGGGCTTCTGTGAAAAGAAAGGTTATTTAAAAAGAACTCCATTTTTCTTTTGTCGTTCATTTAGAACAAAAGTCAGTGTAATAACTATAAATATGAGTAAATAGAAATGATTAATAACGATGTCCTGTACATTCCTGCCACTATTTCAGGAAGTGAAGACGAGTCTGAAACTGAAAAATGTTCTGGTTATATTCATCTCACATACGATGCAAAGCAATCGTGCTTAACGTTTACAGCGGTAAGTACTTGTTAAAAACACTCTTTAGTTAACCTTCCTAATACCGGGTGGACTTTAAAACGATCAGTACCCGGTGGGGCGATTTCTCGCTCCAGTAGTTTGGTTCACTTTTAAGTGCAAGGATTTTTATATATCACATTAATCTTACAATTTTTTTAACTCTTTATTGTCTGTATACTTTGTTTAGTACCAATTCAACAAATTAAAAATCAAAGGCAGAAGACAGTCACATTCAGAAACTCACCAAATAAAGAGGTAATTTTAGCAGTTATCAGATATCAGACGTACTGAGGGCTAATTGCACTTTACAAATTTTTAGAGAGACAATCCCAACTAGAAAGCGATGCTTCGAAGAATCTAGAACAAAATATGCTAATAGGGGAATTATAAAAGTTCCCACTGTGTAATAGCAAGAATGGAATTTCAAAGATGAAGGAAACCCAATACAATTAACTACTTATATGTAAAGAATGCAACTGCACAAATGGCAAGTAATTAGTACAGTCATTAGTGACCATTTTCCAAAATTTTTGTCTAAACTGGTAAAATCGTGAAAACACTCGATATCACGTGGGACGAATTCTCGCCCCACATATATTTCCGCGAAATCCGACGAGAATAGTCGGATTTCGCGGAGAGTGTTTTAGGCTTTATTACTTCTTTGTGCTCTTAATACATCAACTACCAATGTTCTAAACGGTCAAAGCGATTGATTAAACTTAATTGCATATATTAATAAAAACGCTAGACCTGGGGCGAGAATTCGCCCCACCCGGCATTAGGAATACCGATTAATTAATTCATAAAAAACACAGAATTCCGAGCAGAATTCCTTAAAAGTAAAATAACATATTTTTGCTTAGGTCTTTTTTCGACGACAGTTAAATCAGAAGCGATCAAAAAGACGGTTTTTTACACAAGTGCTACGATCCACTGTGTACGAACTTATAAAAGGTGGTCCAGTGTTGCGAAAAAATAGAAAGGATTCTGGTGCCCATGGAGTATTAAAGAATTTTCATTTATCAGCTTTACGGGAAACAATATATCATATGTATTCAATAAATAACTTACCAACTTTACATAAACTTTTGAGTGAATTAAGAAACAAAGAAATAAACTCCGAGTGTCATAAAACTATTTTTTGGAGATTTTTAAAATCTAATGGTTATATGTTTATAACAGTGAGTAAACGACAGGCAATTATGGAATCCAGCTGTTTAATAAAGTGGAGGTTCGATTATTTGGAGAGTCTAAAGTCTTTTAAGAGTGAAGGAAAGAACTTGTATTATTTGGATGAAACTTGGTTCGACACCCACGATATAGTTAAAAAATGTTGGACCGATGTTAGTAAAAATTGCGTCACCAATGTTCCTCCCTCTAGAGTGAAGAGAATTTGTATTTTACATTGTGGGGGAGAATGAGGATGGGTAGAAGATTCTTTATTACTCTCGGCTAAGAGTGTAAGTGACTGTCGCTTAGATTATTATCAAGATATGGACAGTACTTTGTTTGAAAAGTGGTTTGAGCAGCAATTACTACCTAAATTCAAAAGAAATAGCATTAATATTTTGGATATTGCTCCGTATCATTATAGACTAAAGAGTAAAATTCCAAACACTAATTTAAACAAACCTGAAATTCAAGAATTTTTATCAAAACATGAAATATGTTTTATGGATTCTTACACAAAAACAACTTGTAGAACTATTAAAATTGGTTAAATGTGAAAAAAATTATGTTATCGACAGGCTAGCTGAAAATTATGGTCATGAAGTATAGCGATTACCTCTTTACTATTGTGTTGTACTGAATCCAATAGAATTGTTGTGGTCTCAAATAAAAAATAATTTGAGGAAAAATAATAATTCTCCTAAATCATTTTCGACTGTTGAAGATTTAATTAAGACCGAATGTAATATTATTACAGCAGATAATTGGAAAAAATGTATAGAGCATATCAAAAAACTAGAAGAAAAATGCTTACAGTTCCAAAACATTATAATAGAGTTATTATAGATTTAAACGATAGCGATGATAGTGATACCGATTTAAATGTAGACGATAGTGATGTTTAAAATTATTTTTTTTGCATTTTTTCACTATGTTAAATATATATTTTAATATAAAAGTATTACTTATATGTATTTTTTTTACTTTGTGGGATTGCCGTAATTTTGATATAATGTATCCGACTATATTGTATACAACTATACCTAGAAGATTAAATACGAAATATTAGTGTTACCCTGGCAAGTCTACTTTCTTGCCCTTCTTTCCATCTCTTCACGGTTTGTATATGGGAGTGACATTTGACAATTTTCGCAAATATTGTAGTTGGTCACCAAAAAGATCCCCAGGCCCTAAGAGTCTAAGGCCTTACGCCTTCCTAGCCAATTGGTCAGCAATGCGGTTGCCTTTGTTCCGGTTGTGTCCTTGAACCTACCTTAGAATGATTTTATTACCATCCGGAGCTTAAGTTAGTGGCTCGTAAGACTCCATTACTAATCCTGATATGACACGTGGTCTATTCAACGTTAGTAGCCCTTGTCTGCTATCTGTGCATATTATTATAGTTTTCCCGGCTATACCTTTTTGAGTTACCTCTTTTGCGGCTATGGGGATACGAGTCAGTTCTGTCTGAACTACGCTGGCATTTTTGCCCATACACCACTTTATTCTTAGGTTCAGTGATCTGGAGTATATCCCTCATCCTGAGCCTTCTTCCCTTTTGGAGCCATCGGTGTATATTCAATACGCAATTGCCACGTTTGACTTCGTATACTGTTTTTTTGTTACGATTTTGTAGGGTTTGTAAAAGACAAACTTTGGTTTAATTGAGTCGCAGCGTGCCTGTAGCAGCAATAACACATCCAGCTCTCCCCGCCAGAAACGAGTTCTCAATTGTCCCATTACTACATCAAGGTTTGCAATAGCTGAGCGCAGTTGCATCATTGTCACCAGCGCCACCTCTTTGACCTATATGTCTAGAGGGGTAATGCCAATTATCAACTCTTTTACAGCAGTTGGTGCTGTTTTCACGGCACCTATTATATTTATGCAAGCCATCCGTCCGCTGAATATGGTTTAGTTTGTTAAAGTGTTGTTACCTTTAGCACTTTTGGTACCCTAGCAATAGCTCTGTAAGTTATCCTAATGACAGCAGTGTAGATCCAGGCGATGACCCCGGGCGAAAGGTCCCATGTACGTCTGACCGTTCGTCGACACTGCATATAGGCAATATGTGTTCTTTTAACTCTACCATCTAAGTGCATAGGTGAAGAGGACCATCTCTGTCTTCTTGGGATTTATAGAGAGTGAGTGTTCCTTGCACCCTGTTTCTATTAGTCGGGGAGCAACTTGTAATCTCTCACATCGTGTGTTCTCAAACGTACCGCTTTACACCACAGCAATATCGTCTGCATAGGCTATTGTGTAAAACTCGTTGCTGCTGAGTTGGTCAACCAAGGTGTCTAGAGCAATGTTCCAGAGGAGTGGTAATAGCACCCCTCTATGTGGACACCTCCTCGAAACCATGCCTATAACAGATGTTATGCTTATTGTTCTATTATAAGCCATACTGAATATCCATTCGCTCACGGTCAGGGGAACATTCGTCTAAGTTTCAGCTCTCAATGTTAATCTTCTTCTTCTTTAAGTTCCATCTTTTATCGAAGGTTGGAAATCATCATAACTATGCGGACCCTGTTGACTGCCGCTCTACATAGTTCTGCACTACTGCATTCAAACCATTTCCTTAAGTTCTTAAGCTACGATATTCTTCGTCTTCCCACATTTCGCGTTCCTTGAATTTTGCCTTGCATAATAAGCTGCAATAATGAGTATCCTTGCACTCTCATAACATGGCCTTAGTACTACTCAAGTTTTCTTCTTTTGATAGTCAATATTATTTCAGCTTAATTTCCGTAGAGTTATTATTAATATTCGAAGGATTATTCTGTAACACCGAAATTCAAAGGCGGCCAATTTATTTAATGTTAAAAAACAATGGAAATATTGTTTTAATGGGGGTACTGGATTTTTGAAAAGTGTTTTTTTTTTCACTAGCTTTTCATTGATCCAACATAAATGTATTACATGAAAACTGTAAAATTTATTATAAATGTTTATAAGCTAAAAAGTCATTCCTTTTTCAAACTGGTTTTTAATAACAAATTTAATAAAATCTTGAGATTTTTTTTAATAAACCTTAAAAATAAAGCCTCAAATTATCGATTGCGATTTACAAAATACCTCTAGAGTGACTCTTTGGGCAAGGACAATTGTTTCAATAATCGCTTTCCGGGATAAACAATTGAAATTGAATAACTTATAAGCAAAAGTCAAAAGAGTGTTTCTGTAACATCCCGGCCAAACTTCTTGACAGCAGCCCTAATAAACTGTGTTTTTTGTTTATATCAATCAATTATATCCAGTATTTCTTATATATATATATATATATATATATATATACATATATATATATATATATATGTATATATATATATATATATATATATGTATATATTTATATATGTATATATATATATATATATATATATATATATATATACATATATATATGTATATATATATATATATATATATATATATATATATATATATATGTATATATTTATATATGTATATATATATATATATATATGTATATATATATATATATATATATATATATATATATATGATCTCCATTTTGTTAATGTATACAATGTATACCTTGGACAACTAAAACTTTTCTCTTATTGTATCTATTATTAAATTAAATAAATAACACACATTTAAAAATATATTTATCTTTTTAATATTAAATAACATCATAAATATTTTAGAGAAACAATTACATCAGTAGTTTCTCCTACAACGTTTCTCCTCAAGAACTCCTTAATATTTGTCAAAGTACAGTAAAGCCGATGACCACCAATCACCAGCTAACCATAACGGAGCTTTAAGTATATTTCCACTTATATAAGAACATTCCTGGTATCGGCATTATTTATTTTACCGTACCGGAGACTGATCATATTACGAACGAAATGGTCTTGCACAGAATGGGAAGAGACAGAGACCACCATTAAAAGGTGAAAGATAGCCTATTTGGGGCACATACTTAGAAATGATATGTACGAATTTTTGCAGCTGTTTATGAATGGTAAAATCGAAGGAAAAAGGGGTCCTGATAGACGACAAATATCCTGGCTGAAAAACATTCGCGACTGGACCGGGTTAAACACACAGACGCTTTTAAGAAAAGCAAAAGATAAAGACGAATTTGCAATGGTTATAGCCAACCTTCATTAGTGGAGGCGGCACTAGAAGAAGAAGAAGTACCGGAGACCTAAGTATGCATAGTTAATTGTTATATGCAAAATCGGTCGTGTGCGGTAGAATAAATTGATTGTTAGTCTTTTTATATTATATTTCTTTACCTAAATTGTACTTTATGTAGCTTTCCCTACAACTAAATGTTCATTTTTTGGGTTATTTCCTATTTTACGAAATAGAAATGTAATTTAACAAATGCAAATTGATTTACTTGTAAAGTTTAATAGTTGATATTTGTAGTAGTGCTGCAAATGTTAACAAGCATATATTTTGTAGTAATGAACAAGTTGTATTAGGTTTATTTATTTATTTTAAACGAAGAATTAATGAATGTGAATTTTTAATCAAGAGCTTATTGATATAATTTATATAAGTGAATGTAATAGTAATCTCTTACTAGCAGGAAGAGTTTATCATGAAATATATCTGGAGCGCTCACTACGTGACAAAAGAAAATTCGAGAAGGTTATGTATCGATTTAATCTTACTGGTATTGTAGCTTATGGGATAAAATGAAAAATGGAAACTATTGTTATAAAGATTTCCTATTTTGAGATTAAACGAATATGCACTCATTCTATAAAATTGTATATTTAAAATGAGATCATTTAAATTAATACAAAGAAAAATTTTCCATATTAAATGGATTTTCTCTAGAGAAAAGCATTTCCTACTGAATCAAATAATCAAACGAGGCGATTGCTAAATGTAAGAGACTTGTATTGTTGCAGACTATGTAATCTGGAGAGTATGCTTTTCAGGAAACAGTCAACAGCGATACTTATGTAGACTTTCTGCAAAACAATTTACCAATATAAAAAAAATGCGATTAGGTTTTATAGTAATGTATAATCAGAACTGGTCCGTTTCTGCGGTTTGACGCTCACCCGCTCATTGCGTCTGTTGCGGTGGTTTACATTATATGTACTTAGATTCCTAGATTTGTTCTGTATTATATAAAATAGCACTTGAAGAATCAGTGGTAGCTATAATAAGCTCTAGTTCAGTGTTGCTAGAGTTATTTTTCTTACTTATAAGCAATGGGTATTATGAGTATGGGTACCTGACTAGCGTATGCCTGCACCGAGGTGAAGGTCGTTGAGTGGTAAACATAGCTACCAGTGATCATTTGTGAAGAGTACTTTACCGGTGTAAATGTTACAGTAATTTATTCTGGTCTATTGATTAAAATATTGGATAGTAATCAGTGTAGTAGTGTACAATATAGCGTGAAGAACGTTTTGCTATAACAACGAGTAAGTATTATTACTTTTTAAAAGTTATTACAAACTGTTCAACATTGCCAACAAACCTAACATATTCTTTTTAGAAATTTGACAATTATTTTCCATGAATACAAAAATAAATGAAGGAATTTCATTTTGTGAGAATGTCACTGTACCTTTTAGTCTTTCTAATGGGAATGAGATATCGTTTGTAAGTTTTTGCGTAAAGATATTCTGGATGAATATTGATGATGATGAGGATGATAAAGATTATTGTGTTGAAGGGATGTGTACCAAAATGACAAAAACGTACATATATTCATCTGACAGTAACACAAGCACGATTCAGGGTTGTATAATTTGTATTTTTGTTTTCACAGACATGAATTAAATTATTGTTTTTTAACGTAATTGACCAAAAGTGCCCATTCGAAACAAGAGATGAAAAGTAGGGAAAATGATTTTAATTAAATAAATAGTATTTACAAAAGATTATTTTATTTTATCTTATTTTAATTATAGTAACGACAGTTTATTTGTTTTTCGGTAAGAATATCATATACCATGAATCACAGAAATCAGTAGAAAATATTGCTTATTTAAATCATGCACTTTGTCGGCTAATAAAGATTTAAAAGCAAATAAACGGACCTCTTGGAATGCATATATCTAATTACTATTTGCAACTTAAAATAATACGGTGTACGTATGTCAGCGATTTTATGTCGTTCTCTGAGACTACATATTGATAATAAGGCTTTGTGGTTCTTCAGTTGTTATTCTGACTTTACAGTTAAATGTTAATTGAAAATGGAAATTCGAAAAATATATCGACAATCTAGTAAACCGCATGCCTGAGAGTTTTGGCAACACTGATCTCCATAAGCCTAATGTTATTTTCTTAACGTGGAACGTTGTATAGCTGCTGGTATTTGAAAGAAAGGTTCTCAGAATGATATTTGGCCCTCAAAGAGATGAATTGACAGGAGAGTAGAATAGGTGCAGCAACGCGGTATTGGAGACTCTGTATGGTACTGAAAACATCGTAAGGTAATCAAATAAGATATACAGGTCATGTAGTAAGATCAGAGAAAGGCAAAGTGCTAAAGTCAGTGTTTTTTAAGATATTAGACGGTAGAAGGTCAGTAGCCTATCCTACAAAACGATAGAAGGATCGTGTTGATGCCGATTTATTGAGGATTGGGGTACAATAATGGGAAATAAAATCGCAAGACGGTAGAAGATGGAGGGCTACAGTGGATGCGGCGAAGTCTCAACCCGAGTTATAAAGCCAGTCAAAACGAGGAAGATGAATACTGCGTAGCAGTACGGCTGAATAAATAGCGTACATGTAAACAATATCGATGTCCAACTATAAGAGTAATATCTGGTACTGGTAAAACTACTCTAATAAGATGGCTTCATATTCTGAGTAATATAGTACCTTCAGATATCCGACATACAGCAGCGCTGGCAAGAGAATATCAGAAAATTATGTCAAATACTCGCCTGATGATTCACCGAGATATCCCGCAGATCACAAGAAACCACAAACGACTGAAGTTCAGGCGACTTTCTTTTCAAATCGCTCAAACAATGAGTGATAACTGTAACAAGCAAGAGCAATGCATAACAAGATGTATGCCAACAACAGATTTAGGTATCATTAAAATAATAACTCTATCTAGTGGATTCACTAGATCGAATCTCCCACGCCCTCTATGGACAAAAATGCACCGGATACGCAATGATAACTGTCTAATTCGTAGATACAGTGAAGAGCTTCAGAATTTTGCAGAACGTTAGCCAAGTGCATTGAGTGACTGTGCAATTTATACATTGATGTTTAGTTTGTGAAATAACTTATGTTGTGTTAGGTCCTTTACAATTTCTTTTTTATTGCCTATTGTTTTATTTTCCATCTGTAATATCTTATAATATCGTGTTGTAAACGATCCATACTCTAAACAAAACAAATAAAATTATCTTTTTCGGCCCAAAAATAATAAGATATTAACTCCAATGTTTATCATTTTTTTAATACTTGCCCCAACATATTTGCTATGCCATGAAACTTAAATTAATAAATGTTTGGGTAACTAAACTAAGGCACCTTTTTATAGCATGTATTAGATGTTAATGACATTATCAATAAAAATGCTGGATAGGCGCCATTTTAAATGGGATTATATAGCAAAAGGGAAGGATGAACAATGAGATGGAAATTTTAAATTCAATAAAAACAAGAAAATTAGAATATCTCGGACATATTACACGTGGAGAGAAATACACCTTGCTCCAACTGATTATGCAGGGAAAGATCCAAGGAAAGAGAAGCATAGGGAGGCGTAGAATGTCATGGCTGCGCAACCTGAGAGAGTGGTACGGATGTACATCAAATGAACTTTTCAGAGCAGCCGTCTCAAAAGTCCGAATAGCTATGATGATTGCCGACCTCCGCCGCGGAGATGGCACTTGAAGAAGATAGAGCAAAAAATATAACAATTGAAAGCTTTTGTGTCATTTAGTATATTTTAAAATGTTTGTTGAGATTCCGTTATGAGCTTCAACTTGGCCATTGTTCAATATTTAATGGCGAGATTATGGAAAAAGTATGGACTACCCCTAATAATCTAGGAGGTACTTGCAAATTTTAATTACGTTAATTACGTTTTTATGTTACTTAATCTTGTAATATACTAACAGGCATAATAAAATGAATTATAAATTGTTTTTGTTGGTTTAGGGCAAAATATGTAAAATCCCTTTTAAGCTCAAAGATTCTTTAATATTTTATACTTCAATTAACAATCTTTCAATACACTGAAAATTTTATAAACCAAACAATGTCTCTCGCGTAAAATTCAATAAAATGTTATGAACCAGTGTAAATTATTTTATTTAATCTATTAGGTTCAATATAAATATAAAAACCTACTGCTTTTAAGTATAATACATAATAAATGTTAGCTAGGTATTTCCGTTTCAATCCGTTTATATTTTAACAGAAAATGTAAAAAATTCATAAATATTGAAAGCAGATACAGTTAAATACTCGAACTCGTACATATGGTTCTGAATGCATAAACAGGAAAATTTAAATTGTGTAAATACATAAAACCGCAAAAGCGATTGGGCTTGCTATTGTCGACATTTTGGCCATTTCAGCTGTTTTGCACAAAAGCTATTTTATTTTCCACAATGATATCGGTAGTAAAATGATTTTAACTAAAACATTCATTAAGTTTAGTGTAATTTTAAAAATAAAATCGATCTTATACCGGTTTAAGTCTAACTTTTAGCATTTTCACTAAAAAAAGTACAACAAACTTCTAAAAAAAAACACCCGTGCAGTGGTTTAATAACGAATTAAGTTTTCGCAGATCAAATCTTTCTCTTATTAAACATGTTGCTGCTGCCACTAAGGAACCCGATGGGTTCAAAGTATATAAACAACAAAAATTTTAATATAACCGACAATTAAAAAATGCTAAAAAGTTCTTACTTGCACAGCTTACTGTGATTTTATTATTAATTCCAATAATAACCCTCGAGCCTACTGTAAAATAGTAAATTTCGAAAGAAACAATGTCAGCTCCAGTTCGGTACAACCTGATCTACTTCCAGACGAAATAAATCAATTTTTTTATTACAGTCGTAGAGAACATAATTACATCCCTTCCCACTATTCACATCGATGTCCCCTTCAGTTACAGAAATCATTCTTCTCCGAGCAAGTCCTTTTTTTCGCCCAGTTGTAGAAGAAAAGATCTCTCAAATAATTAAGTCTATTAATAATTCCAATTGTAGGGACGTTCACAAAATTAATAGCACGATTATAAAAGAAACTTAGCAAATAGTTTTAACACCTTTTACTCATTCTATTAATTTAATTCTACCAAGTGTATTATTTCCTGAAGTACTAAAATACTCAAAAGTACTACCTATCTATAAAAAAGTTAATTTCTCAAAAACTGACAATTACAGACCTATATGCATTATTTCTACTTTTGGGAAAGTGATTGGAAAGGTTACGAAAAAATAATAATATTCCTATTTTGAGTACAATAGTTATTTTAGTAACTCACATTATGGATTTAGAAGGGCTCGTTCTACTACGAACGAGGTATATAATGTGAGCGAGATGATTGAAGGGCTTGAACAAGGAAATCGCATAGCAATTTTCCTTTGCGAGTTGTGGAAGGCTTTTAATGCGTTTCACACAACATTTTGCTCCACAAATTATATAACTATGGAATCAGAGGTATCCCTCTGATCCTGTTAGTGATTGCATGGTAAATCATGAAACCCTCAGGAAACCATGAGAAAAAAACCTTATGATACTATCCCGACATGGTAAGTATTTGGTCTTATATTTAGTTTACTATCACTAAACACAAAACTTTGAATTTATATGTATGTTATTTAAAAAAAATGATCATCGATATGTTATTGACTTACTAATAGTGGTATTTACTTTTTATTGATTTCCTCTTTTAATGTGGGTAACCAAATCCTACTGCCCTCTGCCGAGGAATATGCGACTCACTTGGTCTCATTTAGTATAATTAGAGCCACTTCTTTGATGTTTATCTTTTTAACATCTATTTCTTTTAAGGCTATACTTTAATCTTTCCATTGAACCCTATGTTCATTTTCCCATGCATTTTTACATATTTGAGATCTATCAAATTCTCTATTTTTAATATAATATTGATGTTCACTTATTCTAATATTGAATGGTCTTGATGTTTCACCTAAATAAAAATGATCGCCTTCACAAGGTATTTTATAAATACAATTCTTCGTTCTTTTTTATTTATTGTTAGGTTTAGTTTTAGATAAAATAGATCTTACTGTGTTTGTTGTTTTAAATGATGTTGAAATGATATATTTACTTCTTATTGTTTTAAGTTTTCGCGATAATCCTTCTATGCATGGTTTTTTTATTTTCCTCGTAATATTTCCTCGTAAATTAATAAACCAGATGTCTACTTTAAAATGTATAATATATGTCTCTAAGTAACAAATGTATTATAAATATTTCACTAAGTAACAAAAAACAAAATTTGCTTAATTTATTAATGTTTGTATTTTGAGAACGATTTTCGAAGTGGAAATCCAAACGTTAAAAGTAAACTTATTTTAAACTTATATTGTGGCCCAACGAAAATAGTAATTGCATCCTTTTAACAATCATTTCAATATAAACTTTGATATCCGATACAATTTATAAACTCAAAGATCGTCATAACATCTTATATACTAAAACGCTAAGCCCTTTTCTTGTCCACCACTTTACTCAAAAACCATATTAGATAATTAAAATATTTTTTCGGAATATTATTAGTATTACCTATGAGATTGTCAAGATATACTTTTGGTATAAAAATTCACTTCCGGTTTTGAGATGACCGGAAGTTAAAATTTACTTTAAGTTTTAGACCCCACAATGTATATATGGATCGAAAGATCTCGTCGAGACGAATCTAAATATGTACTTCCGGTTGCGATCCGATACCGGAAGTGACCCGAAACGCACATAAAACGTCAAGATAGAGCAAATCTGACACCGGATTCGTGATTAGCATGCAAAATTAACTGCTAAATGATATCCATGTCGACATTTGATGAACTAAAAATTGCATTGCGGTTTTGAGGTCGACTTCCGGTTTCGTTTTTATTAGTCAAATCAATAGAGAATTCAATGTAGAGTTCAAAAATGTAAGTTCACGAAATTATCATTTATAGTTTTTGAGTTATTGATAAAAATATTTTTACTTCCGGTCATTGTATATATTGTATATTTTTCTCGCAAAATAAAAATTTCATTTAAAAAACTCGATGTTGAGTTGGTCCGCTAGTAAGTTCTAAATCATCATAATAGAACTACACGATTATCATTTAAACTAGGTACTTTAAAACTTTATTAGATAATTCCAGATAGAAGGCAATTAAAGCCATATACCCCATATAACCTAGACCAATCGATCTTCTGAGCCATAGGTGATGCTGTTACCAATATTATGAATTAATTGATTATAATTTAATATAATTATTCGACTATAATAAAACAATTTAATTATTGTAAATAATTGTACAAATTGTTATCAAAAAGAAAATATTTTAAAAACTAATTGTATTTTCTGTAATGACGAAGATATTGAATGGAAACAATATTTGTAGTAAATTTTTGTCACCGTGCCAAATAGTAAAAACACAATTAACATACCTCCATTGTCCTGTAAAATCTAACTGTATTTACAAACAAACCATAAAATTACATAAACATAGACTATTTTAATATTTTATCTCTTGTGGCTTGCAACGGCGCGGCGGCCAAAACAAACACAGGCGTACTAAATAATATAGTATAATGATAGTTGTCAACGATTACTTAGTTCAAGATGTAAAAAATCAATAGTTATAAAACATCAAGAGTTTATTAAAGTTTTGTCAAGATTTTCTGTTAGATAGTATGTAGATAGAGAATAATTGACGTAACTGAGGTGTGTTGTCAATAATAAAAAGATATAAATGACCGCCTTTTTTTACCTTTTTGACGTGCCTGTTTATATATTTATAAAACTTTTATCCCACTTATTTTTATTTTATTTTTAATCAATATATTTAATTTTATCTAAATACAGTACGGTCGCGTTAATCCGAACCCAAGGTCGTCCGAATGACGCGGTAGTCCGAACGGGCTCGCTCGACTTCTTCTTCCTCTCCCACGATTTCTTGTTCTTAAGGTGCTGTGCATTTCTGCGCAGGCGTCCACCGTACATCGACTTGTCAGGTGAGATGTTAAATAGTCAGAATTAAATAATTCTGTTTTTAGCAGCATTGCGAAGCATTTCATAGCTGTGGATTCCTGTCCATTGTCGAATATTGCGCAGCCATGACATTTTTTTACAAAAAGAGGTTAATCTTTGTATATGGGTATATTTTATAAAAACCCTTAAAAGGGCTACATTAAAAACACGAACGTTTTCGGAACAACAGTTCCATCATCAGGTTAAAATACAGGTTACCATGCCTGAGCCACCAAAATATTTGGGTAAAAACCCTTTAAAATATATTATGTTACCAAAGATTGTACATGATGTAGATAATATTATTTGATGTTAAACTTCAAGTTTGTTAATGGAACTGTCCTTTAACATCCATGCTTCCATTCCGTACAAGAGAACAGGCCACACGTAACACTTAAGCATCTTATATCGAAGGTTGAAGTCAGAAAATTGTTCAACTCTGCTCTTTATTTCATTCTCGGGGTCCCAACCCTCGTTCAGCAAACAACCCAAGTATTTAAATTGCCTGACCTGTTCGATTTCTTCTCCAGAGACATATATCTTTGCGTTGGGGTAATTATTTCTACTTATAATCATTTTTTTGTCTTCTTGGTATTTATTTTCAAACTCCGAGCTTCACTTGCAAGAGTTAGATCATTTAAAAGGCATTGAAGATGACGCTTTAATCGACATGAATCGACGAATCTACATGAATTAACATGACGAACATCGGTTTTTACTTTCCTTGCCCATCTACATATTATTTAGTTCTGTTAGGGCTTTCGTATCACGATGGCTCCACGTAAACACGTGACTTTGACTATAACAAAAGACCAAAAATCTCAAGTTGATTCAGCAAGAAACTATCTACAATTTCATTTTAAAACAGTTCGGTATTAGCAAATCTACTAATTAACTCTACAGACATTAAGAAGAACAAAGAAAACATTAAAAGTTTGTCAGCGAAACGGAAAGCGATACAGGGAAGAGGAAAACCATCAAACCCCCCGAATATCCGATGGTTGAAAGTGCGTTGTTCATGTGGTTCCTACAACAGCGAAAAAAGCATGTTCCGGTGAGTGGTGAAATGTTGTGTGAAAAATCCCGTCACCAAGCTTTTACCAACTTCGAACGACGTCATGGAGTTAAAGATCTCAAAATTACTGGTGAGATACTTTCGAGTAATGCCGACGGCATCGAATCCTTCCGAACTGCATTTGAAAGACTTGTGATTACAAACAATTTGACACCTGAGCAAATTTACAATACAGATGAAAGTGGGTTATTTTGGCGCATGTTACCAGACCATACATTGGTCTCATCTCAAAAAAGAACGCTCCTAGTCGAAACATTATGAAAAAAAGAAACATCTTTATGCCTTGTGCAAATGCTTCAGGAACTCACAAACTTCGTTTGCTTGTTATGGGGACGGCTAACAAGCCTCGTGCATTCAAATCTGTTGATCTTTATGCCTTGTGCAAATGCTTCAGGAACTCACAAACTTCGTTTGCTTGTTATGGGGACGGCTAACAAGCCTCGTGCAGTCAAATCTGTTGATCTTCCCGTATGATATCGAGGGCAAAAAGTGCATGGGTGACAAGAGATTTGTTATTGGATTGGTCCAAAACTGAATTCGTCCCTGATGTTCGTCGACATCTCGCACATGTGAACCTCCCTCAGGAGGCAGTGTTTCTGCTGGACAACTGCCCTGATCATCCATCCGCTGATGAACTTCTGATGAAAATTTTTGCTATGGTATTACCATCCAACACGACAGCTATGACTCAATCGATGGACCAGAATGTCATCCGGAACTCAAAACTGCGCTATCGAAAAGCTTTACTCTCCAACATTCTTGCTGACCAGCAAAGTAGAACAAACGTGGTAGTAGCTTTGAAGAAAAGTAATCTCAAGGACATAGATTTAAATTTGGCAAATTGTTGGTCATCCACGGATGAAGAAATTGTAAGGGATATTTAAAATAAATAAACGGAAGAAGAGGATGTCGATGATGAACCAGCTGCTTCAAAAACTTCTGCTGCTGAATCTGTTAAAGCCTTGAACAGGACCATCATTTGGGCAGAAGACAATCTCAACAGCAGCGAGGAGACCATGATGCTGAGGCGTATAAGAGACAGCGTTTGATCAGCACGTCTAGACTGGCGTCCAGAAAAAAATTACAGATTTTGTTACTGCTCCCCATTGAAAATTATATAGATAATACTTAATTATTAAATATATTGTATATATATTTGTATAATATAATATTTTATTTTTATACATAAAGCATTTTCAGTCATTTTCATTGTTTTTTTGCAGTTTTTCTCCCAATAAAAAACTCATAGGTAATCCGAATGATGTAATCATCCGAACAACCTGTTTTCCCGATTCCGTTCAGATTAACGCAACCGTACTGTATAACTAAAGACAAAAGAGCACAACAGGGGACAGGGGACAGGGGACAGGGCACAAACAAGACCACGCTAAAGATCAAAGATATAATTAAAGATCTCGTTGCATGAACCGGACAACTCCATTTTTAACCGAAATTAAGTTATTACACTAATATACAAAATTTGAATTTGCGCATATTTTGGTTGAGGAATCGAGCAAATCCAACGCATCTTCATTAAGTTAGCATAACAAACGATTTTTCTGATCAACCATTACGGTGGAAGAATCAGGCAAGTCCAGAAGTTATCTGATTTTAGCACCGAAATGTATTGTATCGCATGTAGTGGGAGATGTCGGAGTAGGAATAACGCTCACTGGTCCGGTGGTACTGGTGTTTATGTGTTTTGTTTTCAGTTTTGAGATTTTGTTAATAAGAATACGTTGTATTCTTATTGTACTTTTCAAGATTCGGGTAGTGAATATGCTCTGAGTGATTTGGATCAACCTAGTACAAGTCGTGCGTCAAAAAAAGGAAAATTAAAACAAAAAAAAGTGAGTTCACAGATGTTTAAATCGGACAACATTAACAGAGAAGAGAGGTAGAAAATGAGTAAGAAACGGGTAAGTGGGTGGAAAGGAAATGTAAGGAAATTGTTGAAAGCCTGTGAAGCAGAGCATCTTAATTCAGTTAAAAAAAATTTCATATTCGTAAATCTAAGATGTTTTAGAAAAAATTAAAAGAAGTGACCATCCTCAATGAAGAAGACGAGTCTATCGAAATATTATGTTTCGACTTCAAGTAGAATTTGCCTTTACCTCATGTTCCAGCAGAAGACGTGTTTTACAAAAGGTGTATGATGAGCAGACCGCTAAGAAACAAAGTAACGAAGTCATATCCTGTCTTGATCATTATGTACATACATTATTGCCTGATTCAGTAAGTGAGCTATGCATTATTAAACAATACATTTGCACAGAACAAAAATCAAACGTTAGTGAAATATCTGTTTACTTTGGTTAATGAAAACAAACAAAATAGTCAAATATATCACCAGTACCCCGAGTCAAGTCACAGTTTTCTACCATGTGATAGGTAGAAAAAGGAAAACCATAGAAAAATTACAAGAAAGAAGAAAAGAATATATCTACCCTCAGAATGAATAAAGTTAGTAGAACAAACTTCGAAAAAATTTAAGGTAGTTCCTGTATAATAAGAGATTATCCTAAACTTCTTGGACCATTTTAAACAATTTTTAAATCAACCCCCAAAGAGCCTGAAAATAAAAGTTTGCTATATAAACCTATAGATTAATGGGATATACAAAAAATTATCAGTTTATTGAATGCTCTAAAGTTTGGGATTTGTTATTTCAACAAAAATTTTTATGAACCAAAAAGGAGATGTATCCATTCTTAATGCCTAATAATAAAGCATACTCAAAGCCTTTGGATATAAACCCTAAAAAAACTAGAGACTTAAGAGACTTTAAAGAACAATCATCTAGCTAGAGTACGGAGGATGGTCAAGAAATTGTGCAAAAATCAATACCTATCATTTATGCGTAAATGTATATTAGAATCTGCCTGCAACAAACAATATGGTTGTTGCAAAAATGGTCTAAAATGTACGTGAATATGCGAAAATTGTAACGGAGATAGCTACGATAATTATCCGCTTGTTAATCGTGATGAAAATGACTATCTGAATGAGAGTGACGACATTGATATTTTGATGTAATATTAAACGATGACGACAGTGAAATTACAAATTATATAAATAAAAAACTAAAAATTAATGAATATTATTAATATTAGTTATAAATTAATAAATAGTGTTAATATAACTTATAATATTAATAATAAATTATTAAATAAACTTTTTGAGTGTATTTTATATTTATTTTACACCGTATCCTTTAATTGAACATTCTATTCTTTAATTCAAAAATATTTAATAATGCATGCACTTAATACGTGTTATAAAATAAATATAATATGAATATTTAATTTTAAAATTCAAAGTTTAAATTTACTTTAAAAAAAATATCATCAAAATGAAGAGGATTAAAAGTAATTTAAAAAGAAATGTTAATAGTCCCCAAAGTGTAAATCGTAGCCAAAAAAAATATCACCGATGTTTACAAAAATTTCCGGTACCCCTGATAAAAAGAGCGAACTTGGTCCATCTTTAACGAAGATGCGATAAGTTGTCCCAAGCGCTGCTTTGAAGTGCGCCGGGTCGACAGGGGAACCAGCCAAAACCGAGCTGATTCGGCTACTCGAAAAAACAGTTAACTTTACTCATGTTTTTTGACTATAAATAGCAATTTTTATAAAATAAAAATTATGTCCTTATAAAATACAGTCCTTGCTACTACTATAGCACCAATTTTAATTCTAAATTGTTATAAACATAGTAGCTGTGATTTTTTAAAAAAATTAAGCCAACTTCACTTCTATTGGTCGTAGAAATTTTTTTTAAACTTTGTTGTAACTTCAGCTAGAAGAATCAATCAGATAAAAAATTTTTGAGCAATTATTTTTATTCCTACTTAAATTGACCAACAGGAGAATCCGTTTAAAGTTAGATATCTATCTTTTTTAGAAAAAAAGTTGTCTGTAAAATTTATATAAATTTAAGAATTTTTATAAACAATTAAACGTATCTCGATAAGGAATTGCCGATCGGACTTTAGGAAGTCTTATTTGATTTGTAAGTAAAAGAGCTACGATATAATGCTTTTTGCATATAAAATTAAATATTATTAAGAGGCGTAAACTAGAATATCTTGGACATATAATCAGAGGATCAAGATATGAGTTCCTTCGGCTAATTCTCAACGGTAAAATCGAAGGAAAGAAATGGATAGGACGGAAGTAACTCTCTTGGTTGAGGAATTTGCGGTAGTGGACAGGTTTGACAGCGGACCAATTGCTACACGTAGCGCAAGACCGAGATCAGTATAATAATATTATAAGCATGGTAGTCGCCGACGTTCCGTAGGGATATGGCACTCTAAGAAGAAGCATATAAAAAAGAATTTTTACAAGAAATCATTTTAAAAATAAAAATGCCGAATAATTCACATTTTGGACTTCAATCGTTAATTTTTCATAAACTTTTGGTCAAATTTAATGTAGCACAGCTCAAATTAAAGCTTTTTTATGTACTTTCCTTCAGTATTCTGATTTTTACCCAAAGATATTGATTTGGTACAATAAAAATAGAAATAACCAAAAAACACCGTTTTTGGCACCTTAAAAGTGTCATAATAGTTATTTACAGTCCATCTAATTTACAAACCGTTGCACGTCATCGGCGTCATAGCCCGTGACGTCACATGATACCAACACGAAATATTTAGGCGGTAGGTGTGTTCTTTTTTAGAATCACTTTGCCGAGTACACTGTCATTACAGCCACTAGACATATTTTATTATATACGCGTAGAAATAATATTTAAAGATTTCTATTAATGTTAACTTAAAGAAATACAGAATAATATGTTTCATTTAATTTGTATAAATGCATTATAAAGTTTTTATGAAGAACATTTGTTCGGAACACACTGTAACTGTAATCGAACGAAGGTGAAATTTTGGCATAAATTGGTAACACTTATTTGACAGTTGCGGTGTTGACACTTTAGTTTTGTTTTTATTATTTACTATTAATTAAACTATGTTGTTTTTTAAACAAGCGGCTCAAATTGTTTTTAACAAGATTATTTTTTAACTATTGTTTTGTTTCTATTTATTTACATTAAATATTAATTTATTTTGTTGTATACTGTTGTTGTACACTTTTGCAATAATTATGTGACCTATTTGATTTAAAATGGATTCAGGAATTTTTTATACTTTGGCAACTATGTCAACAACGATCTCTGACGTACATAATGACGTGCAACGGTTTGTAAATTAGATGGACTGTATATACCAAGGGTATTAAATAGATGTTTATGCCCAGAGGGCGACGATATTTGTAAGTCGCCAGAGGGCATATACATCTATTAATACCCGCGGTGCATACAAACTTTTGTGTCATACTAGTTCGTTATTCAATCTACAAATAAATATGTTCTAAGAAATCCGAAAATTCGATTTCATTTTGACAATATATTTACTATATAGTAGACATTCTATCGTCCGTGTTATGTTGCTACGCTACTGAAATGCTGTCAAATGTGTCAAACTAAAACCGTGAAAATGAAATATATTTTTGAGATCCCTAACCAAATTTTAAAAAAAAGCGGAAAAAGCAACGCAAAAGTTACTACCACATAAGTCAAGAGATGCCTACAGAAATGAATATGAAAAATTACAGCACTGGATGACAGAAAAACATGTAGAACACATGCCGTAAAGTACATTTATGTCCGCGCGGGCATAAAGTACACTATTACGTAGTTGGTAACTATGCAATAAAATCACAATAAACTAGTATGACATAAAAAAATTATAACCACCAGTTTGGACTTGCAAACACTTGGAGGCTACTCCAGGTATTATCCTGAATAATAACGCTGTGTTGGTTTTAAAACTTCACTATTTATTGCTCAAAATTATTAATGTTTGTCTCTACAGCTAGGTCTGTTATACCAAAAGTATAAGCACGAGAGAAAATAACTTTGGGTATATCCATTGTTATCAGTGAGATCGAAAAAGCAGCTATTTGCCTGTTTATAAAAATGTGGGTAAATATGATGATAGTATTTTCAATTACCCACGGATGAATGTGAATTTCTTTATTTTATTAAAAAACTTGACAGGGAAATCTGTCTTTCCTTTTCACCTGCTCTGTCAATCTTCAAATTAAGAAATGTTATTTCGATACCATATTCATGTTTATTGAGATTCAGATGCCGTATATCGAATGTGTGTAACGGTACATTTTTAAATTCATTATTTTGAATAATATACTAAAAATAGACACTTTGGAGCTCTATGACTTCAGAAACAATTGATTTATGAGTCTCAAGCTTTAGTAAATTTAACTGAAACCACTTTTTCATCAGTAAATAAGAAATTCACCAGGGATATTTGCACGAATACGACAACCAATGAGGCTAAGAGTTTAATCTTGTGCCACATTTCAGAGGGGTCATTTTAAAAATTTTTGAAGCAAAGCTTCTATGCTGGCGTCATCAGTCGTCACAAGTAGCGTCATAGAATAGTGGTTTTGACATATAGTCGCTACTCTCGATCAATTCGTTTCTAGTCATGATATACAATTTAGGTACTCTCAGGTTTAAATTAAAAACTGCATAAAAAATAGCTAACAAAATATATACATTAACTAAAGAGTAAAAAATTAAAAGATTATCTGTCACAAAAAGATTCGATTCGTAACGATTGTTAAAATTTAATAAAAGTCAGAAATGTCATCCGATTCATAACAACATTAAATCACCTGTATGAATTTTTATAATAATTCTCATTATTATTTTTTAAGCCCTTCTCTCTATTCGGATTGCCGAATATAGGTCTCTCCTAATTCTCGCCATTCATCTCTGTTGTTTATAAGACGTTTCCATTGGTCCTACAGTTCTTTTAATATCGTCACTCCAGCACATTTGCGGTCTTCCTCGTAGTCTTTTGGCTTTATATGACCGCCAATTCCCGATTTCTTTATTCCATCGACCATCCTTAAGACGTTCGTTATGTCTAGCCCATTTCCATTTCAGTTAAGCTGCCTGTTCGACAGCATATTTTACTTTTGTTCTATTACGAATGTCTTTATTGGTTTTATGGCCTTTGAGTGAGCATCTGTGGTTCGATAGCTCTCTGAGTTTTTCTGACCTTCTGCATGTTTATTTTAGTGAATGTCCAGGTTTAAGCTCCATATGTAAGTACAGGTAGGATACAGGAATTAAACACTTTGGTTCGAAGTCTTTGAGGTAAATTTTTATTTTTAAGTACGTATGAGAGTCCTCCGAATGCTGCCCATCCCATTTTTACACGTCTGCTTATTTCGGTAGCCTGATTTTCTTTGCTTACCTTCACATTTTGATTTGGATATGTATATTCACCTACGTGTTCTATCTCTGTTCCTTGGAAGTTTATTATAGGTTTATCATCTTTGTTTGACATTAGTTTAGTTTTGCTGAAATTCATTTTCAGTCCTTTTTTTAGGGATTCTGTGTGTAGCTCCTCAATCATCGTATTCAGTGCATTCCACGTGTCGGCTATTAGTACTACATCATCTGCGTATATAAGATGGTTCAAGTACCTTCCGTTAATAGAGATTTCCTTATTTACCCAGTCTATTAACTTGAAGATATCTTCTAGGGCAGCTGTAAATAATTTTGAAGATATTGTGTATCCTTGTCTTACGCCTCGGTTGATTTTTACTGGTCTTGTTTTGATTTCATTACTCAACGTCACTATCATTTCATCTTGTTCGTAAATATTCTATATTAATATTCTGTACCTGGAGTCGATCCGATTGTTGACTAATGCTTCTTCTATTGCCCACAGTTCTACGCTATCAAAAGCTTTTTCATAATCTATAAAAGCCAGACATAATGGGAGATTGTGTTCGTTAATCTTTTCTATTAGGATTTTCAAAGTATATAGATGGCTACAGGTGCTGTACCCTTTTCTAAATCCGGATTGTTCTACTGGTTGATACCTGTCAAATTTAATTGTTAACCTGTTTGTAATAATATTTGTAAAGGTTTTGTAAAGTTGTAAAAGAAGTGAAATTGGTCGTTACTTTTTCAGGTCTGTGGTGCCTCCCTTTTTGTGTATTACATAGTATTGTTTTAGCAGTATTCTATTGTTCGGGTATGTTGCCTTCAAATAGACATTTATTAAATAGTATTTTTTCTCATTATATAATTTCATATAAATACAATTATTATTTTTAAACATATTATTTAGTTTATATAATAATTTAATTTACTATCAAATGATATTTATTTATATTTTCAGTCTACAGTACCGCCTACTGCACTACTTTTCTTTGTAGGTTGGCGCCCATTTAAAATTTTGTTAGTGATACTGTATGTTATTGTTATTGTTCTGGTTTAATGTTATTCTATTACATATTTCTTGAGGTTGTATTAATGAAATCAAAAATATACGTTAAGATGTTTTATTTTTTTTGCATAAAACGGCGGCGGTGTCTCAATTCAATTCAAACATAGTTAAAATCCGTAAACTAATTTTCGAAATCAAAAATAGTTTTTAATTTTAAATCTCAGCGGCGTACCATTTTTTCCTTAAAAAATTGAGACCATTGCACGTATGAGGAAATATGGCGCCAATGAGGAATATTAAAAATTCTTAATTTTATAGTTAAAAATGCGCAATAACGCGCAGTTTCAGGCTTATAAATAAATCTTCAGTTTGTAAGAAAAAAACGAAGCATTTGCGGACATACGTATATAGCAACCTGTCACTATTTTTGATGCAGAATCAACCCCTAAAGTTTGTTGCAGTTATTTACTAACATTCTGTATATAATACAAATATTCATGATTCAAATGGACTACAAACAGAAACTTCACTGAGTAACAGAACCTCCAATAATTGAGGAGTATGATAACGCGATAAATAATAAAATTAAAATACGGAATATTAGTGTACGTAAAAATAAATCTGCAACGCAGTTGTAAATTATTACCAACATCTAGACTAAAATAAATAAAACAGCTGACAAATCTTAATAGTTTCCATAAAAAAAGTAAAAGAGTTCTTGAGCTTAAAAATTCATGTCCTGAATATGAATAATAATAGCTTTTCCTGTAGAAACAAATTTTAAAGCTGGCATAGAAGAGCAACGTGACTCGGTATGCTGGTATTTCAAAACAATATTCGTTTAAATATTTGTCAACGAGATGACTGTTATGTGGAGCTAAATAAAAATTCCTTTATACAACTCTTTTAAATGCACAGAATGAAATGGTTAAAATTCTTGGATTAAAAAATTTCGTCGTGTTTTCTATCCTTGAACAATTACATACGTGTGAAAACCTGATTAAATAAAGACAAGCAAGTATTCGACATAACAAAACAAATATATTTCAAGATGGTTTTTACATCTAAACAAGTATTTTTAGAATTTTAAGTGCGCCATGTGTAAAGTTCACCATATGATTGAATAACATTTTTTTACAGATGTATAGAAATGCAGTGCTTAACATTATATACATATTATAAAGTCCAAAGAAGTAACGGGTAAATACCAGAGTAACATATTAACTGGGAAACAACCCTGTACTAGGATTGTCTCATACATTGTGGCCTGGGAGGCACATTTGACTGCATCAAAATATTTAAATTTACTGCCGAATAATATTAAAATTTGGACGTAATTTTAATAGATTTTTTTCTTATTACAACATTAATTATATTTCAAGAAAAGTCTTTGTTAATACTTCTGTAATAAAACTATTCCTTAATGGAGAATATCTAAGAGCAAAACAATTTAGTCGCCACCACGATCTGCTCAGTTAGACTAGTATATTGTGCTCTAACTGCATCTAAATATTTAAATTTACTGCCGAATAATGTTAAGAATTGGATGTAATTCTAATAGATTTGTTTTTTGTTATTACAACATTAATTATATTTTAAGAAAAGTCATTCTTACGACTTATTTGACGAAACTATTCCTTATTGAAGAATATTGAAGAGCAAAACAATTTAGCCGCCACCACGATCTGCTCAGTTAGGCCCAAATTATGTTTATCTGTAGCAGCACGTCGACAACAAAATTTATGGTAATCTCCATGAAATTATGTTAAGGTATGTTGGGACAAGTGCGAATTTGGGGCAAGTGCTTCTTTTCGACTGAATAAAAACAATTCCTAAGATAATCATATAGAATATGATAAGCTATTTTGCCCTTCATACATTTCATTTCTACAACGAACTTTGGCTTTTGAAATGTCAAGCGTACAAATTTTCTTCTGTTTTTAACTGTTAAATCGAGTTGGTTTGACTTTTAAATATCACATTTGGCATTTGTGGACCTGTCGTATGACTCAATACCAAGATCAGAACTATGGGAGGCAATGTATAAATTAGCAATACAGGCGGAACTCATAGAAGCTACAAAAGCTCTGTATAAAGAAAATAAAGTGTCCATTAAAATGGGAATAAGAATCATAGGAGACTTCACCACAACAAAAGGGCTCCTGCAGGGTTGTTCCACATCTCCAACCCTATTTAAAATATACTTAGAGAAAGCCTTGACTACATGGAAAAGAAAATGCGAAGGCATGGGAGTACCGGTGCGAAATGAATAACTATATAGGTTAAGCTTTGCAGACGATCAAGTAGTGATTACACAAAACCAAGAAAACCTCAGTTACATGATGAAAAACTACAAGAAAAATCTACCAATGCTGGCCTAGATATTAACCTCGCGAAAACAGAGTACCTATCTACAAGTGAAAAAGACATAGAAGATCTACAGATTTACGACAACGTAACAATCAAAGGAAAGGATAAATTCAAATACTTGGGGTTTATAATCACGAAAAAGGCAACAACAGAGGAAGAAATTAAGCAAAGATTAGGACAAACAAGAACAGCAATCTGACAACTTAACTCAGTATGGTGGGATAGATATCTAAATATGAGGACAAAAACACATATTTATAAAACATTAGTGCAAAGTATTATGACATATGGGGCTGAAAATTGGATTATAAACAATAAAAACAGCAGTAAGATAGTAGCAACAAAGATGGAATACCTGCGAAGATGCTGCAGAGTAACAAGAATGGATAGGAGAAGTAATGCACTAAAGCAAAGAACATCAATAGAAACAGACATACTAACATATATAGAACAAAAAAGACTAAAGTGGTATGGACCTGTAAGAAGAACTAGCGACAGCAGATGGATAAAAAGAATAACCGAATGGAGCCCCATGGGAAGGAGAAAAAAAGGACGACTCTGAAGATCCTGGAGAAACGAAGTAGACCACGCCATGAGTAAGAGAGATCTAAACGATGGAGAATGGGACAACAGAGAGAGATGGAAACGGTTGAGCGAGGGAAGGCAGTGAATACCGTAGAATCCCTGAATATATATAAATCGAGGTGATGATGAAATTTTCACTGGCAGATTATTAACTAAAACTAGCAGAATTTTCAGTATTTTATGGAAAAGGTAAATTATTAACTAGATAATTGTAAAAAAAACAGTATTTCTTAAAACTTATCTTACACGAATCTTTTAGTAGCAGAGACGCACTTGTCCCAAAAAATGTACTGGTAGTGGCAAGTGCATTATCATTATTGTAAATGCACACTTGTCCCGCAATCATGTAACGTGAGTTTTTTAAAATTTTAGATAATGGTACGCAATTATAAGAGAAAGAACCATACGGGTTTAGGGTATTCAAAGAATGCAGTGAACAAAATGTACGTAGGCTGATAATATTACGATAGATTTCCACTAATGCATAAATCGTATTTCCACGTAAAGTGTCATTATTGTACTATATTTCTAAATCAATTTTACGAAATAACGTAACTGGAAGAAGGGGGTAACAGAAGACCAACTAATCTACTATCAGAAAATGAATAAAAGATCGCATATTGTATAAGAACTATGTAAAAATGGAGGTTCGGTATATCCCGAAAGGATGAATTATCAAAGGTGGAAGATTTTGTTAAACTAAATAAGATGACTCAGTTTAAGAACGGCCGGTCAGGACCACATTGGTTTAATACATTTTGAAAGAAAAATAGACTGTCCATAAAAAAATTTCAAGTGGTTCAAGCAGCGAGACAAAAAGTTCTAGATCTTTTTGTAATTGGAAATTACTATGATTTAGTGAAGAATACGAGTAGGCCTTGCAGATAAACCAGGACAGTTATGGAACCTTGATGAGAACAGTTTTAGTTGCAATTCATCCAAAACAAAAATTGTTTTGGATGGATTCTTATTTATCCAGATGAGTCATCTCGAGTACTTCTTCTTCTTCTTTTTATATACACATGACTCTGTCTGTTTTTCAATGTGCCTCCAGTAAGTTCTCGTTCTATCGTTCATCGTTTCATCGTAAGTACTTCAGGAAGAGAAAATACCACCGTTTTAGTAGCATGCAGTATATAAGGGGAAAAGGCGACTGCGCAAATAGTATTTAAGGGTAAAAACGTTTATCATGAACGGACCGCCCACGAATTTGATCCAGAGAAGCCCTGTTGGTCTATGCGACAATCTAAAGTGAATGGATCAAAATCGAAGTGTTCCGGAGTTACTTTAAAGAGATTCTTGAGTCTTGAATGATATAATATTAAAATAATCGAGGATGCAATGAAAGAAAATGTTACAATTTTAAAACTTAAACCACACTCCAGCCATTTTTTTGCTGCCATTAGATTTGGTTGTCAAATCCCTTAAAGGCTCTTGGGTTATGAAACTAGTTAAGTGGTAAAGACAAAATCTTAGTAAAAAAGCAACGAAAAATATTTTCACTATTAATGCAACAGTTATGGTCTAACTTCAATCCTGACATAATACGAAGTGGTTTTAGATGGGCTGGAATTTACCCCTACAACAATACCGTCATTTCTAAAGACAAATATGATCCCATGATATAAAGGTGATACACAGAACATGTTACAGCCAAAAATTCGGTAGAAGTTGTTAATAAGACTATAATAACTAATTTTCCTAGAAATAATAATAGCTCTAATGAATTTGTCAAGACAATTGCTCTAACAAGTGGAATCACGTTCGAAGAACTCCTTTTATCGTCAATGATGGATGGTCAAATACAACAAAAAAGGGAGTAGTTTTAGGTGCTGAGATAGTTACCAGAATTATTAGATCGTCTAAAAAAAGGGAAAACAAAACAAACTCAAAAAGCGGTAAAAAATATTAAGACACGAAAATAAAAAATAGGCAACAAGAATCGGAGAGTGAAACAGACATTCAACCCGACCAATTGAAGAAAACGATGAAATCTTGGAAGACATAATAATAAGAATGGAGAAACGAAATGAGGAAAATCGCAGGGATGATAATGCTGATTGTAATGACTAGGTTTTGGTTCAATGTCCATGGAAAAGTGTTACCAAAGCCAGCTATTGGAAGACATGGGAAAATTACTTTTTCTATGGTTTTTAATAATTTTGTAACAGTCAAATCTTTTCAAGTTACTAAACATAAACTATGTCTTTCAGTTAAATATATATTTCCTGTTAATAAAGACGTTTAAACAAGAACAAGTCTGTCGTTCAATTACCTTTCAGTTGTTAACTCCCAATTAAATTAAAATAAATTAAATCTGAAAATAGCGTCTGAAAGAACATAGATGGGTAAAACGCAGTTGCTCCATATTATGTATAACTATTGCCAGTAACGTTTTAAATACCTGAAGTGCACTTACCGTTGGCATATGTGGTATGTGCGTATTCAGGAAAAACAAAATGCATGACAATAAGAAAGGGCGCATTTTTCAGAGTACAACTGCACGTAGATAATGCTCCAATCGAGCAAGTGAAAACATTCAAATACTTGGGAATGATGGTGAATGACCAATGGGATCCTCAACAAGAAATAAAATGCCGTACCGAACAAGCAAGACAAGCTTTTCTTAAATTTAAACCGCTACTTTGTAACCGCAATCTTTCCTTCAATCTCCGTTACACAATGGTTAAGTGCTATGTATGGTCCATATTGTTATACGGTATGGAGACATAAACGTTGAAAATATCTTCCATTAACAAGTTGGAAGCCTTTGAAATGTGGACCTTGCGAAGAATGCTCCGCATACCATGGACAGATAGGGTGAGAAACGAGGAAGTCCTAAGAAGAGCAAATACTGAGAGAGAATTGCTCAGCTTGATCAAGGCACGAAAGATTGGATACCTGGGCCACATCCTGAGAGGGGAAAAATACGCAATCCCTCAACTAATTATCCAAGGAAAGATTGAGGGCAAGAGAGGAGTAGGTCGCAAACAAATGTCGTGGCTGCGAAATATAAAGAACTGGACAGGCGTAACTAACACTGGCGAACTTTTGCATGCCGCAAAAGATAGACGTCTGACCTTAAGATAATTCGCCAACGCACTATAGGTGCACGGCACCATAAGAAGAAGAAGAGCGTATTCAGACGTCTAAAAAGTTGATAATTTCAGATACTTATTTAAAAAAAGGTTGCATGTACTTCAGAATAAGGCTCAGAAGAATCGAATAAAAATAATAACAGTGGGTGTCATATTCCATGAATTTTATATTTGGTAATATTTTATTTTTTAAGAAAGCATTTTTTCGGGTATACGGGCCCTAACTTACCTTAACGTTTAAAACAAATCCGACTGAAGATTACCGAAGTTTGAGATCGATAAAGTCAGTCATGTTAAAAACTTGAGACATCATTTTATGATGGTTTAGGAATTAGTCAGTTTTGAAGAAGGTTAAAAATTAAGTCATTATAAAGTTTAAAAATTCAGTCCATAAAAATGATATTTTTACCAGGGGTTCAAAATTAAAAGAGATACAATAAGAAACAAAAATAACAGGAGAAGAACAGCTATTTAATTGAATTTTATAATTAAGAAAAAAAACAGCTTCATGAGTGAGGTAAATTACAAGAAATAATGCAAGAAAAACAAGAAGAAAATTACTATAAATGGGATAGATCATTATTGCAAAAAAGAAAAGAAAAACGTGAATAGCGGCAAAGAAATTAGCAAGAAAAAAGCGGCTAAATTTATTTTAGGCTAATGTAATTTCTTGTACTACCCTACATCACGAATTGGTAAAATGAATTTTAGTTATGCTATTACTTTCTTAATACTTTTCGCACACCATGTATTTTACTTTTATGTTATGTTGTAATAGCAACTGTATACTAAATACTTGTCATAAAGCCAATAAACAAAAATATCTGCATGTGGTAGTATTTGTTTATAAATCTGGTTTAAATAAAGATTCCATAAATACCTTTTAGTGTTTCAGGATATGTTCAAAATATTACAGAATATATAAAATACGAGATTTTATATATAAACCGTATTTTTAACTAAAATTTATATAAATACTTTTAATATTTTTTTAATATCCCAATTTTAATACGATTTGCCTTTTATTCACAACAACGTCTAAGCAGTAAGTAATATCTAAAATAAAAAAACACTATCAGTTGAGAATACACTCAGATAAAATACTATCAGGTAAGATGAAAGACAAAAGTAAGAATTTAAATAAAATATTTGTATATGGCCCAAACGATGACGACTCGGTTTATAATAAGGATAAATCCTGGGAAGAATTAGCATTGGTCATGGAACAACCAAAGGGAATATATATTTGATAGGTGACTTCAATAGCAGAATAGGCGCAAATAACAAGGAATAATAAGAGGTATTAGGAAAATATGGAGAAACAGCACATAACAATTTAGTAATAACTAATACATTTTTTGAACACAAAAATATTCACGAGTACACAAGAGAAGTTAAAAGTAGAGAAGAGAAATCGATAATTAATTACATGTTAAGGTCGTGGCATATTATCATTCACGTTGTGTTTCCAGCACATAGCGTTTAGTTTCTGAAAAATATAATTTAAATGGTTTTAAATATGAACAACGCACACTGTCCGGAATATAGCGTTTCAGACAGTTAACGTTTCCGTTCAGTATATTTGAAATCAATATTTTATTGATGCTGACGGCTACGTAACGAGTCGTAACCGGTTGGTAAGGATAATGTGAATTAGATGTCCGTCGTTTTCCATCCGTTGTTTATTTAGATATTTGTTTAATTTTGATACAGAGTATTTAAAAAAAAAAATTTTGAGGCTATTTTGTCATTTATGCATGTGTTTTTATTGCTTTGTGATAATTAATCACGGAAGTGATAAACAATAAGGACTTCTGTACGGAAGTGATACCTCTTCTTTTTAAAAATACTTTTTGGTTTGATATGTATGGCTTCGTTAAATGTAGTATTTTGTTTTTTAACTGAAGGTGAAATTAAATTTAAAACATATTTAAACTGAATCCTATTCATTCTAAAATATCCATAATATTTTTCATCGTCATCAATTAATTCTTTGTATAAAGTCCAATAATCACATTCCTTCTTCCTTTCTCTTAGCATTGGATGTACTTCAAACCTTCTTTTTGACACAGTTTTTCATTCTTCATCGTTAAGTAGAAGAGCAATTGCACATAATTTTTGTCGAGAAAAGCGAGATCATATCTTCACCGAACCAAACTGAAACGTTCTGTGTATGAAAATGTGAACGCGCAGCCCAATTTCTGGAGTGGAAACGCTACGTGCCGGAAACTATACGTGCACGATAATATGCCGCGACCTTTAATGGAAAAAATAACATAAGAAATGTTATAGATACAAAAGTTAGAAAAGGTCCAGAAATAGAAAGTGAATAATATTTAGTAGTAATGAAAATAAAACAAAATAAGTCAGATAATAATAACATTAATAAACTGTAAGACAAGGAACAAGGATATTAAAGTATTAGGTCATACAAGTTAAGAAGTAAAGAAAATACTGAGAAGTATCAGATGAGCCTAAATCAAAAGCTAGGAAATACTGAAGAAAAGATAGATGGTCTAAACGTAGAACAACTATGGAACTACTTCAAAGAAGTAATAATGATTACAGACGACAGAAGTATGTGGAACAAGTGAGAAGAGCAATAAAAGAAAGCAAACTGCATGGTGGAATAAAGAAATAAAACAAATTAAAAGAACAAAAATTGCTTGGAAAATATATTTACAAAATAAAACACCAGAAAGCTATGAAGAATATAAAAAATATAGAAGATTAGTAAAATAATTTATTACAAAAGCAAAAAAGGATAAGTGGACCGAATTTGAAGAAATGATGGAAACAAACAGTAAAGATAATCAGAAATAATTGTTCTATGAAGTTTCAAATCAATGAGAAAAGAACAAATTTAAGACATAAAAACCATAAAGAATAAAACTGGCGAACTTCTCACAGAAGCAAATAAAATAATGAGAATATTTTCAAGAGCTGCTACAAACACACTTCTATCAAGAAGAAAACATCCTGTTGAACCAAATAATAGAAGATGATAATGAAGATCCAATAACCATAAATGAGCTGCAAGAAGCTATCGCAGAAATGAAAAACGGAAAGGCACCAGGGTATGACAGAATAACAAGTGAAATGATGAAAAAATGTAGAATGTAGAGTTAGTACTAAAGATATTATTTAATGCCATATGGAGAGAAGAACGGATATACAGAATACTAACATAATAAAATTATACTGATATGTAAATCCTTTTATTCATTTAACATCAGAGTGAAGCTAGTCTATGGAATCTTAATATCTAGTTTAAATTTAAAGCACACATACATATTTCTTTATTTTATCTACTCGTCATGATTGACTGACTATTGATTAAGAACTCTGTACTATTTAAATAATTGTTTGTTTGTTTTGTCATACACACATTTGTTTATATACACTATGTATTTTAGCATTAGTTTCTTGTGGGCCTAAGATGCTATAAAGGTCTGTAAACTTATGTTAGAAACTGGTAGCCCATTCTCTTTTTCAACCTTAAATAAAACCTATAACGTATTGTGAGTAGAAGATTTATTTCCGTAACATTCAAAAATTAATGTATTTAAGTCAATATATAGGCCTGTATTAACTTTGGTTGCGAGTCGTGGGTTCTAGCAAAACGACAAAAAAGAGAGTAAAATAAAGGCAGTTTTGAGGAGTTACCAAAAGAGATAAACTACGGAACACTCAAATAAGAGAAGATTTGCAAATAGAGTCAATATTAGAATATATAGAAAGAAGTCAAGTCAGTTGGATGGGGCATCTTCAGAGAATGGAGAATGGTTTAAATTTTGAAAAATATTTTCCAGGTGTTTTTGATGATTTATGTCCAACATTAATATCATACTTTGCCAACATTTTTAACATTTGTTCAGAAAATCCATTATTGTTTGGTAAGGATATATAGTATTTGTTTGAGTGACATTATTATTATTATTATTGCTAGCTATGGTTTGGGTTTATTTTGGTTCTGATATATCTGATAAAAGTTAAAGTTCTTTTAGAAAAAAATAATTATTTTTTTATCCAGAATTCCACCAGAATTTTACAACCCCCTATTTAAAAAAAATAAGTTATGTTATCAGAAATCAATCTAATTCCAATACCAAACCAAAACAAACCCAAACAATACCTAATAATAATAATAATAATGTCACTAACCTGTAGGAGTTTTTGTCAGTTCTTCTATCAGGCGCGGCCCCCTGCGAATGTGGGATGCTTTCTGGGTATTCTTAGCACCGATACCCAGAGGATAGCAGAGATACTTGCCGTGGAACAAAAACTGACACCTGGTAGTAGGTATAAAATGCAAACCCATGAAAATGGTAAATAATGATTTATGTTTAGGGTCGCTGCCTGGGGATCACCAGGGCACATCTGGAGCCGGCGCTGGACGTAACAGCATACGGGACGTCGGTGGCAGGGTGTTGAGGAGGCGGGCCCCTAACATACAATCAGCTACAGCCCAACAACAAGAAAAACCACAAGCGAGCCAAACAACAGCAGGAGCTCTACTCGCTGAAGGTGCTGCGCTGGAACATCAGAGCACTCAAGCGGGACGACCGAGGAGGCAGCGCATGAAATGGACTGTGTCTATAAACGAAAACATTTTGCGCTTCTATTACAAGGTGACGAACCTCGGTCAATAAACGATCGGCTATCGACAACATCTGTATGCCGAATTGTGCAGGGAGTAGCCAGAGATTCAAGTATCTGAACAGAGAATAGCAGATCAATACCGGGTAATTATAAGAAATAATCTTATCCCAGAGACTAGACGCGATACCATCAGAAGCGAAGTCGAACGGGGGATTCATAACCCAGAGCTAGTTGTAGATCAAATCCCTACTGAAATCCGTAATGAGCAGGCTCCATCTCATACAAGAAACTCAACCTGTTAATACGCAGCAGGACAATAACGAGTTGCATGATAACCTGGTAAGTGAAATGTCACGTGCCGTACAAGAGTTTAATGGGACGAAACCTCTTAGCAGACCACCGCTACCAAAAATAAACTCTTGTAAGAAACTAAGCGCGCTGTTACAAATTGTGAACACTGATGTCCTACCCAATTACATCATGGAAGCTCATACATTGGAATATTTGCATATGCTGATTTACTGTGCAGCAACAGCAATTGCTAATGTAATGGGCATTAAGATCAGAGCAAGACGGGGTACTAATATCGAAAGGAATGATAGCAGAATTGCACCTTGGGAAAAACGGCTACTAGAGAAAATTGAATCATTGCGTAGGGACATTGGACAAATAACGGAGTACATCCGAGGAATAAGAAGTATAAAAATCACCAAGAAAGCTAAAGAGATATTGCGGAACACTCTAAGACACTCACAACATGATCCAGAAAATAACCACTATAGAAAATAAAATAAATCATACCCAAGCCAAGAAGAAATTCATGAGTTCTGGGGATATCAACTTTCAACGCCAGCTATTCATAACACCAATGCTGGATGGATTGAAGACACAACGAACAACTGTCAACATTACAATAATATTCCTTACGAACCCTTCACCACCGAAGAAGTTTTAAGTACTATCAAACAGCTCTATAACTGGAAATCTCCTGGACCAGACGGACTTCAGAACATTTGGTTAAAGAAGTTTTGGAGTATTCATGAGTGCTTGTCAGTATTAATTAATTATGTTATCTCTAATCCGCAGAATACCAGGCATACACCCAAAAAAGGAACCTTTTTACTGCCTTCATTGACTACAAGAAGGCCTTTGATTCAGTGCCGCATGGATGGCTTATAGATATATTGAAAATATATAAAGTTGATGATAATCTAGTGACCTTTTTAAAGCATATAATGGCAGAGTAGAAGACTAATATTCACCTTCAAATACCTGGTGAAACCAATATCGAAACTGAAGATATCCCAATTAACCGGAGCCTTTTCCAGGGGGACTCGTTGGGTCCACTTTGGTTCTGTTTAGCGATGAACCCACTATCTCAGCTACTGAACTCCACTGACTCAGGATTTAGCATCAAAAATAACAATACTGTTGTGGCTAAGCTTAATCATCTGTTGTACATGGATGATTTGGAAATAATAGCTTCCACTCGAAACCACCTAGATCAGATGCTAAAAACTGTAGAAACTTTCTCAAATGATATCAGTATGCGACTAGACAAGTGCCGTATACTAAATATAGTCAGAGGAAAGGTTCACCCCGGAGGTTTCGATATGCAAGATGGCCAAAACATCGAGGCAATAGGTGAAAATGATATGTACAAATATCTCGCGAGTAAAACAAGCGCGGAAAATTGACCATAAACAAATAAAAACTGAATTAACTTCGGAGTTCGTGTGAAGAGTAAGACAACTAAATCGGTCATATCTTAATAGTAAAAATGTGTTTGAGGCATTAAACACGTACGCCTGTTCCGCGCTTAGCTACTCATTTGGTATTATAAAGTGGTCAAAAACGGATATAGAGGGTCTTCAGCGGAAAGTAAGAACACTTCTTACAAAGGCGCAAAAACATCATCCACGCAGTGCAGTAGAGAGAACAATATTACCGCGGTATCAAGGAGAAAGAGGACTTATAGATATAGGTGAGCAATTGGATAAACAAATTGCTAATTTAAGGACTTATTTTCAGGTACGGGCTGAGACATCTACTTTACATCGAGCAATTTGCGCAGTAGATGATACAACGCCGCTTAAACTGAGGGAACAAGAAATGCGCATAAACCACCTGACTCAACAAGAAAAAATGCGCACCTGGATGAGTAAACCTCTGCATGGGCGTCATCTCAATGAGATCAGCCAAGAATATGTCGACAATACAGCGTCGACCTATTGGTTGACATCAGGAAAGATGTTTCCCGAGACTGAGGGTTTTCTACTTGCCATTTAAGATCAGGGTATTCCAACTAAAAATATCATCATCACGTAGCGCTACAACCCTGGGTGGGTCATGGCGGACTGTACATCTTTTTTCCAATTGGTTCGGTCTTCTGTCAACCTAGAGTCAAATGAAATGTTCATTTTCCAAAGATCTGCTTGGATGTTATCTCTCCATCGCATTCTGGGACGTCCGAGTGGTCTTTTGCCTGTGGGAATCTCCTCCCATACCAGTTTTATAAGTCTCTCGTTATGCAGCCTGTGCACGTGGCCTGCCCATCTTAGTCGCTGTGATTGAATTTCTTGGACAATATCGGCGTCATTGTAGAGTGCTTTTAATTCGATATTGGTTCTGATCTTATACTGGTTTGTGGTGGTGTCATGGTGAGGTCCGAAAAAGTATTTTTCGTTCAAAGCGTCTGAGCTTTTCTTCGTTTGCTTTGGTCATGGTCCACGTTTAGCATCCATATGTTATAACAGATCTTTGAACTTCTTGTAAGATTTTTTAATTTTATGAGTTTATCCAGTGCGAATAGGCAGCGGTTTGCAGATTGCTTGATTAAAGATTGACTAAAAATTACCTGAAATATATTGTTAAAGATCCTCAAGTCCAAAATCACAAATTCTGATATGGATGCCAAGCCCAAGAAACCGTCCAACATGTTACCGGTGGCTGCCAGGCATTTGTCGGTACTGATTATAAAGAACGTCATGACTTAGTAGGAAAGATTATCCACCAAGAACTAGCTGACAAACTGGGACTTCTCCAAACCGACCATCTTCCTTATTATCAATACGTCTCTGGCAGCATGCTTGAAAATGACAACTACAAGCTATACTGGGACCGCACTGTACTTACAGACCAACCAGTGGAGCATAATAGACTGGATCTCATACTAGTTATTAAAATTACTAGGCAAACAACACTTGTGATGTTGCGATGTGGCGATACCCATCACCAATAATTTACGTGTTAAATACAGAGATATAGAGATCTAGAAATACAAATCAGGAGACAATGGAGAATGGAAAGTACCGAGACGATACCTATTATTCTATCTACTACTGGTGTTATTCCCAAAAACCTCCTAGAGAACATAAAACAGCTGGGTCTAAATGAACATCTTTATAAGACCAAGTTCTATCAATAATAAGACTGACATCAAAGATCTTTCCAATATGTATCATAATTTAATAAACTGAGTTGTTTTTAAATGCACTATGGCAGATATTTTTTAAGATACGACCCTGACCCACTCCTATTTTAAGATAGATAGATGTCAATGTCAGATACCAAAGTTAATAAAGTGCTTATTGAAAATGGCAAATTTGCCGAAACGTTTAAGCAATAATTAAATAGTTATTATTTATAACAGACCGACAAACATGGGATGTAGGTTTTATCTATATTATTTTTAATGTTAATTGTGGACTTAATCATTTAGTAATTGCTCCAGAGGCTCAAGGGTTTTAAGATTTTAGATTTTTCCATTAAATATACAAGTATGACTTCTTCATTTATACAATATTTCTTCATTATATCCAATGATATTCTCCATGATATTAAATTCTCCAAATAATCACTTTATGCAGCTGCTGAATTATATCCTTACAAATAAAGTAGAATTTAACATTTATTATTCAAAAATAAAATGCAGTTTAGAAACAAGACGATCGTTGGCAATAAGAGTGTAAAAAATCAATTTTATAAAAAAGAAAACTTACTTGAAACAGTTGTTTATTAAATTATTCATATATATATATATATATATATATATATATATATATATATATATATATATATATATATATATATATATATATATATATATTGTTATTTGTAAAGAATAATTTAAGTTGAAGAAAAAGAATTTAGTATTTTGAGAAATACATTACCACAAAAAAAAGAATATACAGTAGGCGGTACAGTAGTCTGGCGCGAAGATATCAATATAATGTCTCTATTTTTAAAATTTAAATGTTTTTAAAATTGAATAAAGTAATTTAATTATTTATATTTTACACAAATTAAATTATATTAAAATAATTTAATAAATGATTATGTTTGCTCCTAACACCACTTGCTAACATTGTTCTGAAGCTATTTTCTTGGGGCATTTTAAAGTAATTACTATTTAAATGGGAATAAGCCACATTTAAAGGTTAAATTACGTTTATTGACGTTTCAATTTCCACTTCGAATTTTGAGAACGATTTCCGAAGTGGAAATTGAAACGTCAATAAACGTAATTTAACCTTTAACTGTGGCTTATTCCCATTTAAATAGTAATCACTTGCTTACTTATTAACACACGTACAGCATACGTTTTTTACTTTTGACAGACCTGTCAAATTCATAAAGAAATAGAATAGAATAGAAATAGAAAGAAATGTTTAATTAATATTAAAATATAAATAAATATCATGTGATAGTAATTTTAAATATTATATAAACTAAATAATATGTTTAAAAATAATAATTGTATTTATATGAATTTATTTTAAAACGGGAAGTGTAATAAAAATTTAAATCGATGATTCAATATTGTTAATAATTTGATGTTTTATTGACAGATATTTTTAAAATTTTTTACTTTTTAGTTATTGTCTGTATTTTGTTATTTACTTTTTATGGAATTTTTAATTTAAACCTGCTTAGAATAAGTATATGATGGCTAGAAACGAATTGATCCAGAGTAGTGAATCAATGTAAAGAACCGGTATTTCGTGACGCTAATCGTGACGCCTTCTTGTGGCACTAGTTCCATGACGTCCGTCTCAGCAGTTTAATATAGAGAGGAAAAAGTAATACAACACCAATATATAAGGTTCGCTTCAATATAAAAGATCCTAATAATAATAGGAAAATAATTTATTGTTGGAAAAGTAAAAATCAAAAATAATATTTTTTGGCTTTGGGGATGGAACCTTTAGCTAGATAATAAATAGACAATAACAATATATATATATATATATATATATATATATATATATATATATATACAGAATTGGAAAAGGAAGAACTCTTTTTATACTCAAGGTATATATATGAGGGTAAAACAAAGATTTATATAAAAAGATCATTTCCCGTTGACGTCTGCAAGTCGACTTTTTGTTATACCTTCTATATCTTTGCAAAGTTTTCGAAGGAACACCAAAATGTTGTTAAAAATGTATGTTTTTTCTTCATTTAAATAAAAAGTTTAAGTGAAAAAATGTTTCGGGATTATTATTATTCGGTACAATTCTTAACCCTCAGCTACTATAATCTGAGTCTGTCAGACTCAGAGAGCTCTCGGCAACCAAACACCCCCCCCCCCCCCTCCCCCACCTTAAGTCATTTTTGGCTGCGGCTCCGGCTATCCCAGCTTAGTTAAGTCTGAAATACGCTAGTGAAGAGTGCGTAAGTTTTGTTTGGTGCTAGCGACTTTTATGTACGTAGCTGGGTGTATCAGACCCACTTATAGCAATTACGTGATTTTTACATAATTATTGTTGTATTTGAGATAAGTATTCTTTTATATTAGTTTAATTTAATATATCCTAATTTATTTTATTTAAAATTGTTTTTTTCTAATTAATATACCTAATATGTATTTTCTTCTTTTCAGATTAAAATGACTCGAAATAAACCTCTTACCATCGAAGATATTGATGCCTTATTTTAAAGTGAGGATTTTTGGGTTGACGATTCGGAAAATGTTGCGTCACCGTCAGCGTCGTCTTCAACAAATGTTTTAATGAGTGCTGAGGAGATACAAGCATGAGCCAATATCATCCAAATGGCCAATGGAAAGCGATTAAAGCGATAGCGACCATGAAATTTTTAGTGATTATGATTCGGTCAGTGATATCGACTGGGATCCATCAGATGAAGAGCATATTCAAACTGTATCTAGTGAAAAGACCGACCAATCTGAAAATAAAGATTCAATGGATGAAGAAAAGCAAATAAATTACTGCTACGGAAAAGAGAAAACAAAATGGGCAAAAATTCCTCCAAAAAGAATTAAAGCTCTCAAAGAGATGTATAAAAAAGGTTTAAAGAGTTTAAAAGGTGCTATTCGCGCTAATACTCCTGACAGTATTATAGACACATGGAAATTTCCTATTACTTCAGATACATTGGAAGAAGTAGTGCTTCGAACCAACGAAAGAATTGAAGTTATTAAATAGCAATACATGACATTCAAACGAAATAAAAATTCCAAAAAAAGTTATTCGGTCCTGCTTTTATACATCCCATTGATATTGCAGAAATGGAAGCTTTTATTGATTTGCTCTACATGCAAGGTGAATTTAAATCTGGACACGAGGATTAACGTTCAATATGGGCACCTAATGGAACAGGCCGCGATCTTTTTCGTTGTACAATGTCACTAGCAAGATTTTCCTTTATAATGTCGTGTCTCCGATTTGATGATGGTACAAAAAGAACTGAGAAAAGTAAAGACACTAAATTGGCCCCAATTATTAATATTCTTCAACAATTTGTACAAAATTGTTTTAACACCTACTCACCTGAATATTTTTGTACTATTGATGAAATATTGATGCTTTAATACACTGGTACACTTCGGTAGAAATGGCTCATAAATTAAAAAAAAGTATATTACTTACTTTTGCACAATTAAAAAAAAATAAACGCCAAATTCCACCAGAATTTCTACCTCAAAGCAAAAGGCCAGTCGATTCTTCTTTGTTTGGATTCACTTCTGATGTTAGCATGGTATCTTATGTACCTAAGAAAGCCAAAAGTGTAATACTGTTATCTACAATGCACCATGACAATGTTGTTGATGAGAAAACAAAAAATCCGACATCATTTTATTTTATAATTCGACAAAAGCCGGTGTGGATGCCTTGGATCAGAAATGTGCCAATTATTCTGTAGCTCGAAGATCACAAAAATGGCTAATGGCAGTGTTTTTTGCTGTTCTAAATATTGCAGGAATTAACGCCAGAGTGTTATATCAGTTTGTAAATAAAGAAAATTCTATACCTCGGGAAAAATTCCTAAAACAATTAGCCCATAGCTTGTACATTACACACATGAAGAGAAGAATATATAACTCCAATGTGCCCTGACAGAGCTATTGCGGCAGATATTCTTGACACTAAATTTTTAAGTGTTCCTGAGCCTCATCGAGCCAATGAGAATCGAAAAAAAAAGAGATGTCATCTCTGTCCAGACAAGAAATACAGAAAAACAAACTATATTTGCGCAGAGTGTAAAATGCCTGTATGTCTACAATTTTTTTTAAGTATGCAAAAAATGCAAAGAATAACTTAAATTTGTGTTTAAACCATTTATGATACTTTATGTGGTGCTATAGAAGGATTTTGAAAATGGACCCAACGAGTTACAAACGCAGAAGTGTTAAGAAGGCTACAAAAGGATTGCGAGGTCATAAAGTACATCAAAACAAGAAAGCTGGAATATTTAGGCCACATCACCAGAAGTGCGAAATATGAGATATTAAGGCTCATAATGCAAGGTAAAATCAAGGGTAAAAGATCCATAGGAAGACGAAGAATTTCCTGGCTGAGAAACCTAAGAGAGTGGTATAGTTGCAGCTTAGTAGATCTTTTTAGAGCAGCCGACAATAAGGTACGGATAGCTGTGATGATAGCCAACCTGATAGGAGAAGGAACTACAAGAAGAAGAAGATACTTTATGATCTTAGTTTATAAATAAATAAATTATCAAAAAAAAAATGTTTGTTTTCTTTATAATTATAAAAAAAGGTTATAATACGTATGTAATTACTTTTGACTTATAGTAGTTAAGGGTTAAAGCATATATATATATATATATATATATATATATATATATATATATATATATATATATATATATATATATATGTATATATATATAAAGTAGTTAGGTCTTATTGACTGACACGTTATGTAAAATAAAGTTTTATTTTGGGGTTGCAGTAATTAATAGGGCAGGAAAGTGAAACTCTTTGTTCTTTATCTAGCTTTCGCAAAATTTATTTGCTTCTTCAGGATATGCTAAAATATGGTATCAGTAAATATAATGAAATTAAAATTAAATAGCATTGTATAAAACTAGTATAAAAACTTACAACATGAGGTTAATCCATTAAATTTTCAAATTTACAAAACATTAAAACTTAACTTATTAAAATTATCTAGTTATGTAAGTACAATATTTTAATTTTATTTAATTTTGTACAAATACAAATGAATTTGTACAAAATTAAATAAAATTAAAATTAAAATATTGTACTTACATAACTAGATAATTTTAATAAGTTAAGTTTTAATGTTTTGTAAATTTGAAAATTTAATGGATTAACCTCATGTTGTAAGTTTTTATACTAGTTTTATACAATGCTATTTAATTTTAATTTCATTATATTTACTGATACCATATTTTAGCATATCCTGAAGAAGCAAATAAATTTTGAGAAAGCTAGATAAAGAACAAAGAGTTTCACTTTCCTGCCCTATTAATGACTGCAACCCCAAAATAAAACTTTATTTTATATATATATATATATATATATATATATATATATATATATATATATATATATATATATATATATATATGATCACCTGCACGTGTTCCACGCTAACGTCTGTTGCAAGAAGTAATGATTATTATATTAAAAAAAGGTTTAATATGCATAAAAATTATTAAATGTGGACTTAAAATAAAAAAAAAAGAAAAACTGAATGTAGAAAATAAGGTTTGATAATTCTGATCATTTCGATACCTACAAAAAACAACATAATATAATAGATTACGAAAGTTAAAGAAAAAGTTTTCCTCGCTACGTAATTTTGAAAGTATTAAGTGATTTATTAAAAAGTTTAACAATACGATAATGGCTCATTATCAACACAATCAGCTTAATATAACATTAACAAACAGAATAAAAAATCAAAGTTAAAGTTATAAAAAAGCATTATTTACTTTAAAAACTAAAATTTTTGAATATTCATGAAATGTAACCATTTAAAAGCAATTTCGCAGTTTTCTAAGAAAGACGAATAAGAATTGTGTAAAAATCGGGCAAATGAAAACTCTTCACGACATGCATTATTTCACCAAAGCTATTAAATAATGTCACGGACATACTTTAAAGGTGCATAGCAAACATTTTTCCCATAATGTTTGAATGGAACAAATTGTAGGAAGGGCGGAAAACTTTATATATATACACAGGGTGGTCCTTAAGTAATTGTACAAACAGAAACCGTAGATTCTGCACTTTAAAATATTACGATTTAAGCCAACTTGCTTTAATAAAATGTTGATATTAAGAAAGATAAAGGGTTTTAAGGTGGAAATTTAAAATTTTATTTTTCTCTATAACTTTACGTTTGTAAATATTTTTGGACAAAAATTTACAGTTGGATGCTTTTGAGTAGGATAAATTAGAATTTTATACATACTTTAATGTAACTAACAGAGGGCGCCACATATGCCATATGTGTGGCATAAATTTGCGCTTAACTTTTTTGCTCTTCCAGTTAGCTCTATTTGTGTTAAAAAATATTTAAGATACATTATTTTAAAGCACTGAATACCTGTAGATAAGCATAATTCATAGTTTATTCTTATTAAAACAACTCAAAGATGATAATGTAACATCACAAAATGCTTTGATATGGGTGCTAAATGTCTTATTGTAGAAAAGATTCTTCATCTTCTTCTTTAGGTACCGTGTCCGTATTCAGACGTTAGCCGTCATCATGTTTACAATTTCCTTTTTCTATCGCTTCTTAAGTTTCTATAATGGCGTTGTATTACTTTTTCTCTATTGTAAAATGCTGAAAAAACAAAATATGTAGTTTATGCAAGATGGTACACCACCATATTCTAGAGAGAAAGCAGTTAGAACATACTTGAATACAACTTTTCTAAACGTTGGATTGGTCGTGGTAGTCATATTCCTTGACAATGTGGTGAGATATTGATATAATTATTTAATTCATAAAAAATGTGCAAAGAATACTTACTATTTATTACGTAAATTGTTTACTCATTTTTATAAGGACAAATAGAAACTAGAGCACAGGTATTAAACAATTCATTGTGTCTTGTTTCAAATACTTTTGCTACAAATCTAACCTTAAAATTCAGCATTTTTACAAAAACATCATCGTTGGCCTAATATCAGATATTGTTATAAATATAATAAACTCACAGGCACTTTAGTTCAGCATAATATTAGTTCATTAGTAAATCATAATAGTCCATTTGTTTGAGATGTAATTATAGTTACTCGTAAGCTGTAACGTAATCATATAAATAAGTAATGTCATCGATAGGTTATTCCGTATGTATATAAGTAACCAATGAACGAGATACATCACAGTTTAATACATTATTTAACCTCTGCGACAAATAAGATGTAGTTTCATAATATATCATAAGATTTGGATATGTATCCAAAAGAATATATTCATCCATTATACATTATAGCCACCAAGTAGCCCAGAATTTAATCCGCTTGATTTTGGTATATGGGGCGCATTAAAACAACGCGTCTATAAGAATCCCATAACATTCGCAACCAACTATGGGAAGAAATAAATACTGCAGCAGTTTCTTTAGAACCAATGATGCTATTTAATATGAGACGATCTTTTATGGAATATATTGACAAATGAATTAAAGAAAATGGTGGACATATCGAACACTTTTTTTTGACAAAAAGTTATGTTGTTTAGTTTAACTATTTCTTAATTTGGTTTGTAAACAAAATGTTTTAATTATGACTTTAATTTAACATAAAAAGTAAAATGTTTGATGTAAAATCGTATTATTCTGTTTTTTGTCAAATCCTATCATTAATAATTATCCTGCTGATATATTTATTTTATTTAATATTTCGTTAACTATTAACTTTAGTTAAAGGTATTTTATACCAAAATTCAGAAGTATTAATGTTTTTGTCTATTTTTTCTTCGTTGCCTGGAGTAACTGCCTTAAATCAGAATTATGCAGCTGATTGGTAAAATGCGGTTATCTCGAAAACTGTTGAGTTTTGAAGTTATTAACATGTATAACTTTTTTTTGTTAAAATAATATATCTTTAATATTTTTTATCCAAAATACAGGTAACTTAAAGAGCAAAAAAGTTAAGTGCAAATTTATGCCACATATATAGCATATGCGGCGCCCTTTATCAGCTACATCAAAGTGTGCATCAAATTATAAGTTCTGATATTTAAAAGCACCCAGTTGTAAATTTTTATAGATAAATGTTTACAAACATGAAAGTTATAGCGAAAAATAAAATTTTAAATTTGCACTTTAACACCCTGTATCTTTCTTAATATCAACATTTTATTAAAGCAATTTGGCTTAAATCGTAATATTTTAAAGTGTAGAATCTACTATTTCTTTTTGTACAATTACTTAAGGACCACCCTGTATATATAGTCTTAATGTTATGATATATTCTTAATGTTATTAAATTGATTTATGTTAACAGCTTTAAACACTTAAAAAGTAACTAAATTTTGTACTTAAAAGGAAATTACTGAGCCCTTCTGGGAGAAATTTCTAAAAAAATAAACAATTGAGTTTACGATTTAGTTGTTTACGTTGTTGTTTACGATTATTAAATTACACACAAAACAAAGTTAATGTTTTGCTGACTTACGATAAGGAGAACAACAAAAACCTATATAAGTCAAGTTTTGTCTAAATCTGTTTTGACCACCAAAAATTGTCGCCGGTAAAACCAAAAAGACAATCTTAACAGATACAAAGCAAAACATTAATTCTGTCAGATTGCCTTTCAGTTTTGCAGAGCATAAAAAACATTGAATTGCCCTCAACATTTAGCAACCCCTACATATTTGAAATAAAAGATCGATTGTATCATTTATCATCGACTGGAGTCAACATAAAATTTATTTGGGTCAAAGCACATATTGGTCCCAAACATAATGAATATGTAGATCATTTAGCTAAAATGAGTGTAACAACTGGCTCTACGTTGAAATATATGCTTAATACATCAGATTTTACTACGATTTTCAAAAAAAATCAGCAACTTAGATGGAAAGAGCAATGAAAACATTACTGTTCTACAAACCATAAAAGGTATACCTCTTTACAACCAATTATACCTCAAACAACCTGGTTTCAGAATTTCTAAGCTCCTCGTAAATATATTACTACTATAAATCGAATACGCTTTGGACATGCATGCTACCCATGCCATTTATTTAAAATAAAAGTCATCGATGGTGATAGTTGCAAACATTGCGGTAAGCTAGGTGACCTCGATCACATCTTCTTTGAATGTCCTAAATTTATTCAGCATTCAAACTCCCTGTATACAAAATTAACTAAATGCAATACATACGCTCCATATAATATACAGTCCTTGTTAGCTATAGGTTCTGTAACAATATATAATTTAATTATAGAATTTTTGTCAGACACATGCATAGCTTTATAAATCTGGTACTCGTTCATGAAAACTTTCATGAGCGTGTATAGGGTTAGACTTATACCCTTTGTTTATCCTATATGTAACAATACCTTATCAGTGGTCCAGTATTGTTTGTCTGTTAAAATAAATGTCTTGACGGGCCCCTAGACGAGAAGCGAGTGTCCTTGTATTTTCCTTCGACGTGTTCATCTATTAATTATTCGTCTATTTCGTTTTAGGGATATCGCTGTGCATTTGTCTGGGAGAAATAATCTGTACTTATATGTATATACTTTCTTAAGGAATATATTATAACCTTTCAAGACTGGCTGAATGACGAAAGTCTATGCCACAAAAAAAAGTCTTCTAAAAATAGTATCTGATAACATAGTATGCCTAATCTGTAGCGAAAACCAATCTGCGAAATAAAAAGTGCAAAGTTTGTCTTCTTCTTTAAGGCATGTTCGTTTCGAGGGTTGTAAATCGTTATGGCTAGGCGTACTTTCGGAACTGTTGCTCTGATCTATCTAATATATCCATCTAAGCTATATGATTTCTGACTAGTCACTCTTTGTTGTCTTGTGGGGATTTCTATCGGTAACCCCCCTAGGGGGGTTTTGTTTTTTGTTCCATGTCCGTATCCTCGAACATATTCATCGTATCTCCCGTTGCCAATTTTAACGTTAAAGTCACTCAGGCTAATTTAAACGTCTCTTGATTTTCTTTATACGATCAAATAATATATATTTATATAAAAGGCTAGGACGACAAGTCACACTGTTTATCCGGTACGGTAAGTAACTTACCTAAGAAAGAAATCTGAACTCCCAACATCTGACATTTCGATCATATTTTGTTCGTGAAACGACACGTTTAATTAATAATACTAATAATATTAATTACATATTAATATAATTAATAATATTGGTTATTGTAATTTTCATTTAATAAGAAAAATAATTTAAAGCTTTATGTTAGTTTTGATTTAAACTCCTAGCGCCACCTAGGAAAGAAATCCCAACTACCAACTGATATTTCAACCTATTAAGTCAATCTTCTTCTCTTCATCTTCTTCTTTTTATATAGACATGATTCTGCCTGTTTTTCAATGTGCCTCCAGTAGGTTCTTCTTCTTCTTTTTATGTAGACATGACTCTATCTGTTTTTCAATGTGCCTCCAGTAAGTTGTCGTTCCATCGTTTTCGTGATCTTTCTACTGATCGTCTTTCTATTGAGGAACCATCTCTTGCCGTCTTTACTACTCTATTTGTTGTCATTCGGCTTATATGATCGTTCCATTCTACTCTTCCATTTTTTACCCAGTTCTTGATGTTTCATCAGAGATGAAGTGTTTTCATCCCTGATGTTTCTAAGATCCTTTTTGTCCTCTCTGGATGACTGTTTTGTAAATTCTGCCTTTCGTTTCTTTCCCGATATGTTTATTTCTCCATATTGTTTCATTTAGGCAGCCTGCGGCTCTGTTTGCTCTATTCACTTGATCTTCCACTTCAGTTTTGAGCTTTCCGTAGCTAGATAATGTGATGCCTAGATATTTAAACTTCATCACTTGTTCTATTATCTGTCCTTTCAGCTCTAATTTGCATCTTAGTAAATTTGCTGTTGTAACCATGCATTTTGTCTTTTTTGGGGAAATTAACATGTTAAATGTTCTGGCAGTTATATTAAATTGGTGCAACGTATGTTGTAAATCATCTTCACTTTGAGAGAGTAGTATTGCGTCGTCTGCATAGCAAATTATTTTAAGTTGGTTTTTTCCCATTTGGTATCCTTTTTTAGTTCTTACTTTTTTTATTATTTCATCCATAATCAGGTTGAACAATAGAGGACTCAGGGAATCTCCCTGTCTTATCCCATTGCCAGCTTCAATAGGGTCGGTTAGTTCTTCTTCTACTTTTACTTTTATTGTGTTGTTTTGGTAGATATTTTCGATCGTTTTGATTATTCCTAGAGGTATCTCTCTTGCGTACAGTTAGTGGATAACGTCTTTTAATTTGACCCGGCCAAATGTCTTCATAAGATCCACGAAACATAAATATGCCGGTTTGTTGTATTGTAATGATTTCTCTTACACTTGCCTCATTATAAGTATAGCGTCGGTGCATGATCTTCCCGACCTAAAACTTTGTTGTTTTTCTGCTAGTGTTATAATTTCACTTAGTTTATTTGTTATCACTTTGGTTATTAATTTTAGTGTTGTGTTTAATAAATTAATTCCTCTGTAATTTTCCGGGTCCGATTTTTCTCCCTTTTTGAAGAGAGGTATTAGGCTGCTTGATCTCCATTCTTAACGAATTCTGTTTTGTTCTATTATTTTTTGGATTATTTTTAATAGTTGTTTGGTCAGATCTGATCCTCCGTACTTTAGGAATTCGTTCGGTATTCTGTCCTCTCCTGGTGATTTTCTATTTTTCAATTTCCTTAGTGCTTCCTTTACCTCTTCCTCATCAATATGTATTCCTTCGTTTGTCTTCACCTCTGGTGTTGCTGGTTCATTATCGTCACCTTTAGCAAATAGGGATCGAAAGTAGTCTACTCATCTTTTCTTCTGAATGTGTTTCGTTTTTATTAGTTCGTTCATCTCTTTTCTCTGTCCTCTGATCATTCTCCACATTTCTTTTTGTGTTTCGTAGAAGTCGTGTTCCATCTGTTTTGAGAAACTCTGCCAGTGTTCATTTGTTATTTGTCTAACAAAAGTATTCGTTTCATTTCTGATTCGTTTATAGTGGTTGTATGCCTGTTGTGTTTGCTGTGTTCTGTATTGTAAAAAGGCTTTCTTCTTTTCTTCACATTTTGTCTTCACTTCCTCTCTAAACCATGGTGTTTTCTATTTTGATATGTTAGTGTTCGGTACTTTTCCCTCTCCAAGTGATTCTGTTGCTGGGTTAGTTATGTTATTTTTAAGTTTTTCCCAGCTTTCCTCGATGTTATCGTTTTCTAATATTTCATTCCCAGTGATCTTCTCTGATATTCTTTTCCTGTATAAGTATTTCGTGGATTCCGTATTTAGTCCTTCGACTTTGATTTTTGTTTTTGATGGCGCCGCTCTCTTGGATGGGAACTATTTCAGGATGATTCTTATTTTACACAATACTAGGCTATGGTCGCTACCTACATCTGCTGAGTTGAGGCATCTTTCATCGATTATTTTCGATGGATGTATATCTCTGTTAGTTATAACATAATCTTTCATAGATCTTTGTCCACGGGTGTAATTAAATGTATATGTGTTGGTCTTTGTGGTCAAAAAATGTGTTGTTTATACTTCGTTATTCGTGCAGAAGTTGATCATTAGTTCTCCATTTTCGTTTTTAACGTTCTCGTTGTTTTTGTTTATTGCCGGGTATTACTTGATTGCCTATTCAAGCGTTTAAATCCCCCAATATTATCTTCTTCTCTCTGACTTGATATACTACTTGTTGTAATTATTGTAATAAGATTAGTTTTTTTGCGAAATTGCCAAAAATATTGTTGGCTGTAATTTTAACGTAAGATTTATTGCGCAAAATAATTTAAAGCTTTATGTTAGCTTATGTTTATCTGGTTTACATGCAAGAAGGTACATACGATGGTTTTTGTACTTATATCGATTTCATAAGACGACTTATGTTGAGCTTATTTTCGAAAGTGACTAAATAACATTAAGTAAAATCAAATCGAGTCAAATAAAATAAAATAAATATCACTTTTTGTGATATTTTCACAAAAACTTATTATATCACTTTCTGATTTTTCAAAACCATTTTAATAAAATATAATGATAATCAAGATGAAATAATTAAACATAAATACAAGATAATGATGAAAACGTAAATTATGAATAATTTCTATTTTATATTTAACCAATTTTGAAAATAACTATGAGTTGCCACGAATGAGTAAATCAACGATTTAAAGTAATTTTTGTTTTTTTTTTTTCGTGTTTATTTCATTCCTGCATATAATCTGAATTTTACACATGCTGCATCCAAAGTGCAACGAACTGGCTCCTGTAAGTGCGTTTACTCCCATGAATGAGTTTACTCCGAATTAAGAAATGATTGGGGAATTATATGAGGAACTTATTCCCGCTTACTAAAAAAAAATAGAGGGAGTCAGGAGAAATTAGAAATGCAAGAAACAACATGCTACTTACTATCAACAACATGCAAATTGAAAATGTGGAAAACTTTACGTATCTTGGAAGTGTCATAACAGAAAGTGGAGGTACAGAGGACGATAGTCGTATAAGAATACGAAAATCTCAACAGGCTTTCAGCATGCTCAACCCTGTTTCGAGATCTGTCGAGTATACTACAAGGACAAAGATCCTTATATTCCAGTCAAATATCATGTGTGTCATACTCTACGGATGTGAAACCTGGAAAGTGACAAAAACCCTTACAGATAAACTGCAGGTATTTATTAATAAATGTCTACGACGAATTGTTCGTATTTTCTGGCTCAACATCATCAGAAACGAAGATCTACTACACCTGACCGAACAAAAAAGGGTAAAACATCAAGTAAAGTAAGTAAAGTAGGGTTGGATTGGTCACACACTCAGAAAAAATAATTCCAGTATTGCAAAGATTGCCCTAGAGTGGAATCCCCAACGAAGAAAAAAAAATCACCCAGTACAAACGTGGAAAAGATCTTTCTTTGACCTCTTATCTCGTCCATCATGGAAGTCTTGGAATGAGGTGAAGGTCTTAGCGCAAAATAGAACGCGATGGCGCGTTTTCACTAAAGCTCTATGCTCCACTTAGGAGTTCAAGAACCTATATATATATATATATATATATATATATATATATATATATATATATATATATATATATATATATATATATATATATATATATATAGGAAAAATTAGAAGGAGACACAGGAGAGAAATTGGGGAAGTCAAAAAAATTGGAGCGGTCAAAAAAAATTTAACGAAATGACAGTATACGATAGTTGATTGGATCTCCCGTCGCATCTCGACAGGCAAAATTACTAGTCCAAAAATAACTAAACAATATTACGAAAGGACTCCATTACTATACTATTTACATATATTAAAAATAGTTTCAGAAAGTATTTTTTTTCTTTATATGTTCAGCACGTGAGATAAATTCAGTTTAAAAAATTTTTAAAAATACTACGGAATGAACATGAGTAGCTAGCAACTATTTAGTTTGGTAGTGAACTACGTATCAGTCGCTATTTAAGTCTCTGATCTTCGAGAAGAAAATTAGTATTAGAATGATAATTACCTACCAAGAAGATCAGACGGCACTATAAGATCAGTAAAAGTTAGTCTTTAAGGAGTCTTATTACCTCTACAGTGGTTTATAGTGGTTAATGATCTTTTAACAACAAAGGTTTTCATGCGCTGGGCTATGCATAATATCTAAATACTGTGGTCAAAGACATCCTATAACTGTTTTCTTCTGGCATCTTTAAGTTAAGTAACAGAGCACCAATTGGGAAAGATCACAAATTCTTACTTATTTAGGATTTAAGATTTTTTTTTATAACGATTTCCAGATTAAAAATCGAAACGTTAAAAAACAAATGTAAAATGTAATTTTGACTTATTATTATTATTGTGTAAGGAGAATGGCTCTAGAATTAAAACTGGTCCATCGAACTGATCATCTACTCACCACAAATATAAGCGAGTGTGAGTTAACACAAAACGAAATCGCGGAAATTACAAACAGTAGAAAATCTCTGAATTTTTTTATATGCATCGATTTTCTTAAAATTTTGACAGTAATTAAAAACTACCTTAAAGATCAAAATTTATCCTATGGCAATTTGTGCTTTTTTTTTGGGGGTCCATCTTAACTCGGGGTGGAAAAAGTTTATTAAGAAAAATCATAGTAGTGGCTAGAATAGAGAATTTTAAGACAAAAATGTTTTTTTTTAATTTTTTCCAAAAGTCAATATTTTTTGAGTTATTCGTGACTGTTTTAAAAAAATAAGTGGATATTATTTTATTTATAACTTACCTTAATTTTCATAAACATTACTTTCACAAGTAATCATTTAAAAGGTTTTCTTAAAACGTTTTCCATGAAAAACTTACCGTTTTCCGGTTATTCAACATCATATATTTGGATTTTTATATGTATGAATAAAAGTATACTTTCAAACCGCCATAACGTTGTTAACATTAAGTTTACGGTAATAATAAAACACGAATCACTTTGTTTTATAAGCTTCATTTTACATCCAAACAGTTTTTCCTATAAAATCTAAATTTTTCAAGTTCTTCGCAAAAAGTCTTTTAAAAATTTTTGACGTGTAATCTTTACTTTTAGTCACGAATAACTCCAAAAATATTGACTTTTCGAAAAAACTTTAAGGCATATTTTTGTCTTAAAATGCACTATTATATCCACTATCATGTTTTTTTTTTACTTTTTCCACCCCTGCATTAGGGGGGTAACCTCCCACAGATAAATAGAACATATTGGTTTAAGATTTAAGATAAGATTTTGATCCGCGTGCTATAATCTACCTGCTGTCAAAATTTAAAGCAAATCCATACATATAAAAAGAATTCTGAGGAGAAAACCGTCATATCCTACACTATAATACATTTTCAAGCAGACCTGCTAGCAATCGATTCTGTGCTCAAGTGTGGCTAAAAACGCCGTAATTTACCCAACATATTTATTTACTCAGACAGAGGAAACCTTTAGTACCAGTACCTTTAGTGCAACAGTTTAGTTGCACTAAAGGTACTTATGAGTTAATATTAGCTTGGAACTGCAAACAGTCCCTTAAACAATTGGCACGGCACAACAAAGTAACTTTGCTGTAGCTGGCATGGTATAAAGGAATTTTTGCTGAGATTGCTGATAGTCTTGCTAAAGAATGAGCAACACAACTTTTATTTGACCAGAGCTATTCTGCGGTGTACCAAAAATCCACATAGTAGATAATGCCCGAAAATGAGAGAAGGAACTAAGTGTAGATACTGGGAAAATATTTCAGGCCAAAGACAAGCAAAAAGGTTGTTACAACCTTCGGCTTACTGCACAAAATTACTCTTGGACATTAGAAGGCCGAAATCAGTATGATTACTGATTGAAGTGTCCTCAATAGACACAGATATCCGAACATATTGTAGTACATTACTTGAAACAGGTCTTTTTACCAAATATTTGTACTAAATGAATAATATGCTTCCTTAGAAGTCTTGATCTATTAGACTAAATATAGATGCAGGGTTTACACAAAATATCTTACAGGTTGCACTTGGGAATGGTCTAGAAGGCCAATAGACTCCTTTAAATTTTTATTCATGTCTTCTTAATGCAGAATGAGCAGTAAGTACACGAAAAAAATAAAAAAAAATTACAGAAAAGAACGAAAATTACAGAAATTTTTTTCTGATATGGAGACACTTAAAATTTTAGCGCCGTCGGTATGCAGTTCAAAGATACACAGTGGTTTTTATTTTCTGTCATGTAAACTGTAAAGTAGACGGTATTCATACTTATCTATGTACATACTTTACTCCGTAATACAAAATACGAATGGAAGTCCTGCATGTTTTCTTTTAATTCGTTTTCGACCAATTACTCTCTGGTGAGTTCTAATTGGTCGAAACATGTTATGATTTGGATAGATCCCTTTGGAACTGTTAGATATAAAGAACAGAGCTATCATACCTTCTAGATGTGCAATATGTCCCCTTATATTCTATTCTAATTTCTATGGAAAGATCAGAGGTATTTCAAATATTTTAATGATCGATATTTATGTTACAAAAGTTATGTGACAAAATTAAAAATCGTAATGCAAAATTATTACGACGGATTTCGTAATGGAAGTTTAACAGTAAATGCAACTTTTAGAAAATGCAGTTAAGCAATTCTGATTCTGTTACTTAGTGGATTGATAACCTTATACATAGTGTGACAATGGAGTGACAACCTTATAGAAGGTTGTCACTCCATTTTTTGCGCTATCGACCAATACGCTCTTCTGTTTAGTGTTTACTCATTATACTGGCTTCATAAATTCTTGATTTAATCTGTGTTAATATATCGCTTTAGCCAAATATGATTATTAAGGCATCTTGTCAGTCCATGTATTTGCTTTTTGTACTCGATCTCTCACTTGTCTCTCAGACTACATAGCTAGAAAGTGTAATTCCAAGATATTTTATTTTTATTATTTGTTCAATGCTGACGCAATTGATTTCTAATTTACATCCTGTTGGTTCTTAACTCATTACTATTATTCTGGTATTCTGAAATGAGATCGGTATGTTAAATAATTTTGCTCTGTTGAATCTGCGAACTAATCTTTGTAGGCTATTAATATTGCACCGTCTGCGTAATAGATTATTTTAACTTACATAATAGCATAGAGCTTGATGAGTCTTATTCTGTTGCATATGTCTATTTCCGTAAGTTATTTATCTGTTCTGACTTTCAATTTTTTGTTGTCGTAGATGTTTTTAATAGTTTTTATGATAGCCAAGGAAACTTCTCTATTATAGAAAGGATGAATTACATATTTTTTAAGTTTTACTTTGATTTTCCCAGGTCAATTAAACATTAAAATACTGGTCCATTATACTACAATCATTTTTGTGTTTTTTCTACCAAATAATAAAAACTACAATTACATATTCTACTTAAAAGTCGGTTAAATACGCACAAAACAAAATTTTGGTACAAGAAAACTACACGACACCCTACTTTCTAAAATAGAAGTTAATGCAATAATAACAAGGTGAAAAGAAATAGTAAAAGTTTGAACTCAGAGATTTATTAAAAAAAAGGAAATTCATCAGAAGTAGTAAAAGTTTGAACTCAGAGATTTATTAAAAAAAAAGGAAATTCATCGACTTTCTGAAACATGTATGCAATCCTACAAGCAATGACAAATTAGAAACACGATTATCATTATTTCAATGTATAAGAGAGAAACTGTAAGAAAATTTTTTAGAACGTTTTTATAACTGCTTGGTACACCGTGTATCCTAAAGAAACTACACAACAGTACAATTCAGATAAAAAATGGAAAATCTGTTGGTATGGATGACATATGCATCAAACAAATCAAGCAATTTGGACTCTATATTAGCTATTATATCGTATTATTTTTATCATATTTATGTGAATTTAATCTAGATTGTAAGTGCTAACTTGTTTGACCAATGTGAACTCTTTGACAGTCTTGACATGAAATTTTATGTACTGTCTGTTTTTTTTTCGAAAGGGTAGTTTGCTATAATATTTATTATTAAGGTTATATCATCTCTGTTTTAACTGTATATTATTTTTGGAAAATAAATAGTTTATTTAGTCAAATCAATCTTTTTTTTATTTTTCAAATATAATATACAGATCACACATAAAGTATATAACCTTACTAATAAAAATTTTAGCAAACTTAAGAGTAAAACTTCTACTAAAACACTATCGAAGAAAACACACATAGTCTATGAAATTTCATGTAAAGAATGTCAAGGGGTTTATATTGGTCAAACAAGTCAGCAACTACACTCTAGATTAAATTCACAGAAATACGATAAAAATAATGCGACAACCCTTACCACACATGAAAGTCAACAATATCGCACTTTCAATTTTGAGCAAACAAACTTTTAAAAGTAGAACAACACACAAAAAAAGAAAAATAAGTACACATCAATCAGTGCCCAAATACTATAAATGACAAAATAGACATAAATTTATTAAATAAAATTTATTTTAACATTTTGTAATCGACCTTTCGCTGTGTGTGTGTGTGTGTGTATGTGTGTGTGTGTGTGTGTGTGCATGTGTGTGTATGTATTTTATTGGCACTGGTTTTAACAACCAACTGCCCAGAAATAACTAAACAAATACTTTAAATATTATTAAATGCCCCCTTACTAAATACCCAAAAAACCTGAAACATTACTTTCCAATAAATCACTTATTTAGATCAAGAAATTTATGTTAACACAATGCCAAGAAGACAATAAATTTGAGAATAGATTTTTTTTTAAATTTCATGAAGGATTATGTTATTAATGTTAAATCATTTACATTTTATGGTAAGTATATATTTATTTTCTATGATAAAATAATCGATAAAGATATAATTTTGATAAAGACAAGGAATACCTGCCGAAATGTCAACTAAAATAAAAAACCCTTAATATTTAATTTTAACTGAACCTATTCTCAAGAAAGTTTTCTCACAAAATATAAACTTAATGTTCTAGAAAATAAAATAAATAATATATAAACATATATATATATATATATATATATATCCACCAATTCTACAAAAAATTGTTTAAAATTATACGGAAAGGTAAATAAATGTCTACAGACCCAAATAAGGATTGGTCCAATGCTGTATGATGACTTTTGAGGCATGGTTTTCATAGTAAAATTCTCTAAAATACTTAGAAATTGGATAAAAGCAAAAATAAGAATCGTGGAGAGAAAATCAAGCAGGATTTAGAAAGAATAGATCAAAAAATATTTTATATAAAAAAATTTAAACAGGTGCTAGAAAAACAAATTGGTGTTATACCTATATGATGTTTAGATGTTTACCATTTTTTCACAAACCTACGATAAAGTAAATATGAAACAAATCTATAAAATACTGTGAAAATTGCGAATACCAAATGCAATTATTAGAAGAGTGAAGATGGAACTGCAGGTGATGACAAAAGAAGTAACCTGAAAAGGGTTTAAATAGAAAAATTTGGAATCAAAGGAAGGATTCAATCAGGAAGACTCACTATCAACAGTATTGTTTAATCTTGTATTGTGAAGCAGTAGTTAAGAAAATGAGATAAAACTACAAGAAACAATATTAGATATTATAAAAGGCTACGTAATTCAACCCTTCGCTGATGATTTAATAATAATAATTATTAAATTAATAAAAGCAATAAAAAAACTCGTGAGAAAGATAATAAAAGAAACAAGACATCTGGATTTAATATTAAATCGAGAGAAAAGTCAAGGTATGACAATCGGCGAAATAAACATAAAACATGGAAAAAGTTTTAAATTATCCATGGAAAAATGTGATACATATAGTATTAAGATAGTCAATGAAGTTAATTAGGGTGAAAACAAAGAACATATAGGATGTGAAATAAATTAAGAATAGCAAAAATTAATATAACTTACGAAGTATTTGAAACACTAATATTAAAGTGTAAAATAACACTATAAAACAATAACCAAACCTTCAATTACGTACGTAAGTAATATATGAGTACTGAGAAAATCGAATATAGACCGATTGGAGAAATGGGAGAGATAAGTCAACTAAGAATTAAACGAATTTTGTAAATATTAGAAGTCATAGAGCTAGGATACCTCAGAAGACTGTCAAATAGTGTAATGTAATGAATTGTATTTTAAACGGCCCAACACCGAAAGGTACAAATGGGTCTACTGATTAAGTAAAGTAAGTAGAAGTCATAGAATAAGATATTTAGGACATATAGATAGGTTAAAAAAAGAAACAAAAACTTTGCTTTCTTGTATACAAAGGAAAAAGAGATGCAAAGGTAGACCACGAAAAATATGTTTATAGAATGTTTAAGATGATCACCGTATTGATAATTAAAAAGAAAATGCAGTAGACAGAAAGAACTGAAGAGAAGTGCATGAAAACGTTTAAAGTTAGGTAATTCAAATGTTTTAATTAAAAGTAAAATATAAATCAAGAATATCACAGGGCTGTGATTTTTAAATTTACAGTTTAAAATATTTTTATGATATAAAGACCTTAGTATTTTTGTGTACACAAACGTTGCAAGTATATTTTTAAAAGGCTTTCAGTTGGTTTATTTTACACTGTCTATTATTTATTTAAACCTGTTGTTATCGGAATGAATCCCTTAACGATTTAATTAAGGAGGTCGAATAGGAACTGTTATTTTAACAATTATCCGAAAGAGTATTTAATTATGTATCATCTATTTCTAAATACCAACCCAAAAATATTTTTCCACAATCACTTTATTGTGCTGGCATATCTTATCCCGTTGTTATCCCTGTAAATAATGGCATACACTTTGTGTTGAAAGCACTAATTTATCCTACGGCCCTCTGCAGCAAAAAGAGCAGAAAACCTCTCAACAATTTACTCTGAAATAACACAACAAAGCATCGACATTGGGTCATCACCTGTTGCCACTCTTATGGAAAAAAATTGGTCGCTGTTATTAGTTTATTTCGGTCCCAAAAACAACACCACAGTATCGATTGTTATTTATCGATTCCGAAACATTAACACTTTTAGTTTTTCAACTGAAAGATAACATTGATAAGCTGTACAATCACTCTCTTACTACCGAAATACCACGTGTTTAATGGAATTGGACGAGTACGAAATTGAATATTATTTCCATGGAGGTTATTTTCGATGCGAATGTAGGTGGCTTAATATGACTAGTTTTAAGTTCTTTAATTTGAAACATTTTCTAACGCGGATGCACTACTTGTACTCGCTACTTACGAATTATTTACTACGCGCCTATTCACCGATAAAACTATTTAACTACGATAGAATTTTACAACAAACGAGCACCAGGAATTTTCGCAAAGTATATAAACAAACAAAATTCAAGTTTCCAGATATCGGATGTATTTTAGGTTAGGACATATCTATGTTATGTTGAATCGATCCGGAGTCTGTGAGATTTCCCGTTTAATTATCGCGGTTTTTGAGATATAAAGCATTTAACATATGTTCTTGTTCTAGGCGCGTGTTTTTTTATGTAATGTTACATTGTACACCCGAATGATTATTAATACGGTAAAGATTGAGAACTGAGCGCACGTCTCCTCAAACAGCTGAGTCGTTACTGATTTTCACGAACGGTGGCGCTATTTTGGGTTGTGTATATCGACGAAGGCTGGCAGTAGAGGGAAATTCACCCCACTGAGGTATTTAAGAGGTGTACACTTTTATTTTCTGCGGGAAACTTATTCGCGCTAGGATTACGGGAGGTCGGTCTTCTTGATTAAAGTAACGTTTCTATATTATTTTGGTTCGTCAACTGAATTATAATATCTTATTAATCATGCTTGACTTTAAAAATATAGCAATTTGATTTATTCCAAATTTTATAGACTAGATGTTTTTAAATCTATCTTCAATATAAAATATGAGTTTGAGAAACGGTTTAATGTTTATTATTAAGAATTCGGTATCTATTTAAAAATACAGCATACAAAACCATGCAGATTATTCTACTGCGATCCGTTGTACTAAAGATAATATATTCACGCATTGGAAAGTAGCGTAAATATGAGAATCTAGATGTTAAAACGCAGGAATTATATCGTCAGTCTAATAGGTAATAGTACATTAGATAACGTTAAAGTGAAAATTCGATACAGTGGGGTACGAGATCTATTGAATTTAATAAGGAAATGGATACGTCCGGACTCCCCTCATTGTTTTTAAAAATGAAAGAAGATGGAAAGAAACGTAGCCAAAAGAAAAAGAGAAAAGGAGAAACGTAGGGAGATGATGGAGAAGAGTAGACAAAATAAGAAAAAACTTAAGGAGAAGCGTAGACAAGAAGACGAAGAGGAGAAGTAGACGCCTAAAAAAAGAGGTAAAAATCATAGATCCATGATTAATTCATTATAACCGAGTAACATATTTTATTTTCATCAAGACCCAAATTTATGAAAAAAAAAGTGTTTATGTATATATGTTTTAAAGTATTTTAAATATGTGTTTGTTAAAGAACGTTTTTTAAAAACAATTTTGGATAGTTTTCGCCATCATTTGTAGGGGTCAAATGAGTTGCTCATATTTCATTTGATAAACATCACGACAACCAACCTTAATTAGTGTGCAAGATGCAAATTAATTTTTTTTTCTGTATTTTGTACTAATTTTGTTTATTGTAGCACCCTGACGATGCAAATAAAGATTTGCGAAAGCTTGGTAGACTAAAAAGAGTACTTCTTTGTCCTATCTTCCGCTGCACACCCAAATATTTGAGTTTTGTATTATATTTGATCATCGTTGATTACAAGCGTTTATCACTTTTTCAATATATATCTATATCTATATATATATATATATATATATATATATATATATATATAAATATATATATATATATATATATATATATATATATATATATATATATATATATTTATATGTATATATATACACACATATATATATATATACATATATATATATATTGGACACATATAATTGACAAATTTCTGTAATTTTTCACACACTATTTTTCTCGGTCCGTCCAAAGGCTTTCCTTTATTTCTCAGTCTATCATTTCCCGATTTATATCCTCTCTTTAACTGAGGCGAGGTCTTCCTATTTTTCTTTCAACATGAGTTTGCCATATTGGGACTAGATTAGTTTTAGAAATCGATCTTCGGGCACTCTTTAAATATGACGATACCATCTTAGTTGTTGGGTACCAATATTGTATGATTTACTTTCATGATTTCTCTTATTTTACTGTTAGTAACTCTCTCAAATCTCGATTTCTCTGCCGAGTATCTCCAGAAATCCATTTCCGTTGCCCTGTATCGTTCCTTTATCTGCCATACTTCACTGCTATAGGTGGTCGTACTTTTAATAATTGTGTTATATATTCTACGTTTATTACTATTTGTTATTGATAGATCACACAGTATATTTAAAAAGGATATTGCTTTTCTTCCCTGGTTATTTCTTTCTTCAATCGTGTCGTCTATATTTCCTTATTTTGTGATGGTTATACCCAGGTACTTGTGTGTCGCAATGTCTGATAGTTTCTCTATCTTCCAATGTGAGATCTTGCTGTATCCCACCAACACACATATATTCTGTCTTTTTTATGATTATTTCAAGCCCCAAAAGTTTATATTCCCCTATTAATTTTCTTGTCATGTACTCAATATTTCTTGTGCTATTACCCGTTAGTCATCTGCAAATAATAATCTGTATATAGTCTTATTGCTTTACAGCAACCCCATAGTGTTGCATTTGCGTTTCCATAATTAAGAGTTTGTTCAAGGTAAATCTTAAATAATTTCGGTGAGAGAAAACAGCCTTGTGTACGACCCTCGTTATTTTAGAATTCGTTGGATAGGCTGTTTCCAATTTTTACCCTTGCCTTAGAATTAACATACATTTTTTTCGTTGCTCGTATTAAACTCATGTTTACCATCTATTTTTTCTTCTACAATTAGCCTTATAAACAGCAACCGGTTTGTATAAATATGCCCTAGATAGCATATTGTTAAGACAGTTCAGTGAGATTTATTTTATATAGAAAAAGTCCCTTAAAAAAAAGAGGTATTAAAGAGATCTGGAATGATCGAGATGACATCAAAAAATCCCAAAATGTCTAGTAATGCCTATAATCTCAGAAAATGAATTAACACACAAGAAGTTGATAGTTTAAGGAATAGTAGTATTTGAGTTTTTGAAGTTCATAGTTGCCATTGAGTTAGAGTATTGTAATATTGTTGGTGTTTGAATAAAGTTATTTTAAATAAATGTAACATTGTGACAACAGTGAAATTAGAAATATATTAAACAATTGTGAATTGGTAATACGAGATCTACTGAATTTAATTAAGAAATGGATATGTCTAGACACCCCACATTGTTTTTAAAAATGAAAGAAGATGAAAATAAACGTAGCAAAAAGAAAAAGAGAAAAATAGAGAAGCTTAGGGAGGTAAAGAATAAGAGTAGACAAGACGAGGAAGAGCTGAAGGAGAACCGTAGACAAGAAGCCAAAGATGAGAAGTAGAGGCGTAGAAAAGTAGAGGTAAAAATCATAAATAGTTATCCCAAATTCATGAAAATTTTGAGTTAGGTAAGTCAAATTCCTAGTAGATATAATATCGTAACCACAGAAGTGAAAAATATACTCTGCAATCTGAAGTTGTACATTTGAAGGAGCAACTAGCGATTACTAAAAATGAAATAAAAAAAGTTAAGAGAACAGGTGTCAATTTTGCAGAATGTTTTAAATGAACAATTACAAGAATTTCAAGATGCTTTAAACTAATTACAGGTTGAAAGTCAGTATCAGCGTAAAAAAAATAATCATGTAATTGAAGAAGGAAATAATCACAGTTACCACAGTTATACAGGAATAAGATAATAAAAAGATATCAGACTTACCTGAAAAACCTTAGAAAGAGTGAGAAGAAAGATAATTACTTCACAGTCATACGAGAATTACTGAAAATTTAAATAAAACCTATTTGGCAGGAAATCACCAAATACAAAAAAACTGTAATGGCTTACTAAGCTTGATGTAAGTCTCTGTATTTTTCCTAGGATTTATTATATCAAAAATAAAAAGCCCCAATGGAGTACGTAGAGTTCAACAAGTGGTACTACTAAAATCACACAATAAAAGTGTGTTGCAAGAAGTTCATAGCAACTTTTTCGGAGGATATTTTGGTGTCAAAAGAAATCTGATCATAATTCAAGACAGATTTTACTGGATCAACTGTCGCCGAGATGTAGAAGATTGGTGTAAGAAATACAATTTATGTAACGGTAGAAAAAGCCCTGACGACATACAGTCGTGGTAAAATGACATTATATCTTTCTGGACAGCCTATTAAACGACTTTCTGGATATTCATGTTCCACTTCTAATGACAAAGAATGTAAATAGGTACTTAATGGTTGCAATTGATTATTTTTCAAAATAACCTGAAATTGCACCCCTAGCGACTACAGTAGCCGAAGCGTTTTTTAACACGACATATCAAGACATTGAATTCCTTTAGAGTTATATTATGATCAAGGACGAAATTTCGAATCAGAATTATGGCGAGAATTAATGAAAATCTTGGCTATTACGAAAAATTCGCACTACGTCTCTCCATCTGCAATCAGTCAAAATGGTCGAAAGACATAATAGAACTGTTTTTTAATACTTATACATATACTAATACTTATACAAAGAAACTGGAAAGGTCCGTACACCGTTCTACAAAAAATAAACGATCTAATCTACCGCATCCAGTTTTTAGTTAAAAGTAAACATAAGGTAGTTCATATCGAGGGATTAACTCCAGACCATGGAAATGATCCAACCTGATGGCTTTAACCCTTTGAGCCCCAAAATAAAAGTTCAAACTTTTTTTAATATATTTTAATGCAAACTTGTTTACAGGTATATTATAAACATGACCAATGGTTTTTTTAAATATTTTTACAGAAAGTTAAAAAAAATATATAGTGGTTTCACCATGAAACTACTGGGACACCGGGTCACTGTTTTTGGTACAACGCAAAACAATTTTTTTTGTCATTTAGACAAAGTCCTACATTACATGTAGAGCATTGCCACCTACTTCTATGCGGCTCCTTTTTTGTACTGCAAAGTCCACAGTGACGTGATGTTCCATGAATTGGCATGTGCTCAGCAGATGTCAATCTGGTTTCTAGTGGTACATACTTTTTAAATTTACTCGCGAGAGGTTCCAAACTTTTTCTGCCTCTCTTTTTAGCTGTTTCGACTCCAATTAGTCCCCGTGACACAGCTAACCTAAAATCTTTTAGTGTGAGTACAGATCCTTCTCCACGTTTACAAAAAATAAGATATGAATTTACTAGTGCCACATCTAGAAAATGCCAAATTATACGCATATACCACTTTTTGCTTTTTCGGTTTATTTCATAACATGACTTTAGCATGTCTGCTTTGTCTACATATCCCATGTGAGCATTGTAGTCCTTCACTAATTGCGGACAAGATATTTCTACAACAGACCCATCCTTGAGCTTACGATTTACGGTAGAATTATCTGCAGGACTATGAAAATTACTAAGGAAGTATATACCTTTTTTGTCTTTCCACTTCAACGAAACAATATTTTCTTTGTTGCTTCTCCAATCATATCCCCCTCTCACCATTTCCTTATCAGAGGTAAAGTCATTAGGTAATCCTTTTCTATCCTTACGCACGGTACCACAGGCATATATGTTGGCTTTCTTCAATTCATGCATAAGTGGTAAGGAGGTAAAATAATTATCAAAATAAATTTTTGAGTAACTTCCTGTAAGGGATCTAGACATATCAATGACAACACGTTGTCCCAGATTTTTCTCTGCGACATTACCAACTTTGCCAGTATATATCTCAAATTGTGATATATATCCAGATTCATCAGCTCTAACCCACACCTTATAACCACGTTTTATGGGTTTCTGGGGCATATATTGACGAATTGATGATCGTCCTTTGAATCGTATCATGGATTCATCTATACTTTGATTTTGTGTGGGTGCATAGTAATGACGAAAAGTCTCTGATAATTTATTCAAAAGTGGTCGGATCTTGAATAGTTTATCATACCCAGGTTCTCCTTTCTTTACTTCAGTCCTATTGTCCACTAAATGTAATCTGCCCAAAATTTCCCAAAATCTATTTCGGGACATTTTACTGGAAATGTACATGTCCCGTACTTCGTCATTTGAAGACCAATAATCTTTTATAGATGGCAATTTTTTTATCCCCATTAGTATATTTATGCCTAGAAACACTTTTAATTCATTTTTAGTTATTGGAGAAAAATTGGTTGCCCCACCTAATTTTTGTGTAGTATATAAATTAGTTTGGAAGACAATTTCATCCAATAAATCTTCCGGAAATAAGCATAAAAATATTTGATATGGCATGACAGCATCATCTGGTATGTTTACCGGTCCTGAAAAATTGGTAAATTGAACAAGTGGTTCAATTTGAATATTCTTACTCCAGGAGGCACTGCTGTAGTTTGTCAATGGTTCCTCCAACGGTTCGTCGTCACTGCTGTCATCATGGAAGTACTCCTGATGGTTTGTCAACGTACTGGGATTATTGTCGTCGTTGGCTACGTAAATACGTGTATTTACATTGACATATTCACAAGGCTCTGTAAGCTCATTCTCATAATCAGAGTTGTCGTCATCTGTATCTGAGATGACAGACTCTTGGTCAGATGGAATTGGTTCATAAAATTCACCGAATTGTTCGTCTGTCATTTTTTCTAATTCCAAATAACTATATCTCTTCTTACCTAAAATAAAATACACTGTGAGTCCCAGTAGCTTCAAATGAAACTACCTGTATAAATCCCTCCTGACAGAGATTTTTAAAATCAAATTATCTCTACTTATGCAAAGTATACTCTGTATAGTAATATCTATAATATAAATAACTTACCAGCCATCATTTATAAATATTTATTGTTGATCGACGGGTGATAATAGAAAAAACCGCGAGAATGTAGCCTTGTTAAATTTTGTGTATAGAGAGAATGGTTATAGGCAACACAATATACACGTAGATTTACCGTGGAACCACTGGGATGTTCAGTAAAAATTTGTTTAGCGGTAGCTTCACAACGATACCACTGGGATGAAAAGGGTTAATCGTACCTGATAGACCAGTTATTCAAGGCTAATAAGTATAAAAGAGGGAGCAGTGTTACGACAGTTCAGTGAGATTTATTCCATATAGAAAAAGTCCCGTGATGAAAAAGAAGGAGTATTAAAGAAATCTAAAATGATCGGGATATCATCAAAAAATCCCGAAATGTCTAGTAATGTCTGAAATCTCTGAAAATTTATAAAAACACAAGAAGTTTACTTTTACTTTTTATTGACTACATAGTTTCTAAAGTTGTTAGTACATATTGTAGTACTGTTTTTATGTGATTCATGCTGGGTCAAGTGACCTAATAAAAATCTCCCATGGGCTTGTAGACTATAAATCATCTGTTTAAATTTTTATTCTATAAATACTTCACGTTTTAAAATAATTTTATATGAATACAATGTTGGACTTTACAATTATGACTTTAGTAGAGATTTCTAAAGCAGAACATATTAAAGTTAACTTTTTACGAAATAGTTGTCGCACTAAACAGTTGGAAGAGTCTATTTAAGCCACAAGGAAAGTTCGAGAGTTTATCAGTTTTATTAAAATCTATAAAATTGATAAATAAATAATAACATTACTCAATTTTACTTTAAAAATATTATTAAAATTTAAAAATTACAGAAAACATAATATGGAGCTTCGCGCTAGGCTACAGTACAGACTACTGTACCACTTTTTTAAACATAATTATATTCCAGCAGCATTGTAAATAGTTTTGATAAAATTTTATAATCTTGCCGTTCTCCGTGTTACATTTTAAATGTAAATATATTAGTGTAAAATCTCACACTCACTGTTGCACTTTTACATATCAGCACCTCAGAGGTAAACTGTACCAAGTCACTATTTTATCAAAAATGAGATTTCGGTACCAGATGACTTGATATTTATGCTATTTTCTGTGGTAAACAGATCTACGTTCAATAACATTCGATTACAAAGATAGGTGACGTTAAACAGTACTAACCCACAGACTGTATTAGAAGTTAACTGTATTATGTCAGTTTATGATACTCTTTACCTCGAATGCCTGTAGCCACGTGTCTGACTTGGTATTAAATTGTCATTACGTTTACTGCGTTTATAGGTACTAAGTGATTCACAAAAAATATTCTGAACATAAGTTTAAACTTAGTGATTGTGTTTGTGGTACTATATTTAAAGGAAGTATTGAAAAAATGAGCCGTGGACAACGTTTGTGTGCTTTAGGACAGAAAATGAATGACGACTCAGATGAAGATCCAAATTACCAGTTTTCTGAAATTTCGAGTATTTCGGGTGAAAATGAAGCAAATGATAATGGAAACAGCAATACTCTCAATGACGAAGTATAAGGAGATAAGAGAATAAAGGCTCGTAAACATAAGAGGAATTACAAAACATGGAAGTCGACAGTTAGAAAAGAAAAAGGAGCAGGAACAGTATACATCGAAAAAGAATAAGCTAGTAAAACCGGGTACTGGGTCCAACGTGCAAAGAAACTTGCAAATTGAAATGTAGTGAGAAGTTTTCACAAGAAAATCGTCACGATATTTTAAAACAGTTTTGGTCTGCTCAAATTGATATTATTCAGAAACGTCAATTTGTCGCATCAACTGTTAAAGTTGAGCCCATCCATACACGACGCGAAAGAACGGGAGAAAGAAAAAATCAACAAAAAAAACTTTACGATATTCACTCGCCAAAGACAAGACGTATGTAGTCGCTTGTAAATTATTTTACTTGAATACATTAAACATTTCGCAGACCTTCGTTAGAACCGCTTTATTTAAGGAAAGAACTAGTGGTGCAGTGTCTGAAGATAGAAGAGGAAAAAAGGTCTCGCCCAACAAAATCAACGAAGAAGTGAGGCGTAGTGAAAGAGAACATATTTTACAATTTCCTGTTGCACAGTCGCGTCACTGGCGTGAAAAGACCGATAAAAATTATCTAGGGTCACATTTGAATATTTCCAAAATGTATGAACTCTATAAGCAACAATGTGAGAAACAGAATATTTCATTGGAAAATATAGCCAAGCCATGGCTTTATAATGAAATATTTACCACAAAGTTCAACTATTCCTTTAAATCGCCAATTAATGACACAGGCGATACTTCTGACGGTTTCCAAATTAAGCTGCGTGATTCGTCAACGCTAGAAGAAAGGAAAGCCTACAGGATGAATATGATAGACATCTGCTAGAGGCATCTAACTGATACAATCTAAAAAAATTGATAAGGAGATAATTAACAATTCCTACCCTAAAAGTTATAATGGTTGATTTAGAAAAGTGCCTGCCTACTCGTGTCTTAAAAAATGCACAGAGTTTCTATAGTTTAAAACTGTGAATATTTAACTACATCATCTACGATGCAAGTAACAAAAATGTATATTGCTTTATGTATGTGACGAGTCAATCTCTGGAAGGGTAGTCAACGAGATCGCCTCCTGCTTGCTGAAATGAATATTGTTCTCAAACATATCACCTACTGTTCAAGATTTAATATTTTGGTCCGACAATTACCCATCGCAAAATAGAAACCTCGGTATGGTTATGTGCTACTTTTCTTCTTCTTCTTCAGTGCCTTATCCGGTCCGGATGTTGGCGATCATCAAGGCTATCATGGTTTTGTTGACTGCTCTGCGAAACAGCTCCGCTGAGGTCATCCCAAACCATTGTCGGAGATTTTTCAACCACGAGATACGACGGCGTCCCGGTCCTATTCTGCCAAATACTTTACCCTGCATAACAAGTTATGCAGGGTACTTTTACCTTCTCCAAATTTGTCCCAATCTTAAAAGTATAAGTCATCAATTTTTATTGAGAAGACATACACATCTAGAGGTGGATTCGCATCATGCACGACTAGAAAGCGAATCAAAAAACTAGCCACAGTTTTATATTATGACACCTTGGGACTGGCAACAGATCGCCAGAATGTGTAACAAAAAAATCCCTATGAAGTGTTAGCTATGGAAACGAATGATTTTAAGTGTCCCCTTCCCCTCCACAAATGGAGAACAGTTTTTAATATCTAAGGTCGTTCAATTGCAGATGAGAGCAGATGCACCTGGTTATTTATTTTATCAAACAGATTTTAAAAGTGGCTTTTATGAACTGGATCTCATATAGGATTCTATACTTAGGAGAAATTCAAAACTAGGTGACATTAATTTGCGTCTTATCCATGAAGGAGTGAATCCACTACCCTCTACTAAAGACCAACATTTGCAGAATTGATTAAAGTGGGTTCCCAAGGTTTTCCATAGTTTTATAATAATTTACCAAATTCTAATAATTTATCAAATGAAACTATTGATGATGATTACGATCAAGTCTACTGTAAAATGTTTATATTTTTGTATAAGTTACGATATAAAAATTAGTCAACCACTTCCTTTTCACTTGTGATACTTTCACTTACAGATAATTTTGATTGTTGGACTACTAAATAGTATGTGAGTCAAAATATTGGAGAATATTGAAGTTAGGTATTGATGAATATCTGTTTATCAAAAAAAAGCCAGAGGAATAGTTGAAAACAACTTTTTTCTCAAAAATTTGTAGAGTCAATATTTTTTTATGTTTAGTGTCAAAAAAATGACCGTTGCAGAAACATTTGACCGAATTACAAAATATTTTATTTCACTACTTAGCAGAGTAGTGAAATAAAAGATAGCTAACAACTTCAATCATCATTTTCTCAATAATTCGCTTTTCTAACTTAGTACGCTTTACCTATGAGGTGCTGATTATATTTTTGATTATTATTAAATCTCTATGGTCTCTACTAAACTTCTACTCTGCAATAAAATAATGCAGTATATATTTTGTCTTGTTTAACCGAGTATAACGCTTTATCATGGTCCACAAATATTAAAACCAGTTGTATTGCACGCTTTTTCTATAAGTGTTTTTATAGCTAGTAAATAGTCGTTTGTAGCGTAACCAGATCTGCAGTCCACTAGCTATTAAAGTTGATGGAAATCTAGTTTGTAAGTTAATCATCTTAGTATATTTATGAAAAAATTTGTGGGATGAAGACGAATCTGATGGTAGTTTTGAAGATCTGTGGGGTCGACTTTCTTATACATGATTATGATAATGGCATTGTTTAATGAAATTGGGATTCTTTCAGTTTCTAAGCATCTATTAAATAGAACTTTGACAGTGTAAATTAATTTTGGTCCTTCTTTAGTCCTCTGTAGAAATATTTCACTATTTGTATAATTTTTTCTTAAATGAGGTTACCTTATAGGTTTGGTCACAGAGCTCATGAATAATATATTCCTCTTGGTAACGTGCTAGTTAGTTGTCATAAGGTTTTGTTTACTAGTGCAGTTATCCGTTGTATATAAAACTTTATAGATATATTCCAGTTAAATTTATGATTAAATATTAGTCCTAAGATTTTGGGATTTTGTACCACAGTTAAAATTACACAGTTTAAATATGTTTTTCGGTTTTGAATACTTGAATATTTTGAATTTGCAGCTAAAAAGTTTGAGACCAAGTTTAAAACTTCTCAAAATAGGAAATGGTAAGAATACGATAAAAATAAGCAATTTTAAAATCAAATTAAATTCAAGCATTTTATTAATTAATAATGCACCAAGCATATCAAGAGTTTAAACAAATGATATAGATGAACTTAAAACATGTTAAAAATCTTATAGAACAAATAGAAACAATACTAAATCTTCTTATGACTGTCGTGAACAAATTAACAAAGTTGCTTAAAATAGATGTATGGAATGTCAACGAGCTAGCAAACATGCAACAGAAGTAAAAGCCTCCATTATAATCCATAATATAAATATCGTGCCTGTTTCTAAAAACCATTTTACACATCGAAGATATTTTAAACATTTAAACTACACAAGCTACTTTACAAATCATCCAGATGGCATGGCATACGGAGGAACCGCAATTATTATTAGGTCGACAATCAAGCATCACGAACTAAACCAATATTTAAAAGATCACATACAAGCCATCAATATAAGCGTAGAAGACTGGCATGGTTCACTGACAGTTTCTGCAATATATAGCTTACGAAAGCACTTAACAACTAGCGAACAATATGAGCAGTTGTTTACTACACTTGGCAAAAGATTTATTGCAGCTGGTAATTATAATGCCAAGCATACACAATGGGGCTCTCGATTAATAACTTCAAAGGGTAGAGAACTATTAAAAGCAACAGAAAACAAAAGTCTTGATTTCAGATCAACAGGTGAACCAACCTATTGGCCAACCGATAGAAGTAAAGCCCCTGATCTTGTTGACTTTGTTGATTTTACAAGGGAATTTCGTGTTGGCAAACTCTTGTCTTGAATTGTCGTTTGATCATTCTACAATTTTATCACAATCAGCACTGATATGATAAAAGAAGAACCAACACCAAGCGCAGGTGAAAAATACACTAATTGGAATGATTTTCGTGAATATCTAGCTACCTTGTTGGATCTCTATATCTCTCTAAAAACCAATGTTGATATAGAGAACAAGGTGAAACATTTTACAAGATCAATACAGAAAGCGATATAAGACAGAGCTCCAAGCCAAGTATCAACTAGCACACCTTAGTGATGGTCAGAATCGATTACTTATGGGAATTGCTTACCGTGAAATCGAGTACAGTAAGGAATCGGATACTTTATTGAGTACTGTGGCTATCAGATTTTGAATTAATAGTCTGTTTGTCAATCTTTATCTATGAGTTTTCAATTATTTCTGTGTGTTTTGCGTATGTTTTTTTTTTGTTTTATAATAAATATAATTTTGGCAAACAAATAAAAACATTCTAGATAGGTATTACAAAAAATAGACCAAAAATTATTCTAATAAAAAAATGTTTAAATATATTATTTGGTATAAGTTTTGGTATAATTAAAGTGATTATTTAGCTAATAACAAAACTTTCAGTATTCTACTATTGTCTAAAAAATAAAAAACAGTTTAAATATTAAATAAACATTAAAAATAGAAATTAAGTATAAATAAAATAAAACAAAAACTATTTTAAGAATAAAAACTGTTTAAAAATATAATTTTGTCCAAGTTTTTTTGGTAATTGTCGGTTTCGACGATCATTCGTTAATGGCCCTGCCTTCGAGAAGACTCTTTCAGATGGAACCGAGGTCCCAGGAACAGATAAATTCCGAATGAGCCGAACATTACTGTAATTTCCGACCGTTGTGCGTTACTGTAATTCCGCAGGTATTCAGTTAATTCAGTACTCAGTACTCAACCGGTTTCCAGTTCGAGTACTCGAGCACAATTATTTCTGTAAGAAATCGGATACTAATCGATTCCAGTATTCGAATACTCCCATCTTTAGCACACCTCAAGAACTGCTTTCGAGAATTAAACAAAAAATAGCCGAGAAACGGAAAATAAAGAAAATATAGCCAAGAACTCGTGCTTCTGTAGACAAAACTAAATTAAATCAGGCTACCCTAGAACTCAAGACCCTAGTATATACTAATAAAAACAATGAAAGTCAAAACTATCTTACGAACTTAACAGCTTTAGAGGCTACTGTCTATGATTTATAAAAAAACGTTAAAAAATTTAAAAGGCCTCAATTTACAAACCCTCCTATACGTATTTTAGATGGTCTCTGGGCAAAAGTAATGGGGACAAAGCCAATGTATTTGCGGAGATCTTAGAAAAGTCTTCCAAACATATCCCGCAAAAAAAAGTGTCGACATTGCAGATAAAGTAAAAGCATTTCTGCATGTCTCACATTAACTAAAACTACGTTAACTATGTCACAAGATCTATACATATATTAAAATCCAGGAAATCTGCAGGATACGACTTAATTAGTACTAAAATTCTAATAGAACTTTCGTATTTGAGGTATTTGACACAAATAAACAATGCTGTTTTAATGAAGGAGTACTTTTTGCTTTTGTGGAAGGTGACCCAAATTATACTAATCCCTAAGGCAGGAAAACTTGCTGAGCAAACAATATCCTACAAACCTCAAACCTATTCTTTTGTTTCCTGCAAAGCAAAAGTACCAGATAAATTACTTGTAGAGAAAATAGAACCAACTCTGAAAGCAAATCAATTAATTCCTAACCGTCAATTTGGATGTAGGGCAAAACATGTCCCCATCGAACAAGGCCACCGAGTTATAAAAAAATTATATAAATCCTTTGGAGATAAAGAATACTGCTCTTCTGCCTTTTTAGACATCGTCCAAGCTTTCGACAAAGTTTGACATGATGGACTATTATACAAAATCAGAAAAAGCTTATCGAACAACTTTTTTATTATATTTAAATCCTACCTCCAATTTAAAAAAAGAAGGAGAGAAAACATCGACATTAATAAACTAAAAGACATTTCAAATGTATACAGACAGCAAATAGAAGATCAAAGAAGGGCAAAAAACTTTGAAGAACAAGAAGACATTAACCAACTATGGGCAAATATACGAGAAATTGTGTTACAGAAATCGGTTGAAATATTGAGCAAAACCAAGTCAGAAAATAGAAATCATTGGTTTGATCATGAGTGCGAAATGGCCACAAATAGAAAGAATGCAGCATATCAAAAAACTATCAACGCAGGTTGTACACGGAGAAAAAAAGAAGAGTATAGACGTCTTAGAAGAGAGGAAAAACGTATCAATCGACGTAAGTAGAGGGAATACGAACAGACTGCTCTTAAAATGATACAAAGTTTATTGGATAAAAATGAAACGAGGAAATACTACAAATCCTTAAATAATAGTTGTCAAGAATTCAAACCACGATTAAAAATTTGTAATGACGCTAACGGTGAAATTCTATATGGTAAAAATTGAGCTCTTAACAGATGGGCACAACATTTCAGCGAAAATCTAAATATAAACTATATTGAAGGAGGTTACAATATAGAAAATCAACTCAACAAGAGAAGAACTGTCAAATGCCATCCTAAAACTCAAAGACAATAAAGCCCCAGGAATCGATGAAATCTGGTCGGAAATATATAAAAAAGGTGGTGATCAACTTGCTTCAGCAATTTATAAATTAATAGTACTTATATGGCAGAATGAATTGGTACCAGAAGAGTGGCTAAAGGGAATAATATGTCCGTTTAATAAAAAGGGTGATCAACTGGAGTGTAAAAACTGTAGAGACATTTCTCTGTTAGCATCTGTGTATAAAGTCTTCGGGAATGTATTGTTTGAAAGACTTAAACATTTTACAAAGAATATTGTTGGTCAATAGGAATGCGGATATTCGCTGCTGGAAAGTTAACTACACATTAAATTCAATCACATAGGCAGATTCTAGATTACTAGAATATAACATAGATACACACCATCTCTTCTAACAATGCAAAACGTAAGCTCATGCGTTAGAATTTAAGGAGAAAACTATACGTTCTTTGACATTAATAGGGGGGCGCGTTGGCGTCCCCATGGACGCCTTGGACGCCAATATTGCCTTGGAAAAGGCAATCAGACGATTAAATATTAGAATGAATGGAACTATTTTTAATAGATCGACGCAAATTCTCGCATTCGCTGACGATATAGTTATAGTGGGCAGAAGTACGAGAGACATGGTGCAGTGTTTTACAAGGCTTGCGGACGCGACAAGTAAATTAGGACTTGTGATAAACGAGGAAAAAATCAAATATATGTTGGTTTTTATAAATCCCCGAAACATCCAACACAGTATTCAAATTAACAATCATACCTTTGAGCAAATCAAAGAATTCACATATCTTGGAACGCTAGTATTCGCAACAAACACGACAAGCAACGAAATAAAAAGACCCATATCAATAGCAAATAGAACTGTTCACGTCTCCAGAAACATTTAAAAAACAAAAATATAAAACGTGCAGTAAATCTCAATATATACAAGACCTTAATAAGACCGGTTTTGATATATGGGGCTAAACGTGGACCTTATCTCAAAATAATGAAAGACTTTGGGGCCGTAAATGAAACTGGGCTATGGCGTCGAAGATATAACTATGAAGCACGTGGTGTTCGTGTGTATTAAGGTATAAAAAATGCTTATTAAAAGCTTAAAATTTTTATTTTAAAGAAGATCTTTTCGGAATTGAATCATTCCATCATCAGTTTAATAAAAAGTTGTTAAAAACATTGTATGGCCACATAAAAACATTGGAAGGACATCCATATTAAAAAACAATCCTCATGGTATTTATGAAGGGAAATGCAATAGACTGTTAACTTGTTGATTAATAAAAACTGAAAATGGGGGCAACTTACATGACCCCCTGTAGCTGGTGAGGTTTTATCGACTTACATTACAAGGTAATACCATGAGGATTGTTTTTTTAATACGGATGTCCTTCTAATGTTTTTATGTGGCCATACAATGTTTTTAACAACTTTTTATTAAACTGATGATGAAATGATTCAATTCCGAAAACATCTTCTTTAAAATAAAAATTTTAAGCTTTTAATAAGCATTTTTCATACCTTAATACACACGAACATCACGTGCTTTGTATTCAACAGGTATACTAGCCACTCCTGGATATCTCCACTTCATGGTTTGTTCCAGTTTCACTTTTAATTTTAATATAACTATGAACTATATCAGTTATACACTGATCCAGATATTGTGAAATTAGTTAAAGTGCAGAGACTTAGATGGGCTGTACACATTGCTAGGATGTCAGATCACGAATACACGAAGAGATTAACATTTTCAAAACCAGTGGGCACAAGAAGCAGAGAATGACGATGAAGGAGATGGATTGATGATGTGGAAGAAGACCTACAGATTCTAAGGGTCAGAAGATGGAGGGAACCAGTTACCAGGAATCGACAGGAGTAGCGACTTCTTTGTGAGCAGGCCAAGATTCACAACGGATTGTCGAACCAGTTATGATGATGATGTAATCCTTCCTTCAAAATAGACATTTTTATGTAAGGTATCAGAACAAAACCACAACTCTACACCCAATAAGGTTTTGCGTGCCTCAGAGGAGTGTACTTGGTTCGATCCTCTATATCATGTACACAGCTAATCTTCCAACTAGCAAAAATATAATTATTACAACATATTCATTATGTTGCATATCCCAAACACCCTGTTATTGCTTCTCACATCATGCAGACTCACTTAGATGTTATTTCCTCTTGTCTAAAAACCTAAGAAATTTAAGCAAATGAAATTAAATCTATCCATGTCACCTACACCCTACGAAGAGGTGCCTGTCCAACTGTGGTCTTAAATGGTCAGTTCTTGCAACAAAAAAAAGATGCAAAATACCTGGGAATCCATCTGGACCGACGATTAACTGGGAGGACATACAAATAATTTGCTAAAAGAAAGGAACTAAGCTTAAAACTTAGCAAATTGTACTGTCTGTTAGGTTATAAATTACAAGTAACAGTTACAAACAAATTGTTAATTTACAAAGTCATCCTAACACAGATATGGAGTTATGAAATTCAATTTTGGATTACACCATCCCAATTCCAATCTAAAGTACTTAGGATTATCGTAAACGCTCCATTGTACGTAACTTAGAGTGTTATTGCTCATCATCTTAAAATGAAATTTCTCAGGGAAGAAATATCCTACCTCTCCCAGAAGTATGACTTATGCATAGAAAATCACTAACGCATTTTCTTAACCCCTAATCTCGTCCAGCGAAGGTTAAGAAGGCATCCTCCATGTAATCTATCTGTCAGATATTCGAATCTTAGTGCTGTTCTATAGTGTAGTGTAGTGTTATGTATTAGTTAAGTTTCCCAAACTCAACTTTAGATAAGTGAAAAGATACTGTCACTGGACAGTTTTCCTTAGTGTTTTGTTACCGTCATTAATATCCATTGTTAAATGGCCAATTAAACGGGATGTTTAAATAAAAACAAATTAAATTCAAATCAGTACTTCCCAGGTAATAAAACTATTATATATTTAGTTACCTTAACCTTAAAAGTACAATTATTACACTCTGTATAAATTCCCTAAAATATTCTTTTTGAAGTTACAACCGTTTAGGTTTTGTTTTTGATCCTAGAGACAGCTTTATCAATTTTACTGGCACATGTCAGTTAACGATATTACGTCAGAAATAATTATTCATAACACTAAATACGACTTTAAAAGTTGGGATAAAAATGAAAAACTTCGTTATGGATGATCGATGTTTTCTCGGTTGAAAATATCGAGGGAGGGATAAAAATAGATACGTCCGGATTTTGCCTTATCAGCGGCTCGAGATAAGGATTTTCAGTAGCGAATAGGGAAACTCGTTATCACACGAACTATTAACGGGTTAGGACATTAGCGCTACCAAGGAGATCCAGAGGGTTACACATTATGCATTAGGATCATAGATAGTGGAAACGTTGACATCTATTATTATTTAAATTTATAATTAGTATTTACGAATAAAATCTTTTTTTTTTATTTTTTATTTCGAATTAATGTGTCTCGACATCTTTGGTTGTCGAGCAAATGTTTACAATAGTACAAAGTTATGAGTATTTACATTACAGATACTTAAGCAGTTAAAGAATAACAATATTATATAAATTATATTTTGTTAAACAACTGTGTAGTCTTTAAGAAGTCTATTAGGCTCTTGAGTCGGCTTGAACAGTTCAGAAGTTCTTATAAATTGTGGTTTATATTCTTGGCAATGAGAGTGGCCTGGTAGTGTTGACAGTGTATGAGGATGTACTGTACTTGACGGTGATAGAAATATCGTTGCAGTGGGAGCATAAGTGTTGGTCTGTAGAGGACATACGATGATCGTTATCATTTCTTTTCTTTTCAGGGATGCTAGGGATAAACAGCTGTTAACATTAGGTTAAATTTCTCTGAGATTTGTGTCTTTGGTGATCCAAAGTTGTAACAATTTATTACTTGCCTATAGGCGGTTAAAGGGGGACTAAACAATTACTGGCCTTGGAGATAGGCTAAGCAAATAAATTAAAACGTTTGCGAACGACTACTCGTGTTTTGGTTAGAGAGATGAGTCGTGGATATGGATTCCTTTATTTGGGGAGGATTGGGAGGACTAACTACAAAAAAGAAATCAGAAAAATACTTACAGAGATGTCCAGGGCAACACTGCACAAGAAGATTTCTAAACTATTTAAAATAGAACGCCGTTTAAAAGAATTCTCTTGATACTAGGAAAAAAAGAAAGGTTTTTCTCTCCTTAAAAAATTGAAGAGTGAGTATCTTTTTAAAGAAATAATTTTAAACACCTGGTTTAAAGAGAAACATTACATATTTATTTTTATTTCACATAAACAGTTATTACAAATAAAAATATTCAAATATATCAACAAACCTTGAGTTTAACCTTCTAACAAAACAGGCTTTCTAACAGACTAACAAAAGTATATACTGACTGTCATATGTCGAAATGAAATACCAAACTTTTCTGAATTAGTAATTAATTATCAACAGGTAATTTTATTTAAAAGAAAACTAAAATATGACAATTAGCTGATCCATAAAACTTACATTTAACGATAAACTTTTTAATTTGTCATGAAAGCAAATGTTATTATATTATAAGATAAATGATTATTTAGAAAAATTTAAGAAAGTTTGTTTCCTTAGATTTGAATAAAAAACATTATCCCACACAAATTTTAAACTACTAAATCCGACCTATTTGAGACACAAAATGGAAGCTGGACAAATCTTGGAAGAGGTCAAACATCAAACTGAACTTTGGGTTATCCTGAATGATAACAGTATGTACTGTTCAAAACTTAGCTGCTTATTTTTCTATTAAAATCATGTAGACCCTCCGAAACGCTGTAATCAGATCCCTTGACACGAAATACAGCATCCAACAAACCGGTGATTAACTAACTCACTATACGAAGACTGCTACATAGCATTTTGATTTTAAATCACCTTCTTTTAACCAAAACCCATTCAAATTAAGCCAAAATTGGTCGGTTTTTTAAACTATAGCCGAAAACGATGTTACCTCGTTCAGACCCCAATTAGCTCTTAGCAAGAATTTATTTAATTAAGACGAAAATAGACTCTACGCAGTTAATATTTTCTTTAGATGTCTCGCATATATACCTGGGTCAACAAAATTTCAGAGTATTGTTACGTACCAGCCAGGGGCGTATCAAATAAATTCATAGACATTTTTATATATTTAAATATTCGATGCTTAAAAGAAAAGGATCATACTACAAAGTTCTTGCCACTTGGCTTGAATATTCCTTTTGAATTTTTATTTTATATCTTCTTGGAGCTGAATGTTGTAGATGGATAAGTTGGATATAAATGCTTCTTTTGCAGCGCTGTCAGCCATCTCATTTCCTTAGATGCCGATATGAGAAGGCACCCATATTATTGTTATTGAAGTCCCTTGGAAAGTGTGAAGATCGATAAATTCTAGTATTTTTTGCACTAGGTGATGTTGATTGAAAATATTTTCTAATGAATGAATTGCGAATAAAGAATCGGTGTACAGAGCTACACTTTAAAGATTGTCAAAAGGGAACTCGAGAGCTTTTGAAATTCTGAAGAGTTCTCCGGAAAACACACTACAATTGTTGAATATTCGGTTTTGTCCTAATAATGTAGTGTATGTATCAACTGTAGTGACAGAGCAGCCAGCTCCATCTACGTTTCGGGATGAATCGGTATAAAGCACCTTATCATAGGGGCATGTATTCACAATATCCTTGAAAGCTTGTCGAAAAATATTATTTGTTTGTTGCTTATTAAATTTACAGAGGGAAAAGTTTATAAACGGAGGTGTTCTAGACCATGGTAGAGATTCTGATTCTATATACGCAAGTATTTGATATAATTTTGTGTCTTAGCACAATGGTTGTAGAATATGTGAGATTGAAAGCACACATCTGGGCGAGTTTACCAAGTCCAGGTCTTGGCGAGGTCAGAAGATTAAATACTGGATTAGTCGGATTCGATGAAATTCTGCTAGCATAAGATAGAAGTCGCTGCTGCTTCCGAAGGTGAAAGGGATGTTCATGAGATTAATAATAGAGACTTTTTTCGGGACTGGATCAAAATGCTCAAATCAAATCAAAATTAACGATTGTAATAAATTATTGGATGCGGAAAAGTAAACCGTACAACATAGTCTAATTTGGATCGGATATCGATCCAAAATATACTTCCCGCCTGAAGCTTAAAACATGGCTGTATCCATCTTCAAGGATACCTGCTTTGAGAAACAATATGGGGGATTCTAGTTGTAATCCAACACTTTTTATAGCATTTTTAGCTAGATCATGAGGAATCAAAGGCGATATATTTAAAATAACAATTTTTTCGTTGGAGACATACCTAAGTCTCCGAATATTTAGTGAAAATGTAGTAATTTGAATAAATGGAGGAGAATTTATCAATTTTTCGATAAGTTTCGAATTAGATAATTAAATACATACCCTATTATTTGATATTCTGAATGCGAAGCAAATGTACTTGTACCCCATGATAGTTTCAATTGCCTTTATCTAGTCATATAGCTTTAAACTATTCTCTATTTTTGGAAACCTTGGTCTAGGTGCGGATTTTACTGCAGTAGTGTAAGATATGTTACTGTTGGTGGTTGGGTTTGTATTGGCTACAATTTGGTTTGTTAACATTGCTGTCAACAAACATTCATTTAAGTAATTCAATTCATTGTTGAGAGTTAGAAGGCGGCAACTTATCATACACCAGAGTAATGGAAGTTGCCTAGATATGGAGCAACTAGTTTCATGTCCAAAACTGTTGTTATTTTCTTGTGAGGTTATGGACTTAATGAAATATTATTTATGCAAATTTAGCGATTATTTGTGCCCGCGAAAGTAACCGTATATAGTTACACTGCACTTTGTTATTGTCCGGAACAAGTATAAATTGCAAAAAAAGTTTAAAAATTGTAAACACGGTAATTTACGAGAACGGCAAAAACGATGTTTATTCGTTCAGGTACACGTATCCTAAACACCATTTAAAATGTTCAAAGAATTGTAAATTTTTTCTTGGGAAAAAAAAATAACATACAATTAATAAAATTAATATAAACTTCGGAATTTCGCAATTTTTTTCATAATCGTCTTTATTTTTTAACCCTTTCCCATACACGGTGCTGAGTCTGAGCGTCCAAGAGTTTCCAGCGTTGTGGGAGCAGACTGTCACAACCAGTGCTGTTTAAAAAAATCACTGACAGAGGTCGACCGACGATTAGAAATATATACATTAGATTATGATGTCAGTCTATAGTAAACTTTGCGTTTTTGTGAAATTTATAAATATGTGGATACAGGAATATGTGTAAGATTGCTACTCGAATCAACTTCTACCTTTTTTGACATCAAAAACGTAAATGTAAAGCAATATCAGCAAAAATGGTTGTACGGTATACTATAGAAAGAATTCTAAAAATATGTAGGATTTCTTATGCAAAATAACTGGTTTATAACGAATGCCACATCTTAAATAAACAATTTAGACAAATTAGAATGGAATATTAACTTTTATGTTAATATGAATTTACTTACCATTTTATAAATTTAAAGTCTACCATATCTTTTACTGCTCCTATATACCATATTGTGTGTGCGAGTTCCTCGTTCATAATTTGTATTTCCTCGAATGTATTCGCTATAATCACGATGTCGTCAGCAAATCGTGGTTTAACTTGTTGTCATTAGCGTTGATGCCATGTTTTGACTAATTTATAAGCTTTGACTAAGTTGACTAAGCTTTGGTAATATTACATCACCTTGTCTAATTCCTCTATTAATGTCGATAGAATTTTCGTCTAATTGTACTATCATAGTTGCGTTTTCATATATATTATGAATTAGTTGCCTATATCTCGAATATATTCTACAATTATTAATAGCTTGTTCTATGACCCACATCTCGATACTATCAAATGCCTTTTCATATTTTACGAAGGCAAAAAATACGGGTAGATGGTATTTATTTGTCTTCTCTATCAATGTTCTTACTGTCAGCGGATGATGTGATGTAACTATATCCTTTGCGGAAGCCAGCATGTTCAAACAAGCTGAATTTTGTTAAGAATGTCAATTTTGGGACCCCAAAAAAGATGCAAAAACGTTTACTACTTTTACCTCTAGGCTTCCTCTTAAAACACCCCCTTTAGAGGGGAAACTTGAAAAAAACGATTTACCAAGAACGTATATGTCGTAGAAAAAAATGTTTCATATAAAAAAATGTAGCTGAGATAATTTTGAACAAAAATGTTTATTAACACTTTTTGTGTAGAATGAGTCGTTCTCTCAGAAACAACGCTTGAAGCGACCGGTGATTTACAATGTAAGGTACGCGCGCGAAATCAATTTTAAATAAAATTTGTATCAACTCGTTGTTAAAAATTTGATAACTTTTAATAAGATTGTCCTATCGATAAAAATCTAAATGCGTTTTGCCGAAAAAAAGTCAGTTTCTATAAAGGTGTTAAATAAATAAACGTTTAGTGATTTTTTCCATTTTTTACGACTCTCATGAGATGAATAAAATTTATTATTTCCATTGACTGATCACTATGTAATTCTTATTATTAGAGCCCAATCTTCAAAACATGTAGCCTGAAATTTCTATTTTGAGTTTTGGCAACAAAGTTTTATTACAAAACGATCGCACATCACGGGAAATACTTCCATGAAAACGGTATCTATTAAACGAAGTTTATAATCAAAAACAAACAGGTTTAAACATTTTAGTTCGTTTGTAATGTTAAAGTTTAAATTTAGCGTTTTTTAGCCATGTTTTTTAAATGCTTCATATTTGTTGCCAAAACTCAAAACAGAAATTTCAATGCATATCTTAAAAATTGGTATCTATTAATAAGAATTCCATGAAGGTAATACATATTATTGATTTAATGAGAACCGTAAATAATGGTAAAAATGCAAAAATTGCATACGTAAGCTGCTGTTTTTACCTCTAAAACGCATTTTGATTTTTGTTGATAGGACACGCTGATCAGAAGATATCGAATTTTTACAGTCGAGTTGATATACATGTTATTTAAAATTAATTTCGGAGCGTACCTGGCACTAAAAATCACTGGTCGCTACTCGCTTCAAGCGATATTTCTAAAGGCCGGTTTTCACGCTACGTCTTATTGTACGTTTTGTTGGATAGGATAAATCCTGGCATGTAAACAGCAAAACGTACGTCTTGTCGAATCGAAATGAAATCCAAGGTCATATCGTAAAAATGATGGGAGAAGCATAGTTTTGCGAGAACTGATAGGATAAAACGTTACGTGAAAATACATGTTCAGACAAGTCGTCCGATCTTGACTTATTTGACGACTAGTTCCACTGCAGTTCGTTTCATTTTTCTCAAAAAAGCCTAATAATTTCAGATTTGCGGCAATGCACCCACGATTTTCTCGGGGAATTTATTGAATTGTATAAAAGTTTTTAAGTAGTTCTGTTTTAAAACCAAGTAGATTGCATTACAGGTTTCAGGAATTATTTGGCTTAACGCTGGTTTGGATATTATGATTGTGAACTCCAAGTCCTTGACGCTGTGTCCTGTTGTAAGATATCTGAGAGTTGCTGTGAGTCTTTCATGGGGTGTAATGGCTTTTCTCATGAGGTGTCTAATTTCAATATGTATGGTGTTACCAACTCTAGCAATTGACAATAGGCTGAGGTGTCCATTCGCAAATAATTGCGACAGTCATCTGGTTCGCCTCTTTTAGTAACGAGATGTGGGAATACTGACTTCTTTTAAGAAGCCCACTCTCTTGACCATCTTGCCTTTTCCCTCTTCATCCCCTTTTTCCTCAGTCGTAGTATCTTTATAGTTGAAAAAATAAAAGAAAGCAGCCGTGTTTCCTCCATAATAAAAAAAAACACTAAACAAACTTCACACAACTCAAGACTCTGAATTAGAAATGAGGTAGAAAACGGAAGGAAAAACGTAGTGTGTATAAACTGGACAAAACGTACATTTTGTCGTACGTTTTATATGACCCACAAAACGTACAATAAGACGTAGTGTGAAAACGGGCCTTAAGAGAATGCATTCTACAGAAAAAGTGCTAATATACATACATTTTTGTTGAAAATTATCTCAGCTACATTTTTTATTTAAAACATTTTTTTCTACGTCGTACAGATTTTTGATAAATACATTTTTTTCCGTTTTTCCCCCTTTTACGGAGAACGGTTTTAGGGAGAAGCCGAAGGGTAAAAGTGGTAACTTTTTTGCAACTTTTTTGGAGTCACAACAATTGACATTCTCAATAAAATTTAGGGTGTTCATATGATTTTTAGAGGTTCAGTGGTATTTTCGTCTCTGACGACTGGTGTAATCCATTTTGTAAGTCAACCGATTGTTAATAGCTCTCATAACTCTCTATTGGACGTAGAAACTAAAAACTACTTTTTAATTGTAGGGCCTGAAGCCAGCAATTTCATATTCTGTGGGTTACCAACTGCTTAGATATTTAGGGGGCGCTTTAGATCTTCACTGTTTATAAAAAAATTAACAATATATTTATAAATAAGCAAACCGACAAACATGGAAGGCAATAGTAAACGCGGCAAAGCCTCACGAAGAGTTGTAGCGCCATTGATGATGATGATGATTTATAAATAAGGGGTAAAATTATTATATATGTATATTTCTCCGATTTTTTTGTTGTTCGTGTTAAGTAGATTTTTACTTTGTTCGTCTTAAAATAAACAAATTTTCATCTTAGCCACAAATAAACCAATCTGGTTTTACAAAATTTTATTCTGTTGAAACCTGAAGGGGCTAATCTAATACATTAAATATTATTACAAACTCTTTTGCAAAATTCACTAACAATTGAATAAAATCCACCTTTTTTATACATAGCTTGGGCTATACTTTCTTGTATGACTAACACGGAAATAATTATTTAAACAGACTGTTTGAAAAAGTTAGATTTTAAAATAATTCTTTGATTCATTAATAACTTTTATTTTGGTACTCTTCGGTACATGGCATTACAAGAGAAAGAGAGAGAAAAAGAGAAAGAAAGAGAAAAGAAGACCTCAGATAATTTAAATAAAAGGATTAGATCTTAAAATAAGTTTTTCGTTCCTTTAAACTAGATACTCTTAGATATAGAGAAATACAAGAGTGAATGGAACAGGAAAACCTCGATGAGATGAAGCGTCAACTTTGAAAAACATTTTATAACCAAATTCATAACAAAAACTGGATAGAGACCATTGAAGGAAATAAGGGAGAGGGTCTATGTCCATGAAAGCAAAAACATAAAAACTTCCTTAACAGACTCCCTTAAGTTTTTAAGCCATGAGTATTTCTTTCTTCCGATGCTCCGTTTTGCTTCTATCTTCCCTTCCATAATAAGCTTTAAGAACTGGTACTTGGAATTTCGAAATATATGAACCAGATAAGCAGTTTTTCTTCTTTTTATTATTGGCAGCAATTCTTGTTCTCTGTCCATTCGATTTAATACTTCGTCATTTGTTGTGTGATCTGTCCAGGGAATTTTTGCATACTTAAGAGAGTTTTATTTCCTTTATGCCTTTTTGTAAAACAAAATTCCTGCTAGTGACAGCAACGGTGACCTTTTAATATTTATTTGTGGATAACCAATAGATAAAAGGACATCTTATTACGTTATATAAGCTATGTTCACGATACATAAAATAACCTTCTATTATTTATGATTCTTGTTTTTGGCACACGTTTAGCTAATATCGAAATTAGTTTGGGCTAAACCGGGAAGTTATTTACACTCATATGAGTATTATGGCTAATGTATTTGTTTATAAGATTGGATTTATCCAAAATACATACATGTTAAACACGATTATACCTTAATTAGATATGTTAATCAATATCTCTTATAAATCCTTCTTAGTAGACCCACTGGATTAGCCCTTACGTTACAAACGACAAAAAGGAATTATATAGCTTGTCCGTAAAATATGCTCCTATAATACTGTTTAAGTAGTTTTTATCAAACAGGTTTAGGTTAATAGGTTTTCTTTATTTTCCAAGTAGAGATTTACAATCTGTCTTATTTCAATAGTAAGCAAATTTAATAATGAAAGAAATGGAGTAATATGAACGTAAGTTACTAGTCTGTATTAGTAACTTATTTACATAAACTGAATAATAACAGTTTATATCGCTAATGCGGTTTAGGAGAATATAGGAGGTTATTTTAATATTTTTTGGACCTACAATATACATATAAGACAACAGGACTTTTGCTACAGTTCAACTACCTACCATTTATTTGGTATTTGGATGGGTTTTTTGGTAATATTTCAAAAGAAAAAATTCGATCTGTTCCAAATAACGATACAAGAAATAATATATTACAGCAAATTTAAAGGCAAAACATTTCAGCTGATTTCGATAAAAACATTTCAGCTCGTTTAAGAAATATATGCCGATTAAGTTGCAGTAAAAGCATTATCATACTACTTGTATACCTACGTTTTATAAACAAATAACTAAAAAAGGGGTCGCTCAGCATTTAAAAACACTAAGAATTTTATTAATTATTATATTACCTTATATATTATAAGATTTTCTATTACAGAAATGTACTTTTAATTTAATAAATCAACTTTTTTTCTGAAAATATTTACAGCAGTCACATTTTTTAGAAAAAAATCCCTTTTAACCCTATCTTTAATATTTATAAAATCAACTACTTTTGCATTTTTTTGCAATCTCTGTTTTATAAATTTGCAACTTATTCGTTTATCAATGTAACATGGAATCTTACCTTTTTCGAGTAATATATATATATAGATCCGTTTAAAACGTTGTCCTACGTCTTTCGATACCCAGTTGCCACTCCTCTCGATTCATCCATAAGTCTTCTTCTATGTCCCTGTCTTTCATTTCTCTATTGATGTCTTCTCTCCAACTAAGGCGGGGTCTTCTTTTTTTTTTCTACCGTGAGGGGTCCACATTAGGACTTGTTTTGGGAGACGTTCTTGAGACATTCTCTGTACATGACAGTACCATTTGAGTTGTTGGGTACCAATATCGTCTACTATTGTATGTTTTACTTTCATAATTTCTCTTATTCTGTTGTTCGTTACTCTTTCTAGTCTAGATTTTCCAGCTGAACGTCTCCAGAGATCCATTTCTGTTGCCCCAAGTTTTCTCTTGTATCTTTCCTTTATTTGCCATACTTCACAACTGTAGGTAATTATACTGTTAATGATTGTGTTATATATCTTGTGCTTTTTATTATTTAGAGATTGATTGATCCCAAATGATATTCTTGAGAAGGGAAATTGCTTTTCTTGCTTGGTTGTTTTTCTTCTGAATTATATCGTCTACGTTGCTTTCTTTTGTGATGATCATACCTAAATATTTATATGTGTTGCAGTATTTGATAACTTCTCCATCTTCCAATATGAGGTCCTATTGTTACCCGCGATACGCTTCCATAGTTTTAGAGGTTATTCTAGATAAATTTTAAATAATGTCGGGGAGAGACAGCAGCCCTGCTTAAGCCTTTTATCATTTGGAATGCTCTTGACAGATTATTTCCAACCTTTACCTTTGAGTTAGCAATAGCGTACAGTTCCTTCGTCGCAATTATTAAATTCATGTTTTGTGTTTGTTTTCTCCAACGTAGGTCTACATACAATAAATGTACTTCTTGATTAACGGCTATTTTCTTTTCAATAATCTGTGTAATGCAAAACAAATGGTCAACAGTAGATCTACCTGCTCTAAATCCTGCCTGTTCCCCAGCCTCTAAGTCTTTAGATTTGCTTTCTATTCTGTTTTTAATTACTTTTCCGTATATTCTACTGATCGAATTTGTCACGGCAATGCCTCATTCATCCCTTCTGCTCTTTTTGTGTATAGTGGATATGAATGATGTCTTCCACTCCTCTGGGGTTGTCATTTCATTAATGCAGTTTTGGAACAAATTGGCTAAACTTGTAGATAGTTTGGTTGTACCGTGTTTAATTAACTCTGCAGGGATGTTACCTGGACCCGGTGCTTTGTTATTTTTTAGAGATCTACATACGTCGTCCACTTCTTTCGTTGTTATTCGTATGGGCGAAGTTAAAATATTTATATTTTGTGTTTCGTTGCTGTCTTTAAATCTTCCCTTAGGAGTTTCTCAAAATATTGGTCCCCGTCATCCATTGCTATTATTGACACTACGTCTCTCTTTTTATCTTGTCATAAAGATTTAAAGACTCTCCAACTTTCTGTTCTTCTTCTGTTACACTTTTGTTGCCATGCTTCATTTTTCTTCCGACATATCATTTTTCGTATTTTAGCTTGAGACTCCTTGTAGATTATTTTATCTATTAAATTCTTTGTATTTAAGAATTTTTGATATTGCTCATTTCTCTTCTTTATTTCTTGCTCTATTTCTTCGTCAAACCAATATGGAAGTTTTCTTTGATTCTTGATTTGGTATCCAATGGCTTCTGTTGCTGCCTTCTGGAGACACCTTTTTATGTGAGTGTAATGTTCTTCATTATTAATAAATTGTTTATTTTCCAACTTTTGATTTAATCTATTTCTGTATAATTCTCTGACGCTTTCTTGTTCTAAGCTGATTAGGTTATACCTCTTCTGTATTTCTTTCCCCCTTTCATTTCCTTCTTTAGGTTTATTTACTCCAAATGTGATCTTAGCTTTTAATAAGTGATAATCGCTTCCGTAGCTCCTCTCAATATTCTTACATCTTGTACAATCATATTTGTCTTTTTTCGTATGATTATGTAGTCTATGGTTGATTTTAACCCTCTCGTATTTTGCGTCCATGTGTATTTGTGTATGCCTCTGTGTTAAAAAAATCCATTTGCAATTTTCATTTCATTTTGTTCGCACAATTATATTAGTCTGGTACCATTATCTTTTACGTGGTCCTCTCCGAATTGACCTATAACTGCGTTACGGAGTTAAATTTTAATAAATAGCTCAAAACTTGACATATTGAATTTAAAAAATGTTTTCTAATGTTTTGAATGTTTTCGTTTTTGTGCATTTTCAAAGAAAATTCGTCACAGTAATGTATATTTTTTTACGCCATCAAAAAGTATAGATTTAAACGTACAAAAATCACATACGACTTTTTTAAAAAAGCAAATATTTTGGTGTGAATTTTTGATTGAAAATAAGAGTGCTTTTTTGATATTAAATCAAAGTAAGACGAAAAAATTAATATTTTTATTAAAAAAATTACAGTGTATTTCGGACATAAAAAGGTAGGTTTTCACCAAATTTTGTAAAAAAAGATGTTATAGTAGGCTGTACAGTAATATTTTCGCTTCAATTTTTAAAATTGAATAAAGTAATTTTATTATTAATTAATTATTTAATAAAATAATAAACACAAATATGGCGGCCTTTTCTATTGTTACGTCTTGGACATATATAACATTGATGCATTCATTTCTGGAGATTTACAGAGGGTTTTTCGGCTGGATATCCTAAATAATCACAAGTAGATTACCTTAAATTTTTCGGAAACCGTTTATTATTCCACAAGGAAACTAAATTCCTGTAGCTGGCTGTATACCATGTATCACAAAAAATTTATTAAAATCCTTTATAAAAGGTATATAATTCAAAAACCCAATCGGGCTATATCATAAAGACAAAATGTTTTTGGAATCCATATTCCATCATCAGTGTCTAGGTATACATGTTTAAAGCCACTAAATATCTGGGTAAAAACCCGTTAAAAGTTGTAGGTTAAAATTAGGCTTACATTATTCGATCTTATGTATTAAGATCTTAAAGTTACCAGTGGATTTGAGAACCGGGCAACGTACGACTCGTGCGTACGGGACTAATAATTGTATTTATATGAAATATTTTATTATTAGCACTCAATTCAAGCACAAAAAAGAGCACAAAAAAGAGCACAAAGTAACGTGGCTAATACCTGAAACAACACATGAAAACCAAATAGACCACATCCTAATCTCAAAAAAATGGAGAACAATTTTACAGAATGTAAGGTCTTACAGGATCACATTTTGGTGATAGGCGACATGAAATTGAAGATACTTAAAGATAAAAACGACAGAAACAAAAGAAAGAGGTGGAATCGGTCGAAACTAAATACAGATAATGCAAACAGAAAATTTTGCACTAAATTGGAAGAAAAACTACTAGTCCTAAAACCATCGAATATAGATAAAACATGGGAAGACATAAAAGATAGTATCTTAACAACAGCAGAGGAGACGATAGGACTAATGGAAGACAATAAAAGAAAGGATTGGTACGATGAAGAATGCGAGCAAGCTAGTAAAGACAAGGACAAAGCAAGACACAGGTCGGTGGCCACAGGCAAACAAGAAGATCTTCTACACTATAAAGAGAAGAAGAAACAGTCAGACAAATGCTGAAAAACAAAAAAGAAAACTGGATCGAAGAATTACTGCAGGAACTCGAAACCAATAGTAATGACAATGCAAGACTATACAAATACATAAAATCACAGAGAAAAAAAGAGATACCGGCAAATATTGGAAATATGGAACGGGAAACACACTATAGAGAACTGTTTAAAAAGAAAGACGATGCTGAAAACACGACAAGACGAAATGCACTAACTGCAGGGGAATCACGTTATTAAATACAATGTACAAAATAATAACTAATTTGATCAGACAAAGAATAGAAAAAGAAACTAGAACAAAAATAGGTGAATACTAACATGGATTCAGAGAAGGTAAGTCAACAATAGATGCAATACACATTGTAACGCAAATCGTCGAAAAAAGTTACGAGCACGGAATAGATCTACATATACTGTTTATTGACTACAATCAAGCTTTTGACAGTGTAATAAGGGAGGAGCTAATTAAGGATATGAATCAATTAGGCATCCAAGAAAAACTAATAAGTCTCACGAAAATGACGATGAAGAAATCCAAGGCACGAATCTTAACAAGGGAAGGCCCGTCAGATGAAGTACAAATGGAGGTATGTGTCAGACAGGGAGACTCCCTGTCAACATTATTTAACATTCCCATAGAGGGGGCAGTAAGAGCAGCCAAAATTATGGGAACGATTATCGAATCTTCAGCCCAACTGATAGCGTATGCAGACGATATTGCACTGGTTACTAGAGATTTAAAAACCATACAGAACATAATATTAATACTAGATAAAGAAGCAAAGAAGGGAGGGCTAGTAATAAACCAAAGCAAAACGAAATACCTCAAGTGTTCAAGAGAAAATACGAACATAGAGAAAGAAATTAAGCTTGAAAAAGATGAAATGAGGTTGGAAATCTTAGAGAGAAAGATAATTCGACGAACAATGAGACCGGTGAGGATAAGTGTAGGCGAATTTAGAAGATTAACCAATGAAGAAATTAAAGAAGTTATCGAGGGTGAAGACATAATCAAGTTCGTGAAGACGCAAAGGCTCAGGTGGCTGGGACACACAGAAAGAGCTAACCCAGACTCTACGCTAAAGCGAATAACTGGATGGAGACCAACAACAAAGAGACCAAAGGGGAAACCCAAAACAAGATGGAGAGATCAAGTCTTAGGACACATAAAGAAGCTGAGAATCTACAATTGGAAGGAGCGCTGTAAGGACAGGAAAGAATGGAGGAAAATTGTAGACAGGGCCAAGTCACACACGCTGCTATAATAATAATAAAAAAAAACAACAGCGGACTGATTCTCCGCAATAAATGAATCAGAGAGCCCAAAAGAGCGGCAAACACTCCGCCAGGAGTGAATAAGCCATGATAATGATATAAAATTACTTTAAAACAAAAAGTGTGTTAAACATTTAAACAGATGATTTAATATTGTTAAAGTCCGATGACATTTATGACTTTTAATTTTGACAATCATTGCGAATCGAATCTTTTATTGGCAAATATTCGTTTAATTTTTTACTACTCATTTATTGGCTGTTTTTTGTTAGTTATTTTTCATGCAGTTTTTAATTTAAACCAGCTTAGAATAAATATATGATGACTATATTGACGACGCTATCTAGGAGCGCTAGTTTCGTGACGATGCCATCTTGTGGTCCTAGTTCGCTCGCGTCGCCTTTTACTATAGAGAAAAAAGTAATACAACGCCAGTATTCGTTCCATGCAGCCATTGATTATAAACTACACCCGTGTCATAAAATTAAGAACTGGTTTAAACACTTCCTTAATTGACAAGTTGAACAAAAAAGCAGAGACAATGGATGAGTGGGAAAAAATTTGTGTGTTAATGTTTGATGAAATTTCTTTGAAAAAACAATTTGAGTACAATAAATTAGATGACATTATAGAAGGGTTTCAAGATTTAGGTGCTTTAGGAAGAACAAACAAACTTGCCAACACATTTTGAAATATTCTATATTGAATTTTCTAATTTTTGGTTTTTCAAAATAAATTCTGGTCAATCAAGTCGTTTATTGTAAAATAGAGTTTATTTTAACAATTTTTAATGAACAATTTTAAGTTTTTATGCGGAGAAAATTCCGAAAAAAAAAGTTTAATATTAGGTAAATAAGGTTATTTTACTCTAAACTTAAACGATAATTTAAATTGCTTAAACAAGTCGTTTTAACTGAAAGAAGTGCATGATCAGTAACGAGTATTTCCCCGTCTAGCGCTTATTACTGCTTGCATCTATGTCATCATGCTTGCAAGTAAATTTTGGACATATCCTTGGTAATTATCGTGCATTAACGTGAATCTTGCATATCCAATGTAACCAACATAGGACAAAACATGATCTTGCAGGATGTTTTAAACGTAAGAATCACCATTCGTCCGTCCAATCACTTCCACAAGTGCGATACGTACCTCCCAACTAATATCTTCCCAAAGAATTATGCCATCAACTCCAAAACTAACGGTCTGGGCCAGTGGCGCACCCAGGGGGGGGGTTTGGGAGGTTAAACCCCCCCCCCCCCAGGACTCTATTCTGACACTGTTACTCACACATTTTAAGACTCAAAATGGAGGTATATCATAAAAAAATTTCGGTAACCAACCAAACCCCCCCCAGAGGCAAATTCTAGGTGTGCTACTGGTCTGGGCGAGACTTCAGCTGGCGAATCGTTCTCCAACTCTTTTGTAGACGTAGTTTTGATCATCTGGCTTCCATTATAGGATTCTGGTCTCATCAGTGAAAAGAACGTTTTTTCAGTTATCAATATTCCACTAAATATGTGTTCTTGCAAATTCCAAACGACAAGCTTTATGATTTTGGAGAAGACGTAGAACTTTGGAGGGCCATCTGGGCTTTAATTTGCTTCTTTTGATCTTCGTCTAACTGTTTTTGAACTCACATTAACTTGCCTAACATTTAATAGCTCATTTCTGAGGTGCATCGATGTCAATGATCGATTTCGTGTAGAATTAAGAACCAAAAAACGGTCATCAATTGCGGTTGTGCACCTTGGGCGTCCTTGACCAGGCCTTCGTACAAAATTTCCTGTTTCGCGGCACCTTTTTAAAATATTTGAAGCTATAGATTCAGTTCTGCTGAGACATCATGTGCTACTTGGACTTCATCGCACTGTCGAATTGGTGGCATACTTGTTTTAAACTTAGTTAAACCAAAACAATATTTAATTAAACTTAATAAATCAAACTAAAAATAACCAAATTAGTATGATTTTTCCTTTACGTGAAGAAGGTTTTTTTGATAAAATGTACGAATGACACTAACCACTGAATAAACGTCAAAATATTTTAAACCAGTTAAGTACATCAGCCTACTATATGAGTATTACCAGTAATCTAAAATTATTTTAAAATAATAGTGACTACAAAAAAATTGGAAAATTCCAAAATGTTCGATATTTTGGTTCATGAGTGTATTTGTAATAAATAAATACTACGATAACCTTATTGATATATAAATAATTGATATACAGACAATATTTACGATTAATTACAAATTTTGATTTTATTACTGCATATTTATCAATGCTTTTAATGGTGTAAACCTTATGATGATGATATAATAACCTGTAGAGGGCGATACATCGTCACGAAGCGAATAGAAGCTTTGCTTCAAAAAATTTTTTTGATGGAAGATAAAAATAAAAAGAGGTTTTTTGAAGTTAAGTGAAAAGAGTGTAAATACAAAAGTTGTCGATCCTTTTATTACCTACAGCTTTTTCTTTTTTCTTAACTTTTTTTCAGTAAACTTTTATTTGAGGGAAATTGTGATATATCGTTTTTACCCATAAAACTCACCCCCTTCTACTTCTCGACCTAAGATTACCTGTAAATTATTTTTCCCCCAATGTTTGTTATATTGTCTTCCTTTTACAAGGGGTTCCATCTTGTTACTATTTTTGTGGCCCCAAAAATTATCGGCTCTGGTCTAAATTATAAATGACCACTAATAGCTGTACTACATTTGTTTTCTAGTATTTTTAAAAATTCTCTAAACAATTAACGCCATATTTAAATTTAATTTAAGTTTGTTATTTTATAAAACTAATCAATTTTAAAACTTTCCTTTGTACCTGGCGTTACTATTACAAGAAACAGGGTCATTATTTTCTTTTTCTTTCTTTAGATTCAAGGAGGATACAAAAAGATCCTAGTAGACGGAAACCGCAAATTAACTTTGTTACTTTATATTAGGTAGCGTCTTTGTGTGCCATGTTTTCTTCGCCGCGTACTTTAGATTTGCTGCTATAAACCAGATGCTGCCAGTGGGCATACGAACTCTCGCGTTTAATCTTAATGTATTACTACGATATTGCATCATCTTTGAGGAAAAGAAAATATTTATAAAGATAAAAATTTAAGAGATGCACTGCTGTGTTGTTTCACTACTTGATATTTACATCATTAAATGACACAATAATAAAAACTTCAGAAATAAATTCTGTACGTAAAATATCTAAAATTTTCAGAGAACTTATTTATTTAGCAATGTTAAAGGATTATAAATAATCGAACTGAGAACGTGTAAAGCTGCTATAGAACTGGGGCTGCCACAAAAACAACATAAATCATAGAAATTAATTAACATACCAGCAGTTTTCTTTGCAGTAACGGCGACGAAAACATTAATTTGGAACAAGATCTTTGATCAAAGGTGATTTACTCCATAACATTCTAAATTTCAAACCAATAAATGAAAGGATATGCTACATAAGAATCAAGGACAGACAAAGATGAACATACCAAAGATGATTGAAGATGAAAATGAATACACCACACAAATGTATGGTCAGCTCTCTTATATAGTATCGAAGCATGGATCTTAAAAATAGACATCAGTCATTTTTACATTAGCAAATTCATTCCGATTAACCTTTTTCTTGTTCCAATTCAAGTTCTAAAGCCTAGCTGAGACTCATTTATTTTTAGATCTAATTTTTTGTGTATAACTTTTTAAAACGTTTTCTGAGCAATCCTTAGCAGTATTTTTTTTTTTCGGTAATGGTAAAGGTTTTTATCATTCACTGTGTCAGTTATTGTGCCCGTCGAACATATGTGTCCAGTAATTCATCATGAATTAGCTTTTATTAACTCTATATGTAGTTCATTGGGTGCTGCAGCTTTTCTTACTTTAGTTTTTTTTTATTGCATAGGCTAATTCCGAATGTAAAATTTCTGGTCTCTTTATGATATTGTTTCAACGATATGTCAAATACAATGGTCAAAGACTTATAGAAATAGCAGCAAGTAACAATAAGTTAATTGTTTCCAAACCACATCGAAATAAAATGGATTATATCATTTTATATGTTGGTTATGGATACTGTAGCATTTTTATATTCTTTCGTATGTATTAAAACACCGAAAAAGTATTTTCAATCCTTTTGCATCGCTTAAGTTGATAATAAACACATTTTAAAGTTTGTTTTTATATCACACATGCGTACTCTTTAGTATTTTCCTTGATCGTTAGCGCTTAATATTTCCTCTGAAATAAACATCCACTTAGATCGCTGATAAGGTTATGCGGGAAAGAGAATTATATCAGTCTCCGTAAAGCCGCTGTCAAGAGCAGTTGGTTTCGTTGTAGTCCGAATTTTCATCAAATTCGTAGTTTGTCCGTTTTTCGTTTTCGTCATGGAAATAAAGTGACAGTAGCAGTTAAATGTGTAGTTACAGTTAAGGTTTGGAAGAATCTTTTAAAAGTCAAGACGCTCCGAGTGCCGGCGTTAAAAAGCCGCAAATTTGTTGAAAAAAGTGATTCATACTCAATGTAATGTGTCAGTTCTGATAGGAGTAATCACTGTTTTTGTTTTATGTCGTCTCTTACCTAAGTGTCATATTAATTGTTCTCAGTTTTAAAATTTAATATTCACATCTGATAGCTAGCTTTATTCTTTTGACGTTTGGTAAATAGATAATAATAACAGATCTTGTTTTGCTTTGTTTTTTTTAAAGGGTAATTTCTATGCATAGTTTCACTTAAAAAGATACTTTTTCATTTGTAATCATTTATTTCTGCTACATATTATCGCCCATTTACAATTATAAGGTTTGTAGTATCTCTAACTTCAAGAGTTTGTAAACTGATAGAACATAGTAAGTTTGTTATTGATATTTTGTATTGTATTGTAATTATCTATATTTGTAACTGTTTGTGTTGAGACAGCAATAAATATTTTTTTGTGTTTTTAGGAAGAACTTTTTCTTTCATCCAGCAGGAAGATCCTTCAAAGCGGTGTCCATTTTAAATAGCTTGAGAACCTTCTTGTATTGTGTTTTGTTCCAGGAGATTTATGTAAGTACCCTTTTGCTTTACTTTTTGTAGTTGCCCCAATCCAAGACCCCTTGCCATTCACTTCTATACGACCCAGTTCTCCAAATTAACCCTGAGTAGCTGTTCGCAAAAGTTTCGATTTGGTTTGCTTGTCATATCTCCACCCCAATAATTTCTGTCCCCAATTTTCAACCCCCTATAATAATACCCTATGTGGTAGGCAAAATAATCGTTACAAAACATCCTAGATATACAAAACCTTAGACGAATATAAGAAAATAGATCATTACCTTATTACATCAATAGTCAAATCAATAATGGCACAAAATACAATATATTAAAAGGAAACTTAAAATGTAACATGTATGAACTGCAGAATAAGACAAAACAACAAAAATATCAAGAAATACTAGAACAAATACTAATTTTTTAAACAGAAGGTAATGAAATAAAAAAGGGAGACTACTGCAAAATGGTTAGTAGCCAAAACGACCGACAAGATATTTTGAAAAAGTAAAAGAAATAGACAAAAAATGGTATGTCGAAGAATGTAGAAATTAGCTAGAAAAAAAAAACAAATAATAAGAATGAGCTGGTTACAACAACACATTGAAAGTACCTTGGAAGAAAAATGATTACTGTCAAAAAGAAACGCCGAACCTAAAAACAACACAGAAAAGAAATCGTTACCAACAATAATTTGAAGCAATAGACAGAGATCGACCCAAACACGATAATAAAAATGTTATAAAGCAATTTCCTCAAAGCAGAAAGAAAATTACAGGACCAACTTGATTATAACATAAAGGAATAACAAATTCTATTTTAACTCTATCCTTACTCTATTCCAACTTTAGGATATTACAAATTTGATACAAACAGGAAAAACTGATGAAAGAATGGAAAGAATATTTCAAGAACTTTCAAATTATAATACCAACAAAATGGCACAGAGAAAAGATTTACAAGGCAACGGAAATGCCGATCAAAAAACTTCAATTAAAAGAAGTCTAGAATAACTTAAATAAATAAAAGACACAAAGCCACTGAAGCCGATGAAACATTAACCTAGTTACATTAACCATGTATCCATCTACAAGAAAGGGACAAAATTAAAAATGTTAACTACAGAAAAATTTCACTAACTAACAGTAAAATTCTCCCAAATATCGTTCTTAGTAAACTATGATGGCCAAAGTCTGTATGTAGAGTGGTGTATTTAAAGTAGAACAGAACAGTCTGGGATGGCACCCTACCAATATCTCCTGAATACAACCATACTACAATGTGCCAACTTCACACTCTACTGCATAAATTCGTAAACGTGACTGTATTCGACGGCAAAGTTAAAGTAAGCTGGGTTATTAAAATAAAGAAGTTTCAAAAAATTTGTGGGTGCTGATTCATCATTGATAGGTACGTAATAAGCTTGTTATACTTATACTTGTTGAAGATTTTTATTGTATTAATTTATATTATGTTAAGAAACATGCCTTGCACGCGTGCTATTAAAGTTAGAAATAAGTAAGGTTAGAATATGGTTATGTAAAAAAGTGTGTTTGCTTCTTTGCGTACTAGGCAATGATAGCACCTTAAATGTCCGTCTTTGTTGCCATAGGGTGCCATCATAGCCAAATGCAGAATTCTCATATATATTTTATTTTAGAAATAATGGGCGATTTAATAAATAAAAAAAGCTGTATTGGCAAGAAGATGATATGAAATTTGCGCTGGAAGAAGTAAGAAACAAACATATGAGTTGGAAACGAGCTGCAAAAACCTACAATGTCCCTGTAAGCACGTTACGAAGGATTTCATGAGAAAAATCGTTTTTCTAAAGATTTCAGTAAAAATTATTTGGGTGGTAAGCATCCTACATTTAGCAATGAGTTTGAAGAAATACTGCTCGCCCATTTAAGAGATCTTAAAGTTCGTTTTTTTTTTATTTAAACATGGTAGAACTTCGTAAACTCACATTTGAAATAGCAGAGTCCAACCATTTACCACATCCTTTTAATAAAACGAAGAAATTGGCAGGATAGGATTGGGTGCACGGATTTTTAAAAAGAAATCCCTCGATAAGTTTGCGACTACCAGAAAAAGCTTCATTGGCTAGCGCCCAAGCGTTTAATAAACCAAAAATTATGGAATTTGTCTCAACGTTGGCAAAGGTTATTGACGACAATAATCTGTCTCCAAACAAAATCTAGAATATAGATAAAACTGGCTTTCTACTGTACATTCCAGGTCTGCAAAGATATTCGCAACAAAAGAGCGCAAGCTGGTTGTCATATTGTCAAGTGCAGAGAGAGGAATTTATTTTACAATGATTTCTGCCATGAATGCCATTAGAACATTTGTTCTTGTATCGTTGTTATTGAAACAAGATCTCTTAGACTACGCTTTGCCAGGTTGCTTAGGATTGCCAAGAAAATGGATGGGTTAATGGAGATTTGTTTCGAAAATTGCTCATACATTTTAGAGATTTCGTGAAACCATCATTAACCTCGAAAGTGGTTTCTAACCCTTTTATTAGTTGATGAGCATGGAAGTCATAAGAACTTAGATGTATTGCGATTTGCACACAAAATGGTATTGTTTTATTCTGTTTTCCGCCGATAGCACGCATCGGTTACAACCATTGGACGTAAGCGTTTATGGGCCTTTAATCATTTGTTTAGGACCAGAAGATCAGGAAATTCAGAAGTGGTCGCGATCAAATCTGGGTCGTGCTGTGGCGCAAAGTCAAATTTCGTAGTGCATACAAAAAAGCAGCTACAATATAAAATGCGTTAAATAGTTTTTCTAAAACAGGAATTCAACCGCTAAACATAGATATATTTTCTGATTATGTTTTAGCTGGTGCTGAAACTACAAATATTGTAAATAATGACGAAAATGACTTTAAAAATGAAGTCATTTACCTTAAAGAAAAAGCTGAAGAGGCAGACTCTTTTCAAAAGTAAGTTCCAAAACAAGTTCTCCAAAACCAGACAAAAATAAAATGTCAAAATTTAAGAAATCTCTCCTTCAAATATCGCCGATGCCTAAAGCGCCTACATCATAGAATGACCTAAGAAAAAAATGGAAAACGGGTGTTTTAAATAACTCACCAACTATTGCAGCAGTACAACTTGTACAGGTAAAAAAGAAGGAGCAAGAAAGACGGAAGATGCTTAGGAAGAAAAACGAAACGATGAACAGAATAATTAATGAAATCAAAGAAGAGAAAGAAGTCAAAATGAATGAAAGCGACCATGAATCTGATGCAGCTTAAATTATATTCCATATCCAAAAATCCAACTACTATTCAGCTTTTATTAGAAAAGGCCATGACATCAGACGAAAACAAACCGAACTATTAACGGCTTAAGGTCCCAAGCTGCTATTAGCATACGCAGATGACATTTAGCTCATAAAAATTCCATTTCATCAAAAACATTTTCAATTAAGTCGAAAGAGTAACATCAAAATTTTAATGTAAATCAATAAAGAGAAAACCAAATAGTGTGCTTAGACAGACCGGATCGAGAAGACAGAATGGAGCAAAACATTACAGTCAACACTTATAATTTTAAAAGAATTGAACGTTTTTAATATATTGAAGCAAAGATTATGCCTAATCGTAATGTCATTGAAAAAATGCAAAACAGAATCCAGGCTGAAAATTGCTGTCTCTATGCACTGGATAAACTTATAATCGATAAATCTAACAAGAATAGAAATAAAAATCTGGAAATCTATTGTCAGACCCACTCTAATATATGGATGGAAATAAAATTTAAAAGAAAAATTTTCAGATCTTGCCACGATGTGACCACAAATTGGTATAGAGTAAGAACAAATATAGAAACAAAAGAACATTATAATGATAATGATATGGTCCAGGAGATTAAATCCTAATGACTTATGTAGGCAGGACACAAACATAATGAAGAAGGAATCTCTGCCTAAAATACAAAGGTATATTCTCCTAGTGGTACGGAAATGTTTCAATTTTTATCACTACTGAATATTCCTGAACCGGACGCTTCTGCAGTTTTAAATCCGTCTGTGTACCAGGTTAGCTCTGTAGTCTTTATCGTGTATTTCCTCTGCCTAATCCTTCTCGTGGGCAAATGTACACTTGGGAAATGTACATTAGGTCTATATCTGACCTGCCATATAATGACAAATCATTACACAAACCATATACCCGATTTAATTTATGAAGTTACTATATCCTGATCTAATTATTAGGTTGTTCACGTTTTTTCGCGGTTTTTAATGTCCAATTCTTACCTCCCCCTGTACTGCAATGTCGAAAGAAGAGAGGTCCAGTAGGTCAGCCATCGCTACTGTTAGTGTACCACTTAGAGTTCCTATGATTATAAGGCAAGCGAGTCCTTGCACCTTGCTTATCTTGAGGATTACACTTTTTTGTTGTGCTTCTAGCCACCATACCAGTGGAGCATATATAATTGTTGGCTTTAACACCATAATATAAACTGAATAAAACATTACTGGTTTGAATCTCCATATTTTTCTATGAGTGTATCTGGCTACCATTAACTTAGTCACCTCTTTCTTGCTTATTTATTTAATTATACGTTATATTTACTGGTAGATTCCAAGTATGCCTAGAGTCTAATATTACTTTAAGGTACTTTATTTTACTCGTCAGATGTATATTTGTCTCATTAAGGCTTATAGAACCTAATCCCTCCAAATTCCTTCTTCTGGTAAATTACATGATTTTGTAATTTAAGATTTTATGTTCACCACTTAATTTAAAAAATCTCATACATTCGTATGAGGTACAATCGAATGCCTACATCTAAAAATGTCCCCAACATAACCTCTTGGTTTTCTGAAGCGTACATTACCCTCTGTACAAAATGGTGCAAAGCCGTTTCCATAGCGAATTCTGACCTATACGCGTACTGTCCCTGAGGTATACTTTTAACCTTCAATATGATAATAGTTTCAACCAATACACCCTCCATAAGGTTGGGACCTTCTTCGACAACCATTGTCCATCTACTCCTAAATGTAGTTCTCTTTCAATAGCTTCCATCTTTCTCTATATTGTGCCAATCTAATCCACTGTTTCCTTACCACTGCTCTTATGTCATCTACCCATCTCTTTTGAGGTCTTTTCATGCTGCTTGTCGTTCTATTTGGTCTCCTTTTTATGATTCTCCGTGTCCACCTGTTATCATCATATATGCCTATGTGACCGGCCCAGCGCCATTTCATTTTTATAATTTCTTCTACGATATCCCAGATCTTCGTTCTACGTCTGATCTCGATGATTCTAATTAAGTGAGGACCAGAACTTAGCTTTTTTCTGTACGGTTTTGTCAGGTTTGAGTCTAAAAGCTAACCTTATGATCCTCCATGCTTTTGGTATATACCCCAGTCATAAGCTAGCCTGTTGTATACATAATTTTTTCTAACCTTGTGATCCTCCATGCTTTTGGTATATACTCCAGTCATAAGCTAGCCTGTTGTATACATAATTTTTTCTAACCTTATGATCCTCCATGCTTTTGGTATATACCTCAGTCATAAGCTAGCCTGTAGTATACATAATTTTTTGTACGCGTCATTTCCCTTCTGTACATTACTAATTGCCGTTATGACCCAGTGATTTATATGGCTTAAATGAGTTAATTGCTTATTTGATTTTGTTTTAATTTATAACTTCTTTCTCCATAGGCTAGTTTTCTCTAGAACTCTAAGTTATGATCTGCCATCCAGTCTGCTCCCATATGCCTATTGGTATCAGTTTTGTTTTAGAAAAGTGCACTTTAATTATTTCGCTTCATCCGTCTTTTTCTCGTGGACGAGAGTAAGGACTACGGTCCCCATAGACATATTATTGGGATCAACTACAGTTAAGTTTGCTTCTTCCCACTGTCACTCTATAGTACTGGCCACATTAATACTACATTTGTTGTGTATTGGTTAGCTAATTTTACCCAAAGGGAGTTGATTCTGACTACCGATAGGAGACTCATCCACTGCTTGTTCCAGTTTGTTTATAATCAAGTCTGCTTGACCTTTACCTAGTTGAGTATCAGGAGGATTTCTGTATAAAAAACTTACATTCAAGTAAAAGCTTCTGATGTATACTCGTATTTTTGTTAAAATTTATAAAAAAATTTCCAAACCATTTAAAATTATCTTTATAACTATTTTGGTCAAGTCGGACCATCATCAGTGAAACCTAAAAGTAAGTATTTCCACGATTAAATTAATAATACAAATAAGTAAAATTTTGACTGTTAAACTAATAAGTTTGTGGTAAATACTTACATTTTGGGAGTAGTTGATAACAACCCTAAGAACTACAGACCAATAGCTCTATTATGAGCAACGTTCAAGATACTAGAACGACTTATCTATAACAGAATTAGTCCAAAGCTACTTTAATCAATACCGGTTGATCAGGCAGGTTTTCGACCGAAAAGAAGCTACGCAGATCAGGTTCTTTCAATTCCCACATTTATTGAGGCAGGGTTCCAGAGACAACCTAAAACTGCAGCTGCATTCATAGATCTAACAGCGGCCTACGATACAGTCTGGAGAGAAGGCATGATATACAAGCTCCTCCGTACAATCTCCTGTAAATCCACCGCATCAATAATAAACAGCATGCTAGCCGACCGAACGATTCAAGTAGTCATGGGAGCCGACATCAGCACTACAAGAAAACTTAAGAATTGACTGCCTCAGGGATCTGTCCTAGCTCCTCTTCTCTTTAGCCTGTACATCGCTGATATACCAGAAACCAGATCAAGGAAGTTTGGTTATGCCGAAGACTACCTTTAGTACGGTTCCTAATCCTTCAGAGTTCGCCAGCTATCTAGGGCATCGCCAAAGTCAACACTGTACATGCTGTGGGAATGATAGTGTTACACTTCAGGATTGGGGAGCGCAGTAGTCGCAAAACAAATATGTCCGAATGATGAGCCAGTTGTAATACGACTATCTATGAGTTGCCCACTGATCATGATGTAAAAGAAGTGTTTTTTATGTATTTTTATTTGTATGTATGTGTTTGTATGCGTGTATGTATTTGTGTGTGTATTTACATGTGTTTATATATATATATATATATATATATATATATGTGTTTATGTGTGAGTCATATTTAATCAACAAATCTCTGGTAATGACATAGGTGCAATCAGTCCCTATGACCCTATGCCATGGTCTCTGTTTTTGTATGTATTTTTGTTTGTAGGTGTGTGTGTTTCTATGTGTGTACGTATGTGTGTGTGAGTCATATTTAATTATTAAATCTCTAGTAATGACATAGCTGCAATCAGCCCCTATGGCCCTATGTCATGGTCTCTGTTGATTCACAGGTATTTATTTGGATGTTTCTTGTTGCGTATTTTATCAAAGGTGTTTGAAAATATGTTTCTGAAATGACTTATTTCAATGACAGAAGTAAGCAAACTCACTTGTTAGACCATTTTCTATTTATTATTCAGATTTATGAAATAGGTAAACAATTTTGCAGAATATTAAAAAGAATCTCCTGTGTACTGGATCCTATTGGAAACAAAAATCCTACTTGTTAGCAGCTTTTTTGAATACTAGTCCAATCCCATTTGGCACGAAGGACTTCTTAATAATATAAAGAAATAAAACAATTCGGTTTTCTACTCCTAAAGTCCTAATTAAAAGAAAAATATTCCCTGGTCAAACAGCAAGATGAATACATTCTACTGCATTCTATGAAAGCAGTTCTAACCACTCACTATCAACAAACTTTTTCAATATTTTCTAAATTACACCTAATTTACAATAACAGATAGAAAATTCTAGTATTATAGTTTTAATACTTTTTAATAGTCTACCGCCTACTGATAGTTTGTAAATATTTAAAAGGTAATCCCCGTAATAGTAAATGTTTGGTGCTATATTACAAAAATGAATTTATTTTTAGCTTACACTGTGTACGTCTGGTGAATTGGAATTCACCTTTTAATTATGTTGCCTAACTACAAACTATCACATTCCTTAAGCTTAGGGACAAACAAAAGTTATAATTAGACCTTATATACCTTGATCAAATTTTTATTTTACTAGTGTATACTGTCTATCTATTTTGAATTAAATTTTTTATCGTTTTCTTCGCATCAGACAGAAAAAATAGTTTTACACATCGTCATAGCAAATAAAAAGAAGAACTTTGATTCGCAATTGACGTCAGATTGCACTAATTCGTTAATATTTCGGCGATTTCATGAAACTTGTGAAATAGTGTCAACTATTTTTTTGGCTTTACTTCAAGTTCTTCAAAATTTATTATATGGCTGTTAGAGCTGTTGAATAATTTACATATTTATTTCTAGCCTCGTGCGCTATAAATAGTATATATACTCTTTCTTGATTATCCATATAAGTTTTAGGAAATAACAGAACTAACGTTAGATATCCAGGGGCGGAGTAATACCTCCCATAATATGGGGGTTCATAAATATAAAATTATTTCGTAGAAAGAGGTCATAGTTTCAGACAATCGCCTTAAATTATTTCATTCGAAGAGTAATTATTTATATTTCCTGTAGTATTTTATCCATATAAGACTCCAATTTGCTTTCTTTTATTGTTTTATTTTTTAATACTGATCTTATGAGTTAATTTGTAATTTAAATATCTGTTGGTGTGTACTGGTTTTCTACACACCTAAGTCTCATATCCAGTATCCTTCTTTGAGATTAAAACATTGAGGAAAGGTAGTGTGTTATTATATTTATTTTCCATGGTAAATCATATTTTCTTTTCTTTACCGTTTATATTATTCAGGAATGTGGCCAACAACTGTAATCCAGCAGACCTTATTGAGAACACATCATCTACATATCTCCTTCATACTGTGGGTTTTAAATTTTGTTTAGAAATAGCATTTGTTTCTAGATCTTCCATAAATATATTCACTTATAATGGAGATAAAGTAGAGCTCATTGCTAGACCAAAATTTTGTTTATATAATTCATTATTTAGTTAAAAATAGGTATTATCAGTACATAATGGCAATAACTCCATTATACTGATATAGTTATTCTTGTTCTAGTTGTCAATGTATCATAAATCTCCATTTTTGTTTTGGTTATTTTTAAACTCTTATCTAACGGCACATTTTTAATAAACTATTTATGTCAAAACTTACCAAAATCTGATTTGAATTTAATTTAATATTGGATAATTTATTTAGAAAATGCTGTCTTTTGCTTAAAAAATTTAATATTGATATAATACATAATAATTGTTTTACTTCTCACTTTATCTATTTGTGGTATACCTTTTACTCGTCTTAGATATTTCATTTCAGATATTTTCAGAATACTACTATCGCATTCGAATTCTTCCCAAACACGACCAAAATAATTTAGAGATTATTACTTCAAAGAGTTAAGTTAAGACGGCGAGACATCCGCACAATCGCTAATTTGTGTTGGAGGTAAACCGTTACTGCTTGAAAGTAGCCGAAGAGTTATCGATATCGGTAGTAATAGAAGAGAGTTTCAGTATCATCATCAATCAGCCCTGAGTTGTCCATTGTTGAACATAGGCCTCCTTTAAACTTTTCAATCTGCTTCTGTTCTGCGCCTCTGCTATCCAATTGGTCACGATTCTTTTGAGGTCGTCGGTCCATCGCGTTGGGGGTCTTCCTCGGCTTCGCTTGTTAGCCCGTGGTCTCCACTTAAGCAATTTTTTTGCCCAACTGTCGTCTTTCATTCTTGCAACATTTCCTGCCCATCTTCATTTTTGCCTTGTAATATGTTCGATAATGTCTTCCACTCCGGTTTGTCTACGAACTTCCTCGTTTCTTATTCTATTTCTTAAGCTTATTCCAAGCATTGATCTCTCCATGTTTCGTTGTGTCCTTCTCAATTTTTCGGCTGATGTTTTTGTGAGAGTTCGGCTTTCTGCTCCGTATGTGAGGACTGGTAGAACGCACTGGTTAAAAGCTTTTCTTTTTAAATGGATCGGTATATTTGTTTTAAATACGTCTCTCATTTTTCCGAATGCAGCCCAACCCAGACTTATTCTTCTGAGTAGCTCGCATGTTTGGTTATCTCGCGTTAACCTTATTTCGTGACCCAAATACACATATTTCTCCACAAGTTCTATGGGCGACTTTTCGATTTCTATTACCTCATTGGGGACGAGATTGGTCATCATTTTTGTTTTTCCATAGTTTATTTTTAAACCGACTTTCTGGGTTACTTGCTGTAGTTGTTGTAGCATAACTTTGGCTTCTCCTAAGTTGTCTGTTATGAGAACAATATCATCGGCATATCTGAGATGATTGAATATATTTCCATCGATGCTAATACCCTTTGATTCCCACTCTAGCCGTTTAAATGCGTACTCCATAACTGTTGGAGCAACAACTCCTGCGACAAGGTATCTCCCTGCCGCACCCCTCTGCCAATTTTTATCTTCTCAGTCATGCAATGGAGGTTAACGGTTGTTGTCGCATTTTCGTATATATATTTCGAATAATATTTGCATACCTATGATCTATTCTGCATTCTGATAGTGCTTTTAGGATAGCAACTGTTTCGACTATGTCAAATGCTTTGTGGAAGTCGACAAAGATAAGAGCAAGGGGTCTGTTATATTCGATAGACTTTTCAACTAGAGTTTTAAGGCATTGCAAATGGTCGTTTGTTCCGTGTCCTGCTCGAAATCCTGCCTGTTCTTCTGATTGGTAGAAATCGAGTTTTGCTTCTAATCTGTTTGTCAGTATTGGAGTAAAGAGCTTGTATAGGTGGTTAAGCAAACTAATTGGCCTATAGTTTTCGAGATCTGATTTATCCCCTTTTTTGTGGAGGAGGATTGTAACCGAATTCTTCCATTTACTTGGAATGTTTTCACTATGCAGACATAGATTAAAAAGTGTTTGGATTTGGGACATCAAAAGTGGACCTGCTAGTTTAATTGTCTCAATAACTACACCATCTTTCACCGGAGCTCTATTATTTTTCATATTTTTGAGGGCATGTTGAATTTCCTCTCGTTGAATTTCCTCTGAGAATTCCGTTGAGTTTCAGTATACGTATTACAAAATTTTGAATAGTATGCATATATATATATATATATATATATATATATATATATATATATATATATATATATATATTCCAAGAGGAAGACCACAGATGAGATGGGTTGATGACATTAAAAGAATAGCCGGAACAAATTGGAAATATGTTGCTTAGGATAGAGACCGATGGAAGGAGTTGGGAGAGGCCTATGTCCAAACATGGGCGACAGAAGGCTAAGAAGAAGAAGATAGAAGAGAAAGTGTAATGTGATATCTAATTGTCCCCCTTTCTTGGAGAGATGGGTACAAAAATTGAAAATATAAAAGCAAAGATTTAATATCATTCGTGAATGTCAATGCTTCTGTATACGGATAGTTATTTTTGAAGATGTTATCAAGGAAAGATATCAAGTTATCCTGTGGAAGTGTGAATGCATCTTGTGTTTGATTGTAGGCCTCTCTTTATATTACTTTTAGTTTATTCAGTTAGATCGATTTCCATTGGGCGAGTTTGTCCTTCGTTTCTTCTTTTTTTCTTTGCGTTTTTATCCTGCTGTATATGACTGGCAGGTGAAATAATAGTAGAAAGGTTGTGTTCGTGGATGGTTCGGGACTTGATTGTGAAATTTGCGTTAAATAAATGGTTGGAGGATTAGAGCAATTCGAGGCGATGTGTCCTGATTGTTTACAGATAAAACACTCCATTTTATCTGTTGATAAAATCATTTTATTTTCATTGCCTTCAAAAAGTATTACAATTAAAGTTTGTAATTCAAAATTGCCTATCGTAGAAAAAACATAAACTTGGCGTCGAAAACTAAGAATGTGAGAATACTCATTTTCTGGAATACTTGCTCTTAAAAATGGCATTGGAGAAGCTAATCGAAGCGAAGCCCTTGGATGTTGGATTACCCAAAATCTAGATCCATCCTTCGAAATTCGATGTAGAATTGAACAGGCAAGAAACTCATTTCAAAAATTCAAGCCTCTATTATCCAATAACTCATTAAATTTGGAAATCCGTGAAAAGTTTACAAGATGTTACGTGTGGTCTGTACTTTTGTATGGATGTGAAACTGGGACTTTAAACGCCGATATCATGAATAAAATCGAGGCGTTTGAGATGTGGTTGTATCGAAGGATACTAAAAATTCCATGGACTAGCAGAACCAGAAACGAAGAAGTTCTTCGAAGAATGGGACATCAACGAACTCTATTTAATATTATTAAGAGGCGTAAACTAGAATATCTTGGACATATAATCAGAGGACCAAGATATGAGTTCCTTCGGCTAATTCTCAACGGTAAAATCGAAGGTAAGAAATGGATAGGACGGAAGAAACTCTTGGTTGAGGAATTTGCGGCAGTGGACAGGTTTGACAGCGGACCAATTGCTACACGTAGCGCAAGACCGAGATCAGTATAAAAATATTATAAGCATGGTAGTCGCCGACGTTCCGTAGGGATATGGCACTCTAAGAAGAATCGAAGCCCAATATTTTTTATGGTACTTTATACAATATCATGTGGTATGGTTAGGGAAATATTTGATATGAAAATTTTTTGGTGGAGGAAAGTAGTTTGCGAATATTTAGGGTCTCCTATCTGAATATTTGGATAAGATTTTAATAACTTTTTGACTTGATTGGAGTTTGTCAGATAAATATATATACTGTTATTGGATATCCTAGAAGCGAAAGTTATTTGTTTGGGATCAATAGCTTCGCCTATAGCTTTAACATAGTCCTGTAATTTGAAGGATTCATCAGCGTGTAACACTAACGCTTGGTCTTTTTTGAAAACGACGGCTTAGGAACAAATTTAACTATGGATGCATACGAATTTGTTTGTCTAGAGGTTGTATTATCTGTAGTTTGACACATATCGATATTTAAAGCTGTGGAGTAATTATTTTGCACGTTACTGCCCATGTAGTAAAAAGCAGAAACAGTATTTTGAGACATAATTATTTGTTCGGAAAATTCATGTGTTTATAGTTGGTAATTACACATTTTTCCGACACCTCAGATAGCTGATGGAGCCGGCTAGACCACTTTTCGAAATATATTTTAGACCATTAACGTTTTATTGTTTCTAATTAAGCAAAAAAGTAAAAAACTGGATCTATTATAGTTTCAAATAATCTAAACAAATGTAACTAAAAAAGAATTTCACTCAATAGGTAACTCGATTTTTACAGCTATTAAACACAGCAGCGAACGATGTTCACTCGTTGAGGTACTAGAGACGAATCTGTCAGAGATTTGTAGTTCCATCAGACAATATCAAAAGCTGTCTTTTTTGCTGTTAATGAAAGTATTTTATAAAAATTAGCTGGTTATCTATGAATTTCGTCAGTCGTTTTTCTGACTTATTTGAGTCATCAGACGCGTTCAGTGACCTATATTTATCATCAGACAATTATATTTTCGTGTTTTTTTTTTATTTTTTAAGTTAGTTAATTAAAAAGAATACCGGTATCCATAAATTTTTGTTATGTCGTAAAACCGACATGTTTCAGGAAAACTGGAGAAAAAAGCACCAGAATCAAAAAAAGTCGCAGAGAGAAACCGTGTCAGACTAGGCCTAATGAAGCGATACTCGAAGTTTGTAGAGAGTATCTATCATAAACTTTTTTGCCGACTGGCACTTTAGCTAGTATTTTCTCCTTGTAAGTTATCTGTAGAGATACATTTCTATGTAGTTTGCTTTATTTTGACCTTGGAGATGATATTTGTTGGGTGTGATGGATACGCAATTTTCTTTGCCGTTCATGAATGTCATTTGAAAGGGTCTTGTTATGTTATAATTAATGCGCCAATTATTAAGCCAATGTCGTATTTTTTTCATTTGCTTTTACAATATTTGTGAAGCGATGTTTTTATCCTCCAAGGGTACTAGAATGACAATATCGTCTCCAAATGTTACTAATAAACTTGGCCACTTATAGGTATACTAGTCATTTTGCTCGTCACCATGCGACAGAGATCCAATTAATTGTCATTCACAGTTATTCCACTCAATTTTTTTTGTCTTTCTCCTATCCTTCATAATAAATAAGTCACTTTTGGAGATTTGCTGAACTTACTGAAATCGATCTACCTCTAAAAACCAGCTTAATTCTAGTTATGCAAATTATTTGTTAGGAAAGCTCGAGTTTTGTATTATATTTTTTACCGATCACCAATAAGGTGATCAACAGGAAAATAGACATTTATTCATAAAATAAAATGTACCACCTGTCTTTTCACTGTCATTTTCTGTAAGATAAATGTAAAATTTATTTTGGAACAGATCAATATTTAAGTAATTGACAAAGAAATTATCCTAATGCTGTAATATCTCTTTTGATTATACAATTTGTAATGGCAGGAATAAATTAAATTATGTAAAGAGAAATGTAATAACGAATAAAAAATAATACATGTTCAATCTAAGGTTTGTTCATAACACTAAAATATTATATAAGGTTAGCTCAAACATCTTTAACTTCAGAAAGTTCAATAATATCTTCATTTGGCAATTCATCTTCAAAATTGTCTTCATTTTGATCTTTCGCTAGGTTACACTCCTAGAATGTTGCTGTAGATTAAAATTTAATTAATATTATTAAATAAACGTATCGTTTCAAGAACAAAATATGATTGAAATGTCAGATGTTGGAAGTTCAGATTTCTTTCCTAGGTGCGTAGTTACCTTACTGGACAAACGGTGTGACTTGTCCTCCTAGCCTTTTATATAGATAGATATGTGGTATATAACAGGTATAACAGTGACTCCAGACTGCGTCCTTGTGGGACTACAGATTCAAATTTACAAGAAGTTGGCAGTCACCATGATATTTAACAAGGAAATAATAATATGTGCGATAGAATTTAAGAAGCAAAAAGAATATAAAAAACATTCAAATATGAAAGGATTAAAAACACGACAAAACTAACAGCATTATATAACAACAGACATACAAGTTAAAAGGAAATTTGTGGATAATAAGGCTAGGAAATATTATAAGCAGATAATATATTGGCGACCATAGTAAATAATATAAGAAAAGAGGTGGAAGACATTAAATAATAAGACATAAATAAGAGTAGCGATCTTAAGTAGTACGAGATAGGTAATGGAGAAAATGAATATAATAAGGCTCCATATATAAATTATAGTACATAAATAACGACATTCACTACCATTGTAGATTTAAAGCTACATACTAGTTTTTTACTATCTTAAAAAAATGAACAAAAAGTGTAATAAGCAATAGAGAGTTATTGAAAAGGTGTTACGTCGAACTGCAATGAAAGCACCTTTATTTTGACAGATACGTATGCGCAGTTTTGCGTCCTTTATTTTTGTCCTTTAATAAAATACAGGACGCCTGCATTTAAGTTTTTAAAGAGAATTTTTATTTAAAGATCTCATATTTTGACGTAACCTGTCAAATTACGAGTAGACGGGAGAAAGACGTGTAACTTCACTTATATTTATATGGATATTTGATTAAGTTTGTTGTATGATATTTTGTTTTATTTAATGAATATTGTTTTTAGTATTATTGTTATTCTCAATTAGTAAATCTTCATGATTATTGTTTTACGTTCTGCCATAACAAGTAAATAACAACTCTATTTCTTCGTTTGCGCCTGCTAAACTAGCTTTATCTAATGGTTTTTCCACATTGTAAGATGAGTATTATGGATTATAGAATTCTTTAAATAACAATTTAATTAAATTGAACGTTTTACGCTTATATTATTTTAATTTTTAATCTACAATTAGCTATTTAAATAACAAATATTATACAAAAATATTTAAGTTCATTTGTCAAAATAAAAGATTTCTTTAAAATGTGAACATTAACTCTCTTTTAGACATGTAGTATTTTATACTTTATTAAAGGATCCTGTAAAAAAAGCGGCTGTCGTCTTATGATTTCAATAACTCTCTAATGTTAACGCTACAGTATCTTAATTTAAACTACTTAGTATAGATTCAAAACTTGGTTGTTTTTAAATCACCATTGAAGTACTTGTATATTAATTTAAACAATCATTTAATAAACGACAATGTTATAATTAGGAAAAGTTGTCATATTAAGGAATATAAAAGCTTAATATAAGTTAAAATAATTTCTACAAAACAGATAATCACTTTTACGACTTTATGTAGGATATTTACATGGTTTAATTTCAGCAGTTATGAGTTTACAGGCAAATCTAGCATTCGGAAATTCAACTGTTTTGTGTTTTCAATATTCATGAATTTATAACATTTCTACTGAAAAGATATTTTCAGTTTAAATGTAAATTTTTAGCTAACATGATGTATTATTTGTGAAGGCTATAATTTGAATATAAGAGTACACGATAAAATATTGAATATTCAATTTTTGACAAATAAATTTATTTATAGCTAGTTATGGGTAAATAATATTTATTTTTCTACTTGTATTATTTTTTATTTTTATTTTATTTATTAGTTGTTATGAGCTCGTGTTGATTGTATTATTACTGACATGTCGTAAATTCGAATTTAAAATATAATGTGACTCCGACAGACATTTTGTACTCACAAAGTAAAAATAAACTAAGAAACCAAAAAATATATTCAAGAAAAAAAAATATCTATATATAAAAAGAATAAACTACCAATCCCCAGAAGATATATAGACGTACAAAGAGAAAAAACATGTGCACAGAATGAACAATACATCGGAGGAACAACAGAATCTAAATTCTGGAAAATACTTAATGAAATCTTTAAGGAAAAACACCAACAAAAAAGTCCACATACAATACGTATTAGAAGAAGAGTGGAAAGAATACGATAAAGAACTACTCACAAAAAACCGTCCAGATTTTATAGAGATAGACAAAGAACATAAACAAAAACGAAATTAAAATAAGAAAGAGAACAAAAGCTAACATTAAGTAAAGTAAAATTGCTATCGGAACTCTAAGAATAAAAAATCAGGAGAAATCATTAATAAACTAATTAAAATACAACACAAACTGAAAAAATCTATCTTAAATAAAATCGGAGGTGATTAGGAAGGATTTACGGCTGAAAGGTCCTGTTTAGACCACATATATACACTCCAACAATTAATTGAGAAAAGAAGAGCACAACATACACCGGTACACATAGCATTCATCGATTTAAAAAAAGGTGTATGATACGGTACCCAAAAAATAACTAGAGAAAACGATGAAGGAAATCGGGATAACTCAGAGATAGATTAATTGAAATCGCAAAAAACCTATAACAATAGGGTAAGAGTTAAAACCGGAAATAAATACTCAAACGTATTTAACACCACAAAAGATTTACTGCAGGGATAATCTCCAACGCTGTGCCAGATATTCCTAGAACAAATATTAAAGCCATGGAAATGGAAAAATAAAAGTATGGGAATACCAATCCGAGACGACTTTTTGTACATATTATTAAGCTTTGCAGATGACCTAATGGTAACGGCTTAAGATGAAGACGATTTGTCCTATATGCTTCGAAAACTAGAAAGAAAATACACAAAAAATGGACTGAAAATGAACCTAAAAAAACCGAATACTTGAAAATAGAACAAGATCCAGTGACAAACTTGTAAATGGACGAAGATAGAGAAATTAAATGCAATGAAATTATATATTGAACTTAGATGCTCCTATTTGAAATGTATTCAGGTTCTTTTTTAATAAGAAGTAGAAGGGGTTTGTTACAATACAATTGAGTCAGTGAGTCAATTGAGTTGAGTCCTTTGTTTTAGTTTTATATTAGATATAGTGCTTTTAGAATTGCGAAAGAGTTCAGCCGAAAAGATGGGCGTAGTTGACGATAATTTAAAGTTTTCTGAGGAGTCTTCAATTGCTGATTCAACTCTGTCTTCATTTTTTGACACATCGGTGTATCATCATCATCATCATATAGCCTTCTGCGTCCAAAGTTGGACATAGGTGTCCCCAAATTTCTTTCAGTACTGTCGGTCTTGAGCTTCTTGCAGCCAATTTCCAACGATTCTTTTGACGTTGTCTGTCCATCGTGTAGGTGGTCTACCTTTGCTTCTTCTGTCAGCTCGTGGTCTCCAAACTGTAATTTTTTTTGGGTCCACCGCCCGTTATTCAATCTGGTTACATGGCCCGCCCAGTTTCACTTTAGCCATTCTATACACTCTATGACATCTGTGACGCCTGTCCTCCTTATTTCTTCGTTTCTAACTCTGTCTATGAGAGTCAGTCCAAGTAGCGAGCGTTCTATTCGTCTTTGGGCTACTCTGAGTTTGGTTGCGGAGCCTGGGTTAAAGAAAGTGTTTTGGGGCCGTAAGTCATGACTGGAACCACACATTGGTCGAACGTATTCTTTTTCAAATAATTTGGTATGCATCCACATATTCGTCCGTAATATAAGGTATGCAGACCATATAGTAAAAATATAACATTAAGCTCAAGAAATTATTAATACAAACCATTAAAGGTTTTTTGTCAGATTAGAAGAAGATATGTCTTGTTCAAACCTATTTCGATTATAGAATATGATTTCAAACGTTTATAACGAGTCTACATTTTTTAAAAATTTTAATTAAACTTTGCTCGACCAAATTTTACCTGATTTGATTTTAAATGTTTTAATAACCAAAATCATAAGAACAGCTCTGCTAAAAAAATAAGATTTCGGAATTCGCTATAAATCATTAGGAATTTGATTATAGATCTGTTCCTTGCAAGGTGTATAAAAAATTTAGCGGGCTTGGTAATGGCCGTTTATTAAAAGGTCAAGGGCATACGGAGGGTTTGTTAAAAGGAGCCGGCATAGAATTGAAATTGTAATATTACGGTGGCTGAACAGCGAATTTGACGAGAGGGCCTTAATGCGAAATACCTAAGATTTTCTGTGAAGACACAAAAGTGAAATATAATACTGCATAATTTAGCAGCTGTTTCAGAATTTTATTATAGTGGTTAAGAAAAATTGTTAAGACTAGATATTTACTGGTAATTTCGTGAAGTAGACTAATCACGTGATATAGTATTGACATTTTACCTTTGCGTGCTTATTAAAGTAATTTCGTCCTCTAATTATACAAAACTGTTTTTAATCACTATATTTAATTAAACTTATTATTTCCACAATAGTTACCACAATGGACTACGGCGATTATGTTAGAATCCATTATGAAATTGAGCAATAAAAATTCTTAGAACTACGGAGGAATAAATTTATTTAATATTTATATAGTCCAGTCGTCAGAAATATGACCTCTGACAATAATATGAACAAGTTGAATTTTGCTGAGAATGTCGATTTTGGGACTTCAAAAAAGATGCAAAGAGTTTACTACTTCTACCCTCTGCTTTTCTCTAAAGCGGCCCCTCGTAAGGGGAGGAACGGAAAAAATCGGTTTACTAAGAATCTATACGGCGTAGAAAAAATTGTTTCAAATAAAAAATTAAACTGAGATAATATTGTTCTGAAACTATTTTCTTGTGACATCTTAATGCAATTCTTATTTTTATTGGGAATAAGCCACAATTTAAGTTTAAAATAAATTTATTATCGGCGTTTCGATTTACACTTTGGAAATCGTTCTTAAAATACAAAACAATAATAAATTAAACAAATTTTGTCTTTTGCTACTTGGTGAAAAATTCTTCTAATTAAATTTTACCTGACTTATTAATATTGATAATTTAGAAAAGTATTATACGTAAAAGAAATAAGAATAAGAATTACTCACAACCTACTTATTCTACCAGCAACGACGATGCCGGTACAAGAATTATTATTTAGTGATTTAGAAAACATAGTTTAAACTATCCTGGTTAGTTGGTGACGGGTGATCATCGGTTTTATTGTAACTGTTTAACAATTAGAGCGAAATTTTTTGAGGGGAGAGATACTAACAAATAAACTAGGAAGTAGGTATTGTGTAATTGAATTATTTATTAAAATCAGACAGCTCTATGATAATAAATGACGCTAGGTATATAATTTGTGGGTGTGCAATAACTCCAACTTGTAATTATCAAATTATGATAAATTGATTTGGTCTCTATTACGGCAGAAATGTTTTTTTTTTTTTTTTTTTTTGTGGCATTGACTTTCGTCATTCAGCCAGTCTCGAAAGGTTATAATATATTCCTTATATATATTATATAAAAGTATACACAGATAAGTACAGATTATTTCTCTCAGACAAATGCACAGCGATATCCCTAAAACGAAATAGACGAATAATTAATAGAAGAACACGTCGAAGGAAAATACAAGGACACTCGCTTCTCGTCTAGGGGTCCGTCAAGACATTTATTTTAACAGACAAACAATACTGGACCACGGATAAGGTATTGTTACATATAGGATAAACAAAGGGTACAAGTCTAATCCTATACACGCTCATGAAAATTTTCATGAACGAGTGCCAGATTTATAAAGCTATGCATGTGTCTGACAAAAATTCTATAATTAAATTATATATTGTTACAGAACCTATGGCTAACAAAGACTGTATATTATATGGAGCGTATGTATTGCATTTAGTTAATTTTGTATACAGGGAGTTTGAATGCTGAATAAATTTAGGACATTCAAAGAAGATGTGATCGAGGTCACCTAGCTTGCCGCAATGTTTGCAACTATCATCATCGATGACTTTAATTTTAAATAAATGGCATGGGTAGCATGCATGTCCAAAGCGTATTCGATTTATAGTAGTAATATATTTACGAGGAGCTTTGAAATTCTGAAACCAGGTTGTTTGAGGTAGAGTTGGTTGTAAAGAGGTATACCTTTTATGGTTTGTAGAACAGTAATGTTTCCATTGCTCTTTCCATCTAAGTTGCTGATTTTTTTTGAAAATCGTAGTAACATCTGATGTGTTAAGCATATATTTCAACGTAGAGCCAGTTGTTACACTCATTTTAGCCAAGTGATCTACATATTCATTGTGTTTGAGACCAATATGTGCTTTGACCCAAATAAATTTTATGTTGACTCCAGTCGATGATAAATGATACAATCGGTCTTTTATTTCAAATATGTAGGGGTTGCTAAATGTTGAGGGTAATTCAATGTTTTTTATGCTCTGCAAAACTGAAAGGCAATCTGACAGAATTAAGATATGTCTATTACAGGTGTTTTTAACATATTTTAGAGCTTCAAGTATAGCTATTGATTCCGCTGAAAAGATTGAAAATTCATATGGTAGTTTATACTTGAATTCTACGTTTGTAGCAGGTAAAAAGTATGCGCATCCAGTCCCTTCTGTTGTTTTTGATGCGTCCGTGTATATTACTGTGGCTTCCCTATAATCCTGCAATAGAGATATTAGAAGATTGCTACTCATAATGGTGTTCTCACTATAAGTGGGTATTATAACCTGAGTTCTGTGGAATAAAGAATAGTAGTCTAAGCTTCTGTCAACCGTGTCCAATTTCTTGAAAAAAATAGGATTATTCTGTAATGCCATGCATAAAGGCGGGGAAGGTTTTTTCTCCCAATATTTGTTTGTGAGATCTGACTCGTTAAGTTGACGGACGCTTGAAAATAACTGGGAGTTAGTTAATAGAATTTTAAGAAGGCTTTTTTCACTTAAAAAATTTCTTCTATTTTCCAGGGGTAGCTCAGCGGCTTCAACATATAAGGGTTGTATAGGGGTTGATCTCATAGCACCCAAACATACCCTCATAATAGAATTTTGAAACGTGTCGATTTTTCTTAAAAGGTTCTTAGAGGCGGAACCATAAAGAGTAGCACCGTAATCTAGAATAGATCGTATATATGCGCGATAAAACAACAAGGATGTTTCTACATCGCAACCCCACCACGTTTTAGTTGTCATTCTGAGGAAATTGCTGCCTTTGTTACATCTATCAAGCATGTACTCTATGTGTTGTCTCCAAGTTAACTTCTTATCCAAAATAAGGCCTAGATATTTGACATGATTTTGAAGCTTAAAACATTGATCGTTCAGAATGATATTTTCATTTGTAGGAATGTTGTGTCTTGTGAAGATAGATACTACTGATTTTTCTATAGATAAATTGAGACCATTCTCTAAGAACCATGAAAAAAGGGATTCACATACTTTGCTAAGGCTTTGTATACAGGTTTCATATTTTTTGTTTTCTGTATAGATGCAGAAATCGTCGGCATACTGTACGATTTTGAATGAACTGTTATTTATTTGGATGTTATGTATGTCAGAGCTGTATATATTGAATAAGATTGGAGATAAAACTGAGCCTTGTGGTATACCTTGATAATTATATCGCGGTCCAATTAGCTTGTTATTATGATCTCTTACATAGATGATCCTCTTTGTGTAAAATCCAATTATTGTATCCACGAATGCGATTGGCATATGAAATAAATTAACCATTTTATTTCTTAAAGTTGACAAGCAAACTGATTCGTATGCTCCCTCAATATCCAAGAATAGTCCTGTTAAATAGTTGTTTCTGGTTAAGGTATTTTGTACATCTACCACAATGGTTTTTAGAGCATCTAGTGTTCCAAAGCTTCTTTTATAACCAAACTGATTTTCTGGTAGCAAATTATTTTTTTGTAACCACCAATCCAGTTTAAATTTTATGAGTCTCTCTAGAGTTTTAAAAACACAGGAAAGTAACGATATTGGTCTGTATGAATTTGCAATATTTGGATCTTTACCAGACTTTAGGATAGGAACCACAATGGCGTTTTTAAATGAATCAATAACGATGTTATTTTGAATGATCAATCCCTGGGGAGGTATTATTGCAATTTTTGAGAGCGAAATCTAATTCAGATTTAGTGAAAGGTTTCAACAAAAAGTGATTGGAATGGTGACTTTGTTCGGATTGGTTAGAGAAATATTGAACCCAGGGAGGAGAAACTTTATTAAAGAAGTCATCTAAAACTTCATTGCTGAAAGGTTTTATACTATTCTGCGGTTTTCGATTCATTTTGTTGGCCTGTGACCATATTTGCTTAGCAGAGGTATTTTTGTTTAAATTGGAGCTCCATTTGATCCAACTGGATTTAGCTTTTTGCTTCAACTGCTTTTTTGTTCGAGCAGTAACTTCCTGACATTTTAAGTAGTTATCAAAACTCGATGAAAGTTTGTAAGCTTTTAAAGCCTTTTTTCTTTCATTAATTATAATATCACATTCAGGGTCCCACCATGGTGGTGGAGGACGATTTTTGAGTTTAAGAATTTTATATTGAGGGATAGATTTTGAAGCAGATTCATTAATACAATTAATAAGAAAATTATAATTTTCGTAAGTGTTTAAAGAGATACTATAGTTGACAAACATGTTTTCTATTAAGGATGTATAAAGTGACCAATTGGCTTTATTGATATTCCATTTGCTTTTTGGATAAATTGTTTCATGTGATGTGTTAGTTGTGGAAAGGTTCATGGTTATAGCAAAATGATTTGACCCTAAGGTATCTGAAGATACGGACCAGGAAACTTTACTGGCTAGATTAGCTGTACAGAGAGAAATGTCAATCATAGATTTCTGAGTACCATATTTGGAAAGATATGTGGGTTCCCCATTATTCAAAATAATAAGATCTAGGTCCTCGACACTGCTGACGATTTGATGACCTGCAGCATCATTGTGCAGTGAGCCCCATAAAGAGTTATGAGTATTCATATCCCCTCCAATTATACAAGGTGATGTAACTTGAGAGAAGATATTTTTCCAATCATCTTTAGAAGTATGGACTTTAGGAGGCCTATACACAGACAAGAAACTTAATTCTAAATTGTTAAATTTAACGGAGATGCCACAAACTAAAATTTTATCATTGAAATTTTTAGTAATATTCACTTGACAGAATGAGATAGAAGTTTTAATCAAAATTGCTACACCGGCATATATATCGTATCTATCCTGGCGGATTATATTATAACCTTTAAATATATAGTTTTGATTTGGTTTGAACCATGTTTCACTTAACAACGCTATATCAATGTTTTCAGCTGTTAAAAAATGAACTAAACTATTTTTATTGGATGCAACGGACCTTCCGTTCCATTGTAAAATTCTCAGAGTTGTTTGTCCTTGGAAAACCTTATTTACTGAAGATGTCCTCCAACATCTGATTCTAACGAATAAGTAAAAAGTGGTATAATAAAATAAGTGAAAACATTCATATTTGTTTTTTTAATAGTGCATTTTGATCTTGGATTAATGTTTAAATAAGAAATACTGCCAGAAAAAAGTTCCATTTGAATTACATAATTTAGATAAATAATTTTGATTTTGATATATGCTAAGAATTTTATTTCAATGTTTTAGTACCCTCCAATACTGAAAATATTTTTTGATTTATGCTCTCATTATCTACAGATTTTAAATCCTCAAGTGTGTGAATATTTTTTAAAAAATTAATGACACACTCCGTCACTGCCTGAGCAATATCTTTATTATCACCTTCTGTGGGTTGAAAGGTAGATTGCTTTGGATACTGGGGAAGAGGATGTGATGGTCCAAAACGGAAGTTAAACATGGGAGGGTTCTGTAAGTTTGGGGATGAGGGAGAAGTAGTGGCTTTACGTTTTTTGTTGTTATGGGTTAGTGCCATAGGTCTGCTACTATCCAAACGTTGAGAATTTGTAGGTTGTGGCTGCTGGAAAGCATGTTTATTACCAGAACTTTGAGGTAGTTTCGGGAAATCTGCCTCGTAGTTTGTTAAGGCAGAAAAGCGATTGTTCGTTGTTATTTCTGAATATGAAGATTGAAAAAGCTTTTTGGCTTCTAAAAAGGATACTTTCTGTTCTATCATCAAATTTTTAATACGTTTCTGTTCCTCGTAAATTGGGCATAGTTTGGAAATCGATGTATGCTGTGTACTCTTGCAATGTATACATGATTTATTAAATTCAGAACAGTTATGTTCTTCGGTTTTGACAGATCCACATAAAATACAATGTTCTTGGCTGCTTTTGCACTGTTTTGATATGTGTCCGAATCTCAAACATCTATAGCATTGTGTGACCCTGCCTATAAACTTTTCCACATTAAAATAAACAAAATTAACGGATATATGGCTGGGTAATATGTTTCCTTCAAAGCTGACTACAATGGTCTTCTTAGGTACATACTCAGCCTTACCATCTTTTTCAATTTTCCTGTGCATTCGTCTGATGTGTACAACCCTTGAGTTTGAATTTATGTTTTGTTTTAAATAATCAACGTCGTAACTTGTGTCAACGTCTCGGATCAGACCCTTGACCTCTAAAAGGTGATTAGGTATGAAAGCTTTTAAGTTTAATTCTTTTAAATTTTTATTTGTGACCAACTTATTAGCTTCTGCTATTGAATTTAATATTACTTTAACGCGATTTCTACCTATTCCCTTAATTTCCTGAATGTTTTGTACTTTTAGATTTTTGTGTAAAATATGTCCTACAAACATAGGATGCAAACGACCCAAACTTTGCTGATTAGTTTTTTCAACATATACGCAATAATTATTTAACAAGTACTTATCTGGATTTATCGAGTCAAATAGTTTTGGTTCGTCCTCCTTAGCACCTATTGTTCCCATTTCCATGACGGCAGCAGTACTTTCCATATTGGAAAAACTATCACTTTCACAAATAACTCCACTATCACCATCTGGCGTCTTATTTTTTACGCTCCCCATGGCGGGGGCGAAGTTTTTAAAATCTAACTTATTTAAATTGTTTTGATAAATTTAGCAACACGAAAAAACAAAAACTTGAACACTAATTAATAACAAATCGGTAAGCCGGTTATTGTTGTTTGACTTCTCTCTTCGAAGGTTCAAACGAAACTGGGCAGAAATGTTGGTATGTCAAAATAAATTTAAATTAAAATTAAAAACACTTAAAGACACTTAGGGACAAAAAGAATACATTCAAATAGACACAAGAGACATTTAATTTAAAAGGGGGGCACTTAGTGGTACAACATCACTTCTAAGAGAGGAATTGGCAAAAAAAAAGGTAGTTTTTTGTTGTCTAATAGATTTTTTTTTCTTCAACAAACAATTACACAATACCTACTTCCTAGTTTATTTATTACTATCTCTCCCCTCAAAAACTTTCCCTCTAATTGTTAAACAGTTACAATAAAACCAATGATCACCCTTCACCAGCTAACCAGGATAGTTTGAACTATGTTTTCTAAATCACTAAATAATAATTCTTGTACCAGCATCATTTAGTTTACCATGTACCTTAAGACCTGAAGATGCATAGCAAATTATAGTATGCGAAAGCGGTCGGTGGTGGTATAATATATAGATTGTGAGTAAGTCTTAGTCTTATTTCTTTTACCTATTTGAAATAGCCTCACACAGGGGAACATATTCAAGATTTAAATATTATATGTTTTAAAACAGGCAACTTTAAAATTTACTATGTCTACTTTAAAATGTATAGTCCGTCTAGAAAGTATCCGGAATTTTATATTTTTCCTAATTTTAATAGATTTTCTTTTTGTAACATTTTAAGACAAAAGTAATGCATCAAGTAGGTTGTGCCGATAGTAGGTTATGGACAAAATCGCATGACAACACATCTGTCAAATATTGTTGTTTGTAAACAGACTTAAGATTTGTGAAATAATGTCTCAAGTAGAAAAAAGAAAAGTGGTGGAAAATTTATATAGAAAGGGTGTCCGAAACGTTAAAAAATTAGTGCAATTGACTGAACTTGGAAAAAGTGCAGTGTATGAGATAACGAAGAGGATAAAAAATGGCATATATATGAGACATAGACCAGATTCGGGTAGACCGCGTAAGATTCGCGGAAACAATTTAAATGCTTTAGTGGCTTTAGGACGACAAAATCCGCGCCTAGGGTTTCGAAAATTAACAAAACAAAAATTAATCGAACAGATTTGGAAATCAACAAAGAATAAAAGAGCGCCCAGAAACTGTCTGCATATCACTGAAAAGGCTACATATGCAAATCATCTAAAAGTACTATCAAGAGAAAATGTTACCTTTCAAATTTCCAAATTTTCCACTAAAATAATGATTTGAGGAGCAATATCTCAGCGTGGTGCTACACCTCTCTGTATAGTTAATGATACTGTTGATAGTGCGAAATATTGTGACATCCTAAATGGTTTTTTTTTTTACGGCTCATGTTTTATATCCTGAGGGGTGGCGTTTTCAACAAGATAATGCAAGATGCCATACTTCTGCGTATACTCAAGCTTGAATGCAAGAACACGAATTGGCAACAATTCCGTAGCCAGCAACATGTCGAGATCTTAGCCCCATTGAAAACATATGGGGACTGATGAAGATTGAAGTGAAACGAGCAGCGCCACGAGATAAAAGAGGTTTGATTCGGTCAGTTTTACAGGCCTGAAACACGATTACCGAAAATTATGGCCTTGACCTAGTTTTGAGTGTATCTGGATGTTTAGTTAAGTGTTTAGATTTAAATGGAGGTTGTATAAGTAAATAAGATGAATTATTTGTTAAAATTTTGTATTTCAAGTGATAGAAATAAATACCGTAAAATTATAATTATGCTTTATTTTTTCCGGATATTTTCTAGACGGACTATACTATGGAATTACTAACAGGAGAATTTTACTCTTATCATTACATGTGGTTGTTTTTTTTTTGAAAAACGAATCACATACTATGATTTTTCTGACGGATATTCTAAAGTTAACGTTGATTTCATGTAATCGAATTAACTATCTTACAATAAAGTCGTCCCAGGAACGCAACTCAGCAATATTGGCAATATTATTTTAAAGTCGTCTACTTTTAAATGTATAATATATGTCTGAATTGTCAATATGAATAAATCATTAAAATAAATAAAATTAAATTATTAGAAGAATTTTTCTTACAAAAGTCGCAGAAACCACTAAAAGAGAAGCCAAAACGCATCCATTTTAGTGAAAGTCATCCTGCAAACTACCGAGGATGTTTTATAGCCAAAAAATACAAAAGTTGAAAACTCGAGAGGATAAATAAAGATAGTGCTTCAAAACCGCCACAAAGTGTTAGTGAGAAGGGAAAACCAAAAATGCAAAATGTCACTGAAAATAAAAAATATAGTGATGTAGTAAATATTAGGGGTACGAAATTTTCGTTTTTACGAAATAGATGCGAATTTCGGCGAAATTTTGAACATAAATGCGATAAATGTGAAATATGGAGTTTTTGTTTATTTCCGCGAAATATCTGCAGGTGCTCAACACCCCTAAATAAGTAGGTAGTTATGAAGGTATGGAAAGATTTTACGGAAAATTTTCTATTGTAATTTTTGAAAGATTTGTTTATTGTTGTAACACGTGTTGAAACAGCAGGATCTTTCATTGTTCATCACTAAATAGATAAAGATAAGCTAAGAAATTGATATTTTTCAATGTTGATTCTTTGAGAAATTTAAATAAGCCGACTGTTGTTATCTGCATTTCGGTTTTTGTATTTGTAAAAATTTTAGTAGTACTAAAATTCGGCTAATTCTTATTTTCTAAACATATAAATTAGTCAACCAGGGCAATCAGTGCTTATTTCGTTAATGTTTACTGAGTGAGAACATAGTCTATCAAAAAAGTTTTCATAGTAAAATAAAGTTACTGAAAGTATTCCCTAAAATGGGACACATTAAAACAATTATGAGTGATAGAGTCAAAGAATTTGCAACAGATGGCCTATATCTGTGTGACACAAATATTGTGATGTGTAAGTATTGTAATACTCGTTTGGAAGGCGATAAAAAGGACACACTGCAGTCGACTTACCACATTAACAAGAAAAAATCTATAGCATCTACTTCAGGAACTAAGCGACAAATGTCAATTGCTAGTGGCTTCGAAAGACAGAAACTAGCAAAAGGAGAAAATGATACTTTTGTGGAGGATACAGTTAGTATGTGTCTGATAGCCAACATTCCACTTCAAAAATTGGATCATCCAGCTGTGCGTGAATATATTGGTAAATAGGTGCCGGGGTCGGGTGCTCTTCCATGTGCGGACACTTTAAGGAGAAAGGTAGTGCCACGTTGTGGGCTGTCTGAAAAAGCCAATATAAAGCAATAGCTGAAAGACAAGCCCATTGTAATAGTTGCAGACGAAACCTCGGATTGACAAGGAAGATGTGTTTTTGCTATTCTCTTCAGAACTATAGATTCTGTACTATATCAAGAATGTTTTTTAGCAAGTGTTAACTTCCTTGATACTGCCAATGCATCAACGTATTCACAGGTAATTAAAGAGACATTAAAAGACTTTGAAGTTTATTATTCACAAGTTAAAGGCCTGGTATCAGATTCAGCAAGATACATGTCTGCTTGCTTTAACCTATTAAAAATTCTAATAGGGCCACATATCTTACATTATCAGTGTTAATCTCATAAAGTTAATCTTGTTGGTAATGTTTTTGTAGGAGAGTTCAAGGAGTTAAACGTGTTTACAGCAAAAGTTAAGTCAGCCTTTTGTATTTCAAGAAAAATGAAGAACTCTTACTTGAACTATTTGAAAGAAAACGTGCCCAATCTCCCAGCAAAACTTTATCCAGCACCAGTTGGAACTCTTGGTTCTCAGCAGTGTCGTATCTAAGTGAATATCTTAATCACATACTCAATTTTTTGATGTGTGGGAGAATGAAAATTCCAGTATTAAATTTCTCAAAGACAATTACGCCGATGAAACTTTCAGACGTAAACTAGAAATTCAAATGACCTTCACTACCGAATTCTGTCCAAAATTAATGAAATTAATAGACGATTTGGAAGGAGCCAGTAATTCATTCGTCCATCGTTTATGGAACAAATTAGAGGACTTAAAATCGTCACTTGAACATCATCGCCAAGGTTATTTTGATGTAAAATCATCTCAATTGCTCACTTAAAACAAAGAAATTGACGCTACACTGAAGGAAATGCTTATGAAAGCAAACGACAAAGCCTTTAATAAACTAACTCTCCATATGACTTTAAACGAGGCTTTCTTACACATTGGACAGTTATTTAATCCATGTATAGCTGCAAGTTTTACTGTGAACTCGAGTGTACTCTCAGAAAGCTTTTCTAAAATTCCTTTTTTAGAACAATGGTACAATTGGAGTACATAGATGGATATACTCACTTCGTATCGATTGATCCTCTAATCGATACGAAGGAACGAAGATCCCAATGTGAAGGATATTTTGCTTGTTATACAGTGCAGTTTTCCGTCATTTGCTAAAGCAGCATTATAGAGCATCTGGAGTCATATGTCAGTATACCACACTATACATCCTGACAATGCAGCAAAGGAGGCAGCGCAATAATAAAAAGATAAAATTCTACATTATAAGAAGCTAAAATATGAAACAGAATCCATACAAGCAACTGCAGTATGTGTCAAACACAAAACTAAGTGCGACATTAATGTAAGCTCAATGTATAGCCCGTCTAAGCATTCCATTAAAAAGACCAGTATGAAGAATATATAAAAAGTTTGGGAAAAAGAATATATTATTGGAGGTAACTTTAATGCAAAGCACACCCAATGGGAACTTACCTGAGAGAGTTAACAGATGATAGTAGCACTAAGTACTCAATATGGAAAGCAACAAAAAGACTAAAAAGACCAGTAACCCATTCCCATCTATTATACTGGAAGACGGTATCTGGTTAGAAGCAATGAACAAAAGTCAGAGAGTTTTGCCACATATTTAAAAAATACATTGAAACGGTATGATGATCAACTTAATAATTAAATATTGTTAAAGTCTAATCAGATAGAAGAGAGTATCAGACCAACATCTCGAAGAAAGTAGCTGATGAAACAAAAGCCAATATACATCCTAAGAAAGCACCAGGATATGATTTAATCACTGGAGAATTATTAAAAAATAATATGCCTCATAAAGCCATAATCAAATTGACCAACATCATCAATGCTGCATTTACGAGCACCTTCCCATATCAGTTGGTCCACCTATGAAATTTGCAGTTTAAGTCGATTACCATTAACAAATTCTACTCTGCATGTTTTTATAAGCTCCCATATTAATTAATATGGCATTTTTATTAATCTTATATACTAAAACGCTAAGCCGTTTTCTTGTCCACCACTTTACTCAAAAACCATATTAGATAATTAAAATATTTTTTCGGAATATTATTAGTATTGCGTATGAGATTGTCAAGATATACTTTTTATACAAAAATTCACTTCCGGTTTTGAGATGACCGGAAGTTAAAATTTACTTTAAGTTTTAGACCCCACAATGTATATATGGATCGAAAGGTCTCGTCGAGACGAATCTAAATATGTACTTTCGGTTGCGATCCGACACCGGAAGTGACCCGAAACGCGCATAAAACGTCAAGATAGAGCAAATCTGACACCGGATTCGTGATCAGCATGCAAAATTAACTGCTAAATGATAACATTATAACAAAAAACGTTGTTTTCGACGAAATATTTCGTGATATTTAATACACTTTTTACTTGCATTATTATTGATGAATGTTATGTATATTCTTGCTTATATTGTTTGTATTGATCTCTTAATTTTTCTCGCAAAATAAAAATTTCATTTAAAAAACTCGATGTCGAGTTGGTCCGCTAGTATTTATTAAAAACATTACTATGGTTCTTTATTTATTTTCAACAATAAAAAAATTTCACTACACCCCGGCTATGCATTAACTTATGTCAACATACGTTTATTTTTTTATAATTACGTTAAATCCAGGGGTAACTATGGAAAAATGGCATCAAAACAATAATATTGTCAGTTAATATCTATCAAATGTATTTTGTAGTATCGTAAAGCTTTAAAATATGTTGCAATTGTCACGATATACTCGTAGTGTAAGAAATATAGTCAGAAGATGCAAAACTACAGGTTCGGTCGTCACAAAACCTAGAAATGTACGAAAAAGTAAAATAACCGAAGCAGATCGAAGGACACTAAGACGAATTATAGTGAAAAATCGACGAGCAAATTATATGAAGTTAAGCGTTTTATGAAGTGACGTTATTGGAAGACACGTTTCTAGATCAGCATGTCACCCAGAGGCCCAGAAATTAGGATTTGGTACTTACGAAGTAAGTTTTATAGTTGAAAAAATTAGTAGTCCTTCCCAAACCCTTCTTTCAGTGCGTCATAGTTGATCGAATTCTCTCTAACGCATTAAGCTAGAAGTGACAGAAAAAAACGTGAGGCTGTGATTATTATACATAGAACTTAGAAAATTATGTATCATTCACGGGTATTTGCATATTAAAGCGAATTCTACTTACGGATGTATAATTGGTTGGAGTTTAGAATACGCTAAATAGATATAGAAATGTTTCTTCAACGTCGATATTCCCAAAAAAAATCTTTATTTCGAAAATAAGTTACAATTTTTGAGAAATTCTACAAACTACTACATTTAATGATTTAAACTTGACTATTGAAACATAATAATTACAATAATAATAAAAATATTGATTTCTTCCTATTTATAACGTCGGATATCGGAGTCTGCTGATTCTTAATAGTAAGGGAGCTTATGGCTACATTTCTCCTCCCTCCATTGGTTGGGACTTCGTCCTCGAAGTTTTGGTTACTTCGGCTATCAGCTCGTCTAGTATCTGGATCTGGGCAGGATGCAATTTTTCTCCAAATAGGATTTTGGAAATTCGTTTTCTTTTCCTAATTAGGAAGATTATTAGGAAAGCTAAAATAGTTAAAAATATTATAACAGAAGTGGTGCTCAGTCCTATGGATAATCGGGGTAGTACTTCTATGGTATCTATTGGTTGAATTTGGCCATGTGTCTCTGGGATTGTTAATTTTTCAATTTTCATCTCATGGTTTGGTATTAATTTTATTGGAACAATTTTTGGAATGGAAATATCTTGAGACGTCTTTTTATTAAATTGGATACCTTCAATCATTATTGGTACATCTGTCGTCAAGAGGCTGGTTGAATTAATTTCTATCTGCTGGATTCTCATTGGGTGAACTATTCCTAGCAATATGACTTTGCTGGTTTCTTGGAAAAAGTTCTCTGTGATTAATGTTTTTGTGCAATTATCTACATTGGGTATGTTACATTTGGATTGTACATAGTTGGAACAAACTATGTTATCGCCTTGTCCTATACAAGTGTTGAACCATTTATTATTTGTATAGTAGCTTGCAGGTGGCAGAATCATAACATGATCTTTGTTTGGAATGGGATAGATTTTATAGGTAGTATAAGGAATTTCATGGAGTATAGGGATTTTAATTATTATGAGCATTGTATTTGAAGTTACACAAACTAAAGTTTTTGTTGATTCTATAAGTTCATAAGGGTGTTCATTATTATTGGGAATTGAATTTCTGGGATAAATTTTGAGAAGGTTCTCTTTAAGGTCTATTATTTCCTTTAAAGTGAATAATTCTATATTAGAGATATTAAGTTCAGATAAAGTAATGGTTCTTATAAGTTTCATTAGAAATTCGTTTATATTTTGGAGATTTATTATCTCGTTGTGTAGAATGATATAGCTGTCAAAATCAGCTGATAATTTGTTGAGTGCAGATATGAGAATTGAATTATCAGAATTTAGTTTTTCTAAAAGTTTATCGAATCTCGTGTTAAAAGAGTTTCCATAAGATATTTGGTTATTAAATTTTTTTATGATTTCGTTTTGTTTATTTTCTAAAGAGATTATGTGTGATTTTAACAAGTCTAAGTCAGAGTCGTCTGGATTTCCAGTCACGTATTTGATGGCTGTACCTAGAAAATTAAAAAGTCCGCGTTTCTGTTTTCGCGTAATCTTGTGTAGATCGTCTTTTGTTTGTTCTTGTATGTGGGTGTATTGGGAGTACAGTAGCGAGAGAGGTGCATTTTTGAAGTGATCTTTGAAATAGCTTGTCGGACTAGCGTCAATACTGTCGGATAATTTGTCTAGTGGAATGTGAAGAAAATGTCTGTGATAGTGGGAGATTTCTCTTGATTTGCCTATCTCTTCAGCATAGTAACCATTATTCGGAATCTCCTGAATATTGAGTGGATGGACCAGGGCGAGGATTGTCCTGTGAAAAATTTGGGTCTTGAGTAGGTTTATCTACATGTTTTCGTATTCGTTTTACATATTTAAGGTGAGTGCTTGTTAAATTTTGTTTATCTGTTTTACCGATTATTTTTGTTTTGTCTTGCGTTTCTGGATGAATAGTGGAGAAAGGGGTTTGTAATTTGGACTTATGTTTTTTCTTAGAAACATATAGGGATTTTGTAAGGTCTATTTCCGGAATATCTTCGGCATTTTCGTTTTGTCTATCTAAAAGTTGTTGTCTTTTTTGTTTTTGTTTATTATATAGTTCTGCAATAAAGGGTTGGAGTTCTTCTTTATGTCTTTGATTATATGTTTCGTATATCGGAAGATCAAAGTCGAAATGTATTTCTTCTGCATAGGGTCCGTACAGAATTGAGAACGGGGAATAATCTGTGGAACTGTGGATTGATTGGTTGTAAATAAGAATGGCGTGTGTTAGAATGTCATCTAACGAATCATTTGGATTTTGGGCTTGTAAGGTCCTAAGTTTTTCAATAAGAGTTGAATGAAAGCGCTCTACTGGAGAGTTTGAGGAAGAATTGTTTACTGTTGTAAAATGTATTTCGATTTTGTGGATATTTAGGAATTCTTTAATGACTGCGGAATTAAATTCGGTGCCGCTGTCGCATACAATCTTTTTTGGGTAATTGTGGTGCGAAAAGTAGTGTCTTAATTTATTTAGTATGGAAATGGAAGTTTCGTCGGTGAGCTTATAGCATTGACCGTATTTGGAAAAAGAATCTATTATTGTGAGATACAGGTTTTTATTGCAGTGGAATAGATCGATATGTAATATATCAAAAGGTTTTTGACCTAACAACGGTCCTAATTGAGGAAGTTTATAAGGACGTCGCTCGTATTTATTTTTTAGGCAAATTTCGCATTTATTGATAAAATTAGAAATAGTTGTCTGCATTGAGGGCCAATAAAATTTTTGTTTTAAATGTTTGTAGGTTTCAATTATTCCGTTGTGATTTTCTACGTGATATTTCTTTATGCATTCTATTTGTTGGTTTTCTTCTTCTATGTCCTGAAGTAGTATATTGCAAAATATTGCTTTGACTGTGGAATTTATTTTTTCTTTAAAATAGTTACAGATAAAAGGTCTAAATTCGTGAGGGATTGTTATTGCAAATTTTTGATTTGGTCTAAGGATATTTTGGAAGGTATTTGCTATTTCTGTTTTCCAATTATTTGTCAAAGTGACAGTGTAACGGTGTTTGTTAAAAATTCTTTTGTATTTAATTTCAAAATTATTTGACTCTGGTTTAAAAATAATTTGGTTTGAGGATAAATTAATTGGTTCAGGTGAAATCTCTATTCCAGTGATAGGGTTCTCAACTGATGTATGTTGTGTGTTAGTACTGTTTTGTAAGTTGTCAAAATCGGCAAGGAAATCGTCTATGTCGAAATTGTCGGGTGGTTCAGCACATTCTGAATTCGGGGGTTCAGCACATTCTGAACTCGAGCTTAGGGCATTTATTTGGACTCGGCTAAGAGCATCAGCAACTTGATTCTCTTTGCCTTTTTTATATTTAACTTCAAAATCATATTCTTCTAGTTTAAGTCTCCATCGGGCTAATCTAGAAGTGGGGTCTTTAATTTTGTAGATCCATACGAGAGGATTGTGATCTGTTTCTACAGTGAATTTTTGGTTGTATAAATACATACGGAAGTGTTTACAAGAATCTAGTATGGCTAAAAGTTCTTTTTCAATAGTGGAGTAGTTTCGTTCTGCGGAATTTAGAGTTCGGGAATAGTAGGCAATAGGGTGATTATTTTGAGATAATACTGATCCTATAGCTATATTAGAGGCGTCTGTAGTCAGTACAAAAGGCTTTTCGAAGTCTGGATATTGTAAGATTGGAGAATTAGTTAACAATTGTTTGCATTTTGCAAAACATTCTAAGTAATTTGGATTTGTGGGGTCGATAGTTGCTCCTTTTCGAGTACATCTCGAAAATGGGGACGTTATTTTTGCAAAGTTGGGTATGAATCTTCGGTAGTAACCGATTAAACCAAGAAATGATTTAATTTCTTTTACTGTTTTTGGTAGAGGATATTTTTGTATAGCTTCGATTTTTGCTGGGTTAGGTTTGATTCCTTCGGTTGTCACTACGTGACCTAAGAAAGAAACTTCTTTCGTGAGAAACTCAGATTTGTCTAACTGAATTTTTAAATTATTTTTTCTAAAAGTGTCAAAAATAGTCGCAATATGAACTAAGTGTTCTTGCAGTGACTTGGAAAAAATAATGACATCGTCCATGTAGACGAAGCAAAACTTATGAATAAAGGGCCTAAGAATATTGTCCATTAACCTTTCGAATGTTGCTGGGCTATTCTTTAAACCAAAGGGCATACGTAAAAATTCAAAGTGACCATGCGGAACTGAAAAGGCTGTTTTCCGAATAGAATCCGGATGAACTTCAATCTGATGGTAACCTTGAGCTAAATCTAATGTTGTGAAATAACTGGCTTTTCCTAAGTTATCCAGTATCTCATCTATCTGAGGAAGTGGGTAGCGATCACTTTCAGTATGATCATTGAGCTTCCTGTAATCAATTACTAATCTAAATTTTTTCTGACCTGAGGCATCAGCTTTTTTTGGTACTATCCAAACTGGAGCTGAGTACGGTGAAATTGACGGTCGAATTATCTTATTATCTAATAAATTATTTATTTGTTTTTTTATTTCTTCCTGCATTGCTTTGGGATGCCGAAATCCCTTTACATAAATTGGATTTTCATCCTTAGTTTTAATTTCGTGTCTAACAGCTGACGTGAAAGTTAAATTTTTATTTTCGTCGTAAAATACGTCTTTAAATTTTTTGCAAAGACTTATAATTTTATATTTTTCTTCGTTATTTAAGTGCGAAGTACGGATTTTGTTTTCGTTAAAATGCGTCGTTGGAATTTTTGCTATATTATAATTACAAAAGTTCTCAACTTCAATTCTCTTATTAAATTTCATAGGCATAGGTAAGTCGAAAGTGTCTAGAAAGCCGTTTTTTGCAACGTGAATAGAATGGGGAATTTTGATACCTTGAAAGTGTGTTTCGCGCAATAAAACTTCGCCATTATGAACGCTTACTGGAATTTTTTGGTATAATGTTTCAAATGGAATGCTAACGTGAGGATTCTCAAAGGTTAAAGTATGAGTTGCGTAGCTAATTGTGGCGTGGAATCTTTTCAGATCGTAAGTTCCAAGGAGGAGGTCAAAGTATTGACTAAAATCAGCAATTTTTACGTCGAATGTTTGTGGAATTCCATATTCTAGGAATAGTGGCGTCTTAATATTTAAGTCGTGCTTGGAAGTAATTTTCATTGACGTTAGCGAAAAGGGTTTTCGATAAATATGATTTTTATCAAATAGTTTGAGAGCTCGCGGATTTAAAATTGAATGGGAACCGCCGGTATCGATTAAAACGCGTAGATGTGTTTTGGGTGTAACGAAGCAAGGTAACCCAGGGGAACTTTCGATATTATATAGGTTTATACAGGGGGTGGATGATCGTCTAACGGGATGGCTTGAAAATCCTGATGATTTTCATCATGCAAATCGGGCTCTTGTTCGGATTCGTAATTTTCGAAATCGTTTTCGAAATATTGGGTATCATTTGAGTCTATGTGAAAATTGTGGCTTCTATTAGTTGTAATTGTCATGGGCTGATGGTTTCTGGTTGTGGTAGTTTGAACACCGCTCATTGGAGTAGCAAAATTTGGTTGGGGTCGAGGAGCTTTATATTTATTTAATCTTTGTTGGTTGTTTTTCGGAACATTGTTTCGTTGGAAGGATTGATTTTGTTCGTGAGAACTGAAATTTTGTCTCTGAGGAAAATTATAGTTCTGTTGTGGAGTGAAGTTAAAATTGGGCTCTGTGTTGTGAGTTGAAGGTCTCACATAATTTGAATGCGTGGGTTGGAAGTTTGAGTATGTGGGTTGAAAGTTTGTGGATCTTTGATTATTCGAAGATTGATAGGGTTTATTTTTGATTGGGGGCTTTTTGTTTTGTTGGCTCTTAAGGAAGTTCATGTATTGTTGTTGATTTTTGTGGTTATCGTAGGCAATACACTTTTGAAGGGCTTCTTCTAGGGAATTTAATTCAAAATGCGATAAGTATTCGCAATAAGGCTCGTTGATTCCGGTACAGAAAGTTTTGAGGGCAATGTTTTTGAAGTATGGAGTTTTAAATGTTACTGTCGCGGGATTATCGTTTAGGGTGATGTGTTGGAGTAAGTCGTTCAGATTTGTAGTTATTCTCTGATGATAATTGTCGTAGGATTCACTATGTTTTTGGACGGTAGTGGATAGTTGTGTTACTAATATGTCTTCGGAACGTCTGTCTCCGTATTTAGTTAATAATGCTGGACGAATTTCTGTCCAATTGGTTTTATTAGAATAGTTTAAGAAATTTCTAGGTTCTCCTTTAATTCGAGATACGATATGGGAATTTAAGATAAATTCTTGGGACGGATTTAAATCTTGGGTGCCTAAGAAAACTATTAGATTATCTACTGCTTTGATGAAGGTGGAGAGGTTGTCTCCAGAAGAGAATTCGGGCAGAGTTGAGCAAAGGCTAGCAATATCGCTATTGGTCATCGGCATTTTGGAACGTAATTTAGATGCAGGCTTAGATTTAGAGGTTTGTAGATTTCTTTTTATTTTTAGATTTAAACTGTCGAATAGTAAACTTAAATTTTCGATACTATTTTGGGAAATATCATTCAATGTACTCATAAAATATATGCAAAAATAAAAATGCAAGTATATATATAAATTCGTTGAAGTAAAATGTTATAAATAATATAAATTCAATAAACAATAAATAATAAATTCAATGTAAATGTTTAAGAATTCAATTAAAATAATAAATGCTCATAAACAATGGTAAAGAAAGGAAAAACTTACGCAAGGATGATCGTGTTTGATTTCCAATACATTTTTCTCTTTTACCAGGTTCTTCAGGATTTCATTAAACTAATGTAGACCAGGAAACGACTATGTTTCTGTATGAAATATCCTGTGGTTCGCAGCGCCAGAAATGTTTCTTCAACGTCGATATTCCCAAAAAAAATCTTTATTTCGAAAATAAGTTACAATTTTTGAGAAATTCTACAAACTACTACATTTAATGATTTAAACTTGACTATTGAAACATAATAATTACAATAATAATAAAAATATTGATTTCTTCCTATTTATAACGTCGGATATCGGAGTCTGCTGATTCTTAATAGTAAGGGAGCTTATGGCTACATTTCTATATACAATCAATGATGCGCATAAATATAATTTGACGCAGATGGTCTTGATCGTGAGAGTACTTTCACAATGTCAACTGATAAAATGATAATTGACATTCCAGGTTAGTATTTTCAGACATTTTACAGTGAAAATTTAATTTTGTATTTATTGTCATAAAAATATTTTAAATATGCCGAGATATACCGAGAATGAACAAAGACTAATATTTAAATTATTAAATTATTTTCAATTAGAAAACCATGCTGGGACAACTTTATTACCAGTTTCTGCCGTTCGTGAAGTAAGTTTTAAATTATTCTAAAAAATATTAATAGTAGTTTAAATCATAGATAAAAATATTGGTTTAAATACTATACATTTTACCGTGTTGCCGAGGCGTTAGGAGTTTCGTTACCAACAGTAAGATGATTGACAAATGAAGGCATTCAAACATATGTTAGCTATTCTGTTGCAATGAGTACTACAGTATGTGATAATCTAGGACCTTCATTAACCAATAAATATGAACATGTTATTCGAACTCGCGTGTATAGAATGATTAGTGAAGGTTTGTATTAAAATAAAGTTTGCCATAACCTACTGAAATATCACTAGCGTCTTTACATCTTTTCTTGTTCATTTTAGGCCAACATGTTATCATACCCTTTAAAAAAAACTGAAGGACATATATGAAATTACCATTTCTACTAGTTCACTGAGTAGGGTTTTAAAATATATGAAATTCTAATGGTTAAACTGCAATATATCAAATCGAAATATGAAAATACAAAAAAAATCAACATGATTTACACCCGTTACAACCAGTTTTTATGGATGAGACGTGGATATATAGCAAGGGAGGATTCCACAAGAGTTGGCAAGATGGCAGCATTAATGCTGTTAGAAAGAGAATCGGAGAAGATGTACGATATATTGTACTGCATGCGTGTTGTAAAAATGGATTCATTGATAATTGCAGTCTAATTTTTAAAAGTGGAAAAAAAACTCTGGAGATTACCATGATTCGATGAATGCAGAAAATTTTGAAAAATGGTTTGAATATTAACTTTTGCCAAATTTAGAAGAACCGTCGTTAATAATTATGGACAATGCACCTTACCAATCCAGTTTAGTGGAAAAAATACCAAATTTAAGTTGGACTAAACACTCTTTAGTAAAATGGTTAAAAGGGAGAGATATACGTGTTTCAACAACCATGATAAAACTTGAATTATTGGAGATGGTAAAAAACATTTACCAGATAAAGTTTTTAAGTATGTATTAAGAGATATTTAATAAATGAGATTAAATTTGTTTTATTCTACAGATTAGATGTATTGGCACTTCAACATGGTCATAGAGTATTGAGATTGCCTCGATATCATTGCCAATTTAACCCAATTGAGAATGTTTGGTCAGATTCTAAAAGGTATTATGATGCAAAAATAAGTTCTGCAGTTACTGTAAATGAAAGTACTGTATTAAGTATTTGGAAAGAAGCATTAGAACAGGTAATTCAAGCGTACTAAAATTCGTAGATAATAATTGGATAATAATTGTGGTTAAATTTAAGGTTACACCACAAAAATGGAAAGAATATGTAAGACATGCAGAAGATATCATAAATGAATACTGGGACACAGCCAAAAAAAATTGATGCCAGCCACATATCTCCTATAATTATTGATTTTAACGAATCAGATACTGAATCAGATTGTGAATTCAGGAATGATATTGAGGAAATATCTTAAACTATTACCGTTATGGATATTTATATGTATTAAAACAGTTCTTTTTAGAACCACGACATTTTCTTGAAATGTAAGATATAATTGATGCCAGCCCATATCCCCTGTAATCATTGCTTCTAATTAATCAGATTCTGAATCGGAATGTGGATTGTTTGAAATATAATATTCATTTTTGTTATTCATAAAAAAAGAAAGTAAACTTACATTCGGTATCTTGTTTTGTAACTAAACTCCATTAACACTATTTCATCTGCATACCGGAACTGGTAGATTAACTCAAAAATCAACTGCTTCACTATTTAAACTATTTACATTGTTTTTTTTTTTACTAAACCTCATAACACTCTTTCATTTGCACACCAAATCTAGTAGAATAACTCAAAAATCAACTGCTTCACTATTTAAACTATTTCCACTATTTAATGATAAATATTCACAAAATTAAACTATTGGCTGCCACAGAAACTTATCCGAATATGACTGATTTCAATCGATGCTATTTTATCACAGGAATGTTTGCTTTGATGCCTTGCAATTGCCAGTAATTTTTTTTAATCTCGCAGTCAACTTTTAAAAGATTCTAGGACGAAGCGTTATTTTAAATAAACAAACATTCCAATTCCATAGTGTTTGAAATAAATAATAATAAATCCATAAATAAATCTTAGCTAATTAAGCACTTTCCTTGGAATGTATAGAACAAAAGTTATACAAACTGCCGTTCCAATATAATGCGCAATAAAAATTTTTATACAGGACGGGACCTCTAATATGTAAATTAAAAAAAAATTTGAATTGTTAAAGTTTTAACTCCACATTTTAAAAAAAAATATCCTTTTCACATTTAGCCGATTATGATCCTGTAACTGTCAGATTTAACTAAAATGTCATGCAATAATTCTCGACATTCTTAAAATCCTATATGACGTCAAAATTAGTGACGCACTGAAAGAAGGGTTAGGGGCCACGGTTCGTAGACTTACTACGGTTGCCTCTTCCGACTTGGGTGGGGATGCTTGAGTTACGTCACCAGAGTACACAAGAATACAAAACCCATTTATTCGCGATTGAAACTGAATATAGAGGGCAGGTCGATTGCAGTGTTGATTGGTTGAAGGGGAAGAATTAATGTTCATTGGTTAGGCGGTAGAGGCAACCATAGTGAATCTACAAACCGTGGTTTGGGGCAGACTTTAGGAATTGTTTTTAATAAATTTCATTTTATTCTAGTCTAAGGAAAAGCCACTTTTAACATTACAATACAAGAAAAATAGACTATGATGGTCAAAAGAGCAAAAAGATTGGATTCAGTCGCAATGGGATTCAATATAATGGAGTGATGAGTCCAGATTTGAAGTGTGTGTTGGAGACAGTAGGAGTCGCGTCATTCGCAGGAAAAATGAAGTTTTCCATTCCGACTGTCTAAAGACAAAAGTCAAATTTCTTGCATCTGTCATATTCGGGGGCAGCATGTCGTCTAATGGTATGGGAAAGTTACATTTTATCGATGGGATTGTAAACACGGGCAAATTATTGAATATTTTAGAAGAATCTCTTTTACCAATTATGAAACACCGTTTAACATTAGCGGAAGATTTTGTCTTTGAAAAGTATTGAAAACGATGGTATACCACTTCTGGAATGGGTTTCTATTAGTCCCTACTGTTCTCCGATAGAGACTTTGTGACGCGAAATGAAAAAAGCTTTAAGAAAACATCCTGCGTGGTCCGTCAATGAATTGAAGGAAAAATTGCAAGAAATATGGGATTCGTTTACATTAGAATTTTGTCAGAACTTGGTAAAAATTATGCCTCGAAGAATTGTGGATGTAATTAAAGATAAAGGGGATGTAACTCATGGTAAACTTTCACTTTTTTTTGTTAATATTACATAATCTATGCGTTTTTTTAAATTTATTATTATTATGTTTAATCAATAGTTTTCATTCAAAAATTTTGTTCGATGCATTAAAACTTCTAAAATTTAGTTATAATGATACCAAAACAAGGAAAATCACCACATGAAGTCTTTTCATATAGGCCATTATCACTTTTACCAGTGATGTCGAAGCTTTTTAGGAAACTGTCAAAAAGAATGAAACCAATAATAGAAAAGAACAAAATGATTCCAAACCACCAATTTGGCTTTAGAAATAAACATTCTACGATTGATCAGGTACACAGAATTACCAACATAATTGAACAATCGTTAGAAGAGAAGAAAGTTTGTTCTACAATCTTTTTAGACGTAGTTAAGGCCTTCGGCAACGTCGTACATGTCTTATAGATATTTTAAAATTAAGCAAGAAGACGTGTACCAGATTTAAAAGAAATCAAAGCAGGAGTCACTTAAGGATGCGTATTAGGTCAGGTCCTCTACCTATTATACACGTACGTCATACCTGAACTAGAAAATGATACTATGGCCACATTCGCAGATGATACTGCTATCCTAGCAGTAGGTGATACCAGCGAAGAAGTAGATGGCACATATTACAATTATTGTAGAGAACGCCGCGTTTTTTGTAGCCACGCGACAAGCTACAAAAACGCTTCCATAAAAGCGGCCTTAGACATCTGTTTGTAAGATTGGCATCAAATACAATTACTAGCGGTAAGAGTAAAAAACTATTAGATCATTATTATGTCACTAACAAAAAATATCCAAGGAATACAAGAACCTTCACCATAATATTAAATATCAAGTAAGCACCTATGTAATATCAATAAATAACGAGTGCGTTCACCATTTTATATATGTTTTTACACTTTTTAGCTTGCACATACAATGATTTCGAAGAATATAAAAAAATATATTGGGGACGCTAAAGATACATGAGTATTTTTTAGTAAACTCCTAGGGAGATATGTAATCTGCCCAAGGGTAATGCGTTTTTTTATGAAGAAGATTGACGACATGCAGAGTGTCACTCTTGTGAATCTATATTTTTTTATGAGAGTTTTATGTATTTGTGTTAAAGTCTAAACTTATCTGTGTGTTAAAAGTAGGTCGGATGGAAATAGGTGGCTAACCGATTTGGATGTACTGACACTCTTTCACTGTAACTGACCCCAAATGGATAAATAGTATCTTTGTGAGATTATTTTATTCAACTTAAGACCAACTTACTAGCGCTTGGCATATATGTATTTTCTTCATGATATACGCCGATCCATTTGCATGCCGAGGTATTTGGCTCTGATTGTTAGTTAGCATTATTAAGCGTAACAGGTGGACACGCATTTGTCGGAATGGTAACGGCACATAAGTGGATTTTAATTTTGGACCTTAGTAAGACTTCTTCTTCTCTTCTTCTTAAAGTGTCTATCCGTTCCGGATGTTGGCGATCATCACGGCTATCTTTACTTTGTTTATTGCAGGGCGGAACAGTTCAGTGGTAGTCGTGTTATACCACTTTCGTAAATTTTGAAGCCAGGAAATGCGTCTTCTTCCCGGTCCTCTCTTACCATTTACCTTCCCTTGGAGAATCAGCTGGAGAAGGCCGTAAGACTAGTTTGTAGATTTCTAGAAGCTGATGGTGGGTCAATGCTTGATGCTAAAATCACTGTATCAGCAGCAAATGTTGCAACGGTAGTTAGTCGTGTTGTTGGCACATCTACAGCGTACACGGGTTAGAGGATTGATTCAAGTACACTGCCTTGAGTAACACCTGGGTTTATTGGATGTAGGTCTGCAGTCTCATTCCCATGTTTTTTTTGTAAGTTCCTACCTGTCAGATACGAGTTTGATAGCTAAAAGCAGTAGTTTCTTTAGTTTGACTTACAATCCTTTGTGCCATATTCTGTCAAAGGATGCAAATTCCAGGATGACGTATTCCAAAGCCTGGAATACGTCAAGAAAGGTTTAAGAGCAATATCTTTTACCATTCAGGTTCTTATTAATTTTATTAACCACTTTATGCACTTTTTCTATTGTCTCGTGTTTTTATGGAACCTAAATTATTGATCTGGGATTATCTTGTTTTAGTTTATTATAGTTTGTAGCTTCTGCAAATACAGCTTCTCATATATCTTGGAAATTACTAATAACATGCTTATATATCTGTAGATCGAGACCTCTTGTATTTTTCTGGTGTTTTTTCGGATCTAAGTAATCTGTAGTTTCAGTTGGTGTGAGGATTTCTAGATAACATTGAATTCTCTGATTTTGTTCTTCTGTGATTAGTTGTTTTGTTTCAATTCTTTATTCTTGCTGCCATTGTTTTTACAGTTTTTATTGCAATTTTTTCTCGCGCTGAAGGAAATATTTTATTTTTTCCTTGACTTCTTTTGTAATTAGTGTCGGCAAACCATTCTGGCTCTTGTATATTTTAAGTAAAGTTTTCACTCGCCATTTCTATGTTCAGTTTACTTTTTAATGACAGATCTAGAGTGATTAGATTATCTAATTTTTCTCTGAATACTCTTCAGTTGATTTTTTTTATGTCGGAATAGACATTTTTACTTATTTAAGATACAAGTATACATCAATATGACCACTGGAGAATGATCAGGTCATAAAGCATTCTTATTTCCAATCAGAAATAATGTCATATGGGCAGTTTATTGGCTCATTGGATATTTGCGGCAAATGATGTGTCTTCGTAGTTGCGATTACTACTTGTCCTTTTGTTGTTGCCAATTTTGAACCCCAAGCTTAATGTTTGGCGTTATAATTACCACCTGCGGGTAATTTCGTTTTATTCTATCTTGTATAACTATAGCAGTTCCTCCATGTGCCTTGTTGTCTGGATGTTTAGAATACACTTTGTATTAGTAAATAGTTTTGATCAGAAAATGCATAATTTAGCTGCTTTCCACGTGACAGAAGAAACGTAACCAAATTTTATAATAGCGTTAAAAATATACCGTAATAGCCTGATAACCCCTTCAGGAAAATTTTTTAGTATTAGGCGCGTGAAAAGATCATAACTGGGTGCTTTTTTTGTTTAATTTTGCAATGATATCTGTGATTTCACAAATTTTCAGAAATCGGTAGACTCATCTAATAAGACGCATCCAGTATTTTTAAAATGGGTTTTCGTCTTCTGCATGAGCTTCTTTCTGGTGAGTTTGGAATACAGACATAAGATGATCCGCAAAAGTGCTTGCTTTGTCTTCATTACTACGAGTCTAGTTATCATCATCTTTTCTTATATCAGCCTTAGTTTGTTATTGGGATTGCAATTTCCTTTCCAGTTTCCATAGTGAGTTATCATTATTTTCACTTACAGAAAGGTTTTTCATACGTTTAGTGTTTCTTTGAGTTATTGTGTACCTCTGTTTGGATTTGTTTTATCTATTGAGACTCGAATACTTGTAATTTTTTTCTTAGTTTCCTTTTTCATAAATCATATTGTTTAGGTTCAATTTGATTTACTTAGAAACCAATTCATTGAATGCGTTTTAGTTTATTATTCTGTGGGTTAATATTGGCTATCAGTTGATGTGGCATACCTCTGTGGTCGCTGTTTTGAACGGTTATACTTATAATAGTGAAATTTGAAGGGAGGTAATAAATAGACGTAGGCTTCCTAACTAGTCATAACAAGTGACGTAATAGTGACAGATGACGTTACAGCACCACAGTAACAGATAATTTTAAATAGGACCTTATGGCAAGTGATACCTCGTTTGAAAAAAATTATAGTTTCGCATTTAATTAATAAATATTAAAACCTCCGCTTCTGGTTACTTGTCAAAAAGTTGACGTTTTTCAATTATTTTATTGTTTTTACGTCAACGTCAACTTTTTTAACAATTAACTAGAGGTAAACGTTAGAATATTTATGAATGAAATCCGAAACTACAATTATTTTAATATACCTATTCAATCATACTAATTTTGTTTGGATTTAAGATTATTTTAACAAATAAATTAAATAAATACTAAGGGTATCACTTGCCATAAGGTCCCGTTTAAAATTATCTGTCACAGTGGCGCTGTAACGTCATCTGTCACTATCACGTCACCTGTTATGACTAGTTGAGAAGCCTACGTCTGTTTATTACCTCATCTAAATTCTACTATTATAACAATAACGGTTCAAAAGATACGAGGGGCAGAACAAACTTTTGACTAGCACTGGTATCTAATACTATTTCTTACTATTGTTGCAGTGCCGCCGTGAGAAAATTTGCCTTGTGGATGTTCAGTGGAGTATATTTGATAATGTTGAACCTTAAAATAGCTTTTGTTTGTCATATTTGCCTCAGAAATTACCATGCCGTCGATATTGTTTTGGGAATTAAATGCTTCTATTTCTTGGCTATGTTTTGTCAAACGGTTGGTGTTCCAGACTCTAACCTTTAGATTTTTAAACATTTAGTTTGGAAATAAGAGTCATCAGGATGTCAAACATTTTATGCTTATGCTCCGTCATTTTTTAAATTAGCTGTTCAAAGTTGCTATATTTTGATTGAGGTAGTTGTAGAGGTGGTTAAAACTAAGGTTGCAACATGGTGGCATATTGAATGTTTTGTTGGTTGACGGATTGATTACTTGGTTTTCCACTTATATTGGAGTAATTTGGCCCTGATTTTGTGTTTGTTGAGTTTTCTATATTTGGTTTTTCTCGAAGAGTTGGGACCATTTTCTTTTGTAGTTCTTTGTATAATTGACAGCCGGGTGATTTTCAGAACAGTTGATACATTTTACTTCATTATTTCGACTTTTCCTTGGGCAATGGCTAGTGAAATGATCACCTGTACACTTACCACAACGTGAAGGTTTAATTTTCACTATTAAGATAATTACTTTGGTAGATGTCTTTGTTATTATTGTTTGTCGATAATTCTATATTAAATAAAGGAAGGCACTTTTTGTATTACTTTTCCGAATTTTATGTTCAGAACCTTATGTCCCAGTTCTTCAAGGACTTTTAGATCCTTCGTTTCTGTCGATGCGTGGATATTTTTTAAAAATATCCGAAAATTACGATTTTCTTTTAATTGGTGTGAGTGAAGTTGTAAGTTTTTGTTGTTGAAAAATAGTTGTCTGGCGTAGTAACCTGTATTTTAACTTGGTTGTTATTTAAGCTTTTTACAGTGTAGTCTTTGGATGGTGTTTTATTTAGGATTTTATAGAAAGATATAATGTATAATACATTATGTATAAATATTGGTGGAGGTTTAGTTGACGAAACACAATTCTCATTGTCTTCTTTTTACTCTGTAGTATTTTCCAGAGATTGGAATCGATCACTGATAGTGGTTGGTTGATTCAGCTAGTAGTCTTTAACAGTTATTTTTTTGTAATTTTATTGTTTGAACTATTATTTCTTGATCATTTCTAGTACTATATTATTGTCCATTCCCCTTGATCACTCTGTAATTAGATGATTCCGACAGTCTTTGTGTATGTATTGGCGGTTGTACATAAGTATTGGGTTGTGAATATTGTACTGGTAATGTATGATAGTAAAAATTTTGATAAATAATACCTTGAGGTAAATACTGTCCTGCTCATGGCATTGGATTATGGTATGTTGGGATGAGTGCGTTTGGTGCATTTTGGACTACAGCATATTTAGTATAATTATCCATATTTCCGAAGTGGAAATTGAAACGTCAATAAACGTAATTTAACCTTTAATTGTGGCTTATTCCCATTTAAATAGTAATTAATTATCCATAATTTATAATAATTCTTGTCACACAAAGTTCTGAACTCATGGCAATAATTTATTCGTGGCCCGTAGTGTAAAGATGAATTGAATCATAAGCCTGTTTGAAATCTATAAAGATCTGATGTAAATAGTAAATATCTGATATTAATTGTCGATTTTCCGGGACTGAAGACACACTGGTAGTCACTAACTATTTCTTGTTTTGTTACTTGGTAGTACAAATAATTCTTCTAATAATTTAATTTTATCTATCTGCTGATTCATATTGAGATACCAGACATATATTATACATTTTAAAGTAGAAGACTTTACAATGATATTTTGAATATTTTTGATGTGCGTAAGTTAAAGATAGTTAATAATATTGAAAGGCCAAAAGAAAAAAGCTTTAGAATTAAGTAAGTTTTTTTCCCAAATATAGTAAATATGAGTATGCTCTTTTTTGTACCACAACAAAATACAATGTTTTATAGCAATGCTACAAGAAAATAATTTCAAAAGCATCCTAATTTTATATAAATGCAAAGCATGTCGTTTTAAAGGGAAATAAAAATTTTATGTAAAAATCTTGATTAAAATGATCAATATTGCATATATCCATTTGAGGTGGAAACATTACGTAATTTTTTTATTTCACATTGGCTCTTTACTATGACCTCAAGGAAAACCTACACATCTCTGGAACTCCAATCGCTCGGCTGTCAGTTTCAAATCCCTTATGAACCACTCTTCCTATCGATTTCGATTTCATCTGATTTGATGTAATATCAGAATACATTCGTCGCGAGAGATATTTCTCTATTTCCTTTAACTCAGAACTTCATACACATCCGTAAATAATAATAAGCCAAAGGCGTGCATTTCACTGATTGAAGTAGAACACATTTAGGAATGCAGAGTACAAAGAGAATGGAAATGTCATTTTGATCGAATTGCTTCTTGATTAAGTTAGATGTATGATGAATATCGACAGCTAGAAATATATAAACTATGAAAAAATTGACGATTTTGTTCGCCTACTGAACATTCATTTTAAAAATAAAAATAAAAATAAAAATAAAACTGAATTATAAACTGTCAACTGCACAAGTAGCCTTGTATATTTTTTTTGATATACAGTATTCGCCAAAACAAACAGTACCAAAAGTTAACATTGTTTTTATTTTTAAACTTACATAATTTACTTGTTCAAAATGTGCACGATTGTGGCACAAACAAGGTTTTTTAAGGAATAAGACAGTATCCATCATTATAATTTACCTAAATGTCCTATTAAAATAAAAGATTATATCGATATTAGGTGAACAGGGACACACTCTTCTCGCCTAAGGACCTATCAAGGCATTGATTTATATGACACAACAACACTAGGTCACGGAGGGGAGGTTATATAAATGGTTTAAACAAAGGTAACAAGATTAATTAAAAATTTTTTAGAGAATTATAATGATAATTTGTTGTCTTTTAAAAATTGTAAATATCTACAGAGCCAAGTGATAATAAATATAGTATATTCCAAGGATCTGCTATTTTATATTTTAATAAATCATTTATAAGTTTGGATGAGTAGACTGTATTTTTAGAACAACCAAAAAATATATGATCTAAATCACTTTCCTCTCCACAATGCTCACATTTGTCATTATCCAAAACCTGTATTTTAAATAAGTGTTTTGGATAACATGCGTGCCCGAATCGTATTCTAATAATGGAAGTTATGTGCCTTCTGGAAGCTCTACAAGACTTGTACCAAGGAAATTTGGGAATATCTGGCTGAATTAACGAGTATCTATTTTGATTCACAAAAAAGTATTTCTTCCACTAGTAGCTCTACTCTCGAAGCAACGTTGAATTGCGAGAAATAATACTATCAGAAAGCGTTATTTTATATAGAATATAGAATACCAGTATTGGTTGAAATGCTTTCTTTGGCTAATAGTCGACATATTCATTATGTTCAAATCATGCATGTGCTTTAATCCAGAGAAAATGTACATTAATTCCTTTGGTTAAAAGAGTTTGATTATTATGTTTAATTCTGGTGGTCCATATTTACCAATAGATTTTAACACTGCTAAGAAGTCAGACAAAATTATAATATGGGTAAAATCAACTTCACCTACACATAATAAAGCTTCATATATTGCAATAGCCTCTGTTGTATAAATCGAAGTCTCCGGGTTCAGTTTGAATTTCTTTTTTATTTGTACCGATGGTATAAAAAAAAGCGCATCCAGTTCCATCTGGGGATTTAGACGCATCTGTATATAGAGCTATTGCCTCTTTTTAATTGCTCGTTATAGATAGAACAATATTTTTATTTAAATATATGTTTTTATTTGGTACAATAATATCTGTATGTAAAAAAACAGAAGAGTAGTTTTAGAATATGTAGTTCGTTCTATCTATATTTTTTAAAAGTACTATATTTTGATTATACACTTCGCAAAGTAAGGGAGATTTCTTTTTTTGCATTTATTTCTCAGGTCATGGCAATTCAAAGTTACTATCTTTTCGTATAGAGATTAGTTCAGTGAGTATACTTTCATTAAATATTTTTTTGGGCAAAAAACTTCGTCTTATATTAAAAGGAGATTCCTAGGCTTCCAAATATAAAGCTTGTACTGGAGTGGATCTCATGGCTCCTAAACATATGCGTAAGGCTGAGTTCTGTAAAACATTGATTTTGTTTAGTAGTACATTACTTGCTGATCCATACAAAACACTTCCATAATCCAAAATAGATCATATGTAAGCTTTGTAAAATAATAAACTTACTTTAACACCCGATTCCCACCAAGTTTTATTAATTGATTTAAGAAAGTTTAATAATCCCTTATTGCATCTGTTCAACATATAATCAATATGTACCTTCCAGATCAATTTCTGGTCGAGTATCATTCCCAGATATTTAATTGTGTTTTTAAAGGAAAATTGGTGCCCAACTAAATTGATTGTACTGCCATTAGGAAAGTAATGTCTAGTAAATAAACAAACTTGTGATTTACTGCAAGATAATTCAAAGCCATTTTCTATAAACCATTTTTGATGAAATCCATACACTTTATTCAGGTTTTCAATAGATTGCTGACATTTTTTGTGTTTTGTATACAAACATAAATCGTCAGCATATTGTACAATATTAAATGCAATATTAGTAATAGTGATGTTGTGTAGATCTGATGTGTAAATGTTAAACAAAATAGGACTCAAAACGGAGCCCTAAGGTAATCCTTTGTTATTAAGTCTAGGTCCCATAAGAGTATGATTGTCTTTTAAATAAATTATTTGTGTACAGTTTGACAACGTTAGAAGTAAACTGTGCTGGAAAATAAAAAAATTTAATCATTTTTTCTTGGAGAATTGTAAGAGATACCGATTCGTAAGCACCTTCGATGTCTAAAAATAAAGCAGGTACATAACTGTTCCTGGAAAAACTGTTCTGAATGTCTACAACAAGAGTTGTTAAGGAATCTAAAGTTCCATACCCTTTCTTAAAGCCATATTGGTTAGCGGGTAAGGGACTTTGATCTCTTAGCCATCAATCTAACCTAATTTTAATTATTCGTTCAAGAGTCTGTAATATACATAATAATAATGATATAGGTCGGTAAGCTTCAGCTAATTTAGGGTTTTTTTCTGGTTTGGGAATAGGGACGACTATAATACGCTTAAAATCGATTATGCCGTTATTCTCAATAATTATCTGGTTAACTATATTTAAAAGCAATCTTTTGCGTTATCTGGCAAATTTTGTATCATAGGATATGTGACTGCATCATATCCTGGTGAGGTACTAACGCAATTATCAAGGGCAAACTTTAATTCAGCTCTTAAAAAAGGTGTTAAGAGAAAATGATTCTGATCAGATGGGAGCGTTTTAGATGTCATTACATCTACCTGGTTATTTAAGGTGGATCTATTTTATCAAAAAAGTCGTCTTGAGTTAGTCGTAAAATGAGTTACTTAGAGGCAGTAGAAAATTAACTTTTTTCCTATTCATTTTCTCTGCTTGGTTCCAAATTAGACTAGATGGAGTTTGTTTATTTAATTTTAAACACCATATAACATAACTTTGTTTGGCCTTTAATTTCAGGAATTTTTTGACACGAGCATTCATTTCTTTGCATTTATAAAAATTTTCAGGAGAAGAATTTTTTTGTAGTTTACTAATGTTCTTTCTTTCCACGGAGGGAGAGTACGTTTACATTTAAATAATTTATATTGGCAAATAGATTGTTTAGAAGCTTCATTAATACAGTCAATAAGGAAATTATATTTTTCTTGGGTGTCTGAACACGCGTGAGGGTTGTTAGTTAATAAGGTATCAATAAACTGAGAGTATAATGACCAATTGGCTTTTTTAATGTTCCACTTACTACTGGGATAAATGATATTCGCATTAGTTCCCAAGATATCGATTACAATCCTTATATCGAAGTGATTTGATCCAAAAATATCAGTATCTACAGACCACGAAATTTTATCAAAGAGAGAAGGTGAGCAAAATGTGACATCAATCATGGAATCTGTGTTTCCTGGTCTCGTTTGTCAAGTTGGTTGTCCATTATTCATTACCACATAATCTAGATTCTGAATTGTCTCCACAATTTGATGGCCTGTTTTTTCATTTTTAGATGAGCCGCACAGAGAATTATGTGCGTTCATATCTCCTCTAATGATACAAGGGTGTTTTAGTTGAGAAAATAACTTATTCCAATCTTCGGTGTTAGTTTTAGCTTTCGGACACCTATATGCAGAGAGTTAAGTTAAATAACTATATCAATATCTTCGGTTATTAGAAAGTTAAGAAGGCTGTTTTTTTTAGCAAAAGCTGATCGACCATTCCATTGTATTATTTTGAGTTTAACTTTAAAAATAATTAGATTAGTTATTTTATAAAAATATTATCTAAAACATTATTAATACCTTTGGCTAACATATTGATATTAAGTGATTTTGTCTCTTCTAAACAATTAATATTTCAAATAAAATCTGAGAAAAGAATTACTAAAGAATCTACTAATTTATTTTTACCATTGTCTACATTTGAAAAACTTTCCTTGTTTAAGGGTGGTAAAGGTTGAGATGGTCCAAATCTGAAAGAGATGTGAGGAGATGTAGGATATTCGGAAGTTGGAGATGATACTTTTCTTTTTATATTGATTCTATAATCAGTGCTTGATTTACTACAACTCGGTTAACTAATATTTTTGATTTTCTGTAAATTAGGCCTCAATAGGTTGGAATAAGCAGGTATATTAACTTTATCTGAATTTGACAATATTTCAAATCTGTTATTACAAATAAGACCAGAAAAAGAAGAATCGCTCCAATTTTTGGCCTCCAAATATGAAATGTTCAGTCATGATATTTTTTTTTTTTTGATGTTTGAATGAAAAAAGAACAGTTTTTAGAGATCGATACATACTTTGATCACTTTGACAGTGTATGCAATACTTTTTTTTCATCGCATGTATGTGTATCAGTTTTAATTTTTCCACATCGTATGCAGTATTCCTTTGTACCTTTACATTGTCTAGGAATGTGTCCAAATTTGAGGCATTTATAACATTGTGTAACTTTACCTAACAATTTTTCAACTTGAAAATATACATAATTAATTATAACATAATTTGGCAAACAATTGCCTTCAAATGTAATTTTAACATTACGTCTAGGTACATATTCTTTATTTCCATCCTTTTCTATTTTCCTGTGCATTCTTTTAATATCAATAATTTATGAACTAGAGGTCATATATTTTTTCAAATATTCAATGTTATATTTGGTATCGACATCACGTATCAGCCCTTTGATTTTTAAGAGGTTATTGGGAATGTACTCCTTTAAATTATTTTTTTTTAAATGACTATTACTGACTAATTTATTTGCATCCAAAATAGATTTGAGGATTACTTTAACACGGTTTCTTCCTATACTTTTAATTTTCTTAATATTGTTAATCTTTAATTTTTTATGTAAAATATCCCCCACAACCATCTGGTGCAATCGACCTATATTCTGATCATTGGTCTTTTCAACATATACACAACAATTTTGAAAGTCTGAAAGTAAGTAATTACTAGAATTAATATTAAAAAGTTTTACTTCCCTTGTAGCAGGAGAAACGGTGGTGTTAATTCCTGTAATCTTGTTCACTAACACTAACAACTTCAGAAGTATTTAGTTCGCGCATTGGCGTTTTATTGATATTCTCCCCCATCAGTGGAGAATATTTTCACTTTTTTATCACTATTTTACTACAATATGTAAATATTGAAAACACGATGAAATTAAAATATTCTAATTGTCACAAAAATTGGGAGCTTAATGACTTTATCGATAAAGACGTCTAGCCGATATCAATGTATCGCTTTGACTGACAAACAAGGTTCAGAACGATTTTAAAGATTATCTAACATATTTATAAATAACGGTCTTATGGTAAATCTTAAAAAACGTGTAACAATGTTCTCTTTGTAACGGTCTTGGTTAACACATTAGGTACTAGGGTTCCATATATGATACACTAAACAACTATCTTTTTATCATGACTTACAGGACTTAAAGCGTGTCCTTTAAAACCTTAGTAGACGTTTTTAGGGCTTTTAGTATGTAGTTTACTTGCAGGCGAAAGCAAAATACATTTGAAAATTATTTGTTGTTGTGATTGTATGTTGAGAGTTTGTCCTTGTTTTTACTACGTATCGAAATGTGTTCTAATAAAAGGTAGATTATTATTTTACCAGTACATATTAAAAATTATATATATATATATATATATATATATATATATATATATATATGTGTAAAAATTTAGTTCATGTGATAAGTTGATAACATTTATGCATGTAATAAAGGAGCATTAGATATAACCAGTGTTTATAAATTTTGTTTATGTTTAGAAAATAGCTTCAGAACAATAAATTTTGTGTTTTTGTCCATGTAACTTATATAGCATGCTAGTGTTTTACGGTACGCAATTGTTAAATCTACAGAAATGTTTTAATTTTTTGTTACAGATTGACAGTCCTAGCAGATCTCATTCAGTCAGAACAATTTTGGGAGGATTTTGACAATAGAACAGTTGATCGGGTTTATATAGAACTCCAAAAAACCGAGAAGAATTAGACGAAGATTCCGGAGGTGAATCTGGTGGTGAACTAGACAATTTATAAAGTAAGCAACAGCAAGCTTCTGCAGAAATAGTATTCAATAGTGGAGAACGAATTCGTACTGACGATTATGAAAATACTGAAGAGATATTGCACAGAAAAACTCTTATGAATGTAATACCATACTCTGTACTAAATCTGGTAAAAATAAAAGAAATAAAAAAATAAACTGGTTAAAAAATCGTGTCTTACCCGAGATTACAAACCAAAACATATTTTTAATTTCAAATTACTCGAAGTATGCAAATATATCACCAATGGACCTGTTCGAGTTTTTAATTACTGATGATATCATATAGTTACTTTGTGTTGAGGCTACTCGATACGCTCAATTTAAAAATTGTTTAGAACCAAAAATTACAACTCAAGAAATGAAATGTTTTTTAGCAATTATTATAGTTTCTAATTATGAAAAAAAGCCATCAAAAAAAGTTTTTGGGATCCAGAATCCAGAATAAATTATGCCAATAACACTCTTCCTAAACCCGGCGATAAACTGACTAAACTTAGACATCTTATAAATAAGATATAAACTAACTTTCTAAGACATTATATTCCAGATCAAGAAATCGCCTATGATGAAAGCATAATCTAATGCTTTGGAAAACACGGATATAAGCAGTATATTTGAGGGAAACCCATACGGTTTGGATATAAAGTCTAGTGCCTCAATTCCAAAAACCGTTACCTTATCAATTTTGAAGTTTATCACGGAAATATGCCAAGTTCCAATTGAGAGCATCAAGAAAAATTTGGTAAAGCAATAATAGCTCCGTTACTGCAGCTTATTTAAGAGACCTCCGAGGAAACTAGATCTTTGCCATACCATTTTAATTTTGATAACCTTTTCACATCCATCGATATTTTTTATTATTTAAAAGAAAATCGTGATGAAGCAAAAGGAACAGTTAGAAAAATAGACTAACAAAGAATTGTCCACTCCGGACAGTAAAAGAGTTAAAAAAGACACCTAAAGGTACTTATGACTATGCCGTAACCACAAATCAACAAGTAATGGTTACACATTGGATGGATAATTCTGTAATTACTGTAACATCAACTGTTCATGGAGTATCTTCATGAGATACTTCATGATATTTCATATGATACTTCATGAGATAATTCTGTAATTACTGTAACATCAACTGTTCATGGAGTATCTTCTATTGAATGCGAGCCGCTACTCATCGACTGAAAAAAAGAAAATAGGTATTCCTAGACCTAATTGAATTAAAAAATACAATGCATTTATGGAGGATACCGATGAAATCGATGCGAATATAAATGTCTATAGAGTTGGAATTAGAGGCAAGAAACGGTGGTGGCCTATTTTTACTTGGCTATTAAATACATATATCCCAGGTGCACCTCAATTGAATTTTCGAAGAGACATAGCATAAGTGTATTTAAAAAGGTTTCAAAACGTACCTAGAGCTGCTGAACGACCATTCACATATTTACCTGAAGGCAGGATTGCTGTCGATATTAGGTACGATCACAGTGATCACTATGTTGAATATGTTCTGAATAATAAAAGAAGACGTGCTGGCAGTCACGCACAATCTATGTGAGAACACAGTGCGACAAATGCAATGTAGGGTTGTGTATTTAGTGCTTTAGTGACTTTCATAAACAAAATTAAATATTTGCAAGCAATTTTTATATTTTAATCATTTTTGTAAAATTTAAAATAAAAATACATCTTTTCAAATATTTGTTTACTTTAGTAGTATAGGGGAATACTGTATCATATATGGTAATTGCTGTTATATGGTTATTACCAGACGAGTATTTAAAATATTAGTTATGAACAATATTTGTACACCCCTATTATAGAAAAAATTAAAATCTAAAATTACCGGATACTTGTTCTCATCTTTAACAAAATATGAACCCATGCTCAAACCCAGCACACCAAACGGTAACTTGTTCACTGTGAAGTGGATTCAATATGACTTTTGTCCTAAAAGCATAAATTACTCAAGAACTAAGGATCTTGGTACACTAGATTTAACATGTGGTAAACTTCTTTTACACATTCGTTTGCAACGCTTAGTAATTGTCCAAATTGAATACGGTAAGGATAATCACCACAATATTTGAACAGTCAACATGTAGATTTTCCACTGATATTCAGTTTATAGGCAATACGTCAAAGGTTTCGTTTTGGAGAGTGTAAGATCTGATCCAGAACGCATCTTTAATTATTGTTAGTAAGAACTATCTTTATACGACCGGAAAAGCCCTTTCGCTGACACAACACGCGTTACGAAATTTCTCAAATACTCTTTATTTTTTACACTTTTTTGGAAGCCACCTTGAAATACTTGTCGATATTTTTCAAACACCTGTTACAAACTTGAACTATTATTTTGTCCAGTTCCGTATGAGCGGAAATAATCTGTTTCTTCAATGCTTCTACAGCTCAAATCGGGCCTTGACCTCCTCCAAACTATGCTTCCAATCTTGCCGGTTCCGCGCCGATCTTCTCCAGGTTCTCACGTCTAGCAAATGTTAAGCGTCCGCTGCCACTTTATCCTCCCATATTTTCCTTCCTTTTGGTCTTGCACTCTGCATTTTAATATTTAGTGCTCTTCTCAGCAATCTTTCGGTCCCCATTCTCAGTACATTCTCACTACATGACCAGCACATTAAATTATCCGAAGTTTAACGAATTTTGAGATCGGTGTCTCTTTTAACACTTTGCTGATGACAGTAGAAGTCATCGTGGTACCTTAATCTCCATACTGTTCGTTAATAGGTGCAAGTATCATCCTTACAACTTTTCTTTCAAAGACTTTCAGCTTTCTTTTTGTGTTTTCTGTCATCAGCAATGTCTTGCATCCATAATATACCACTGGTCTGATAGTAGTCCTAGACCCTGATTTTCGATCTCCAGTGTGTTTTTGCAGCGGAAAACATCGGCGAGTGAAAAATAGGCTTTGTTTTCCATTTCTACTCTTCCTTGAATTCCTGGTTCTTGTGTTCCATCTGTGCTTAATGCAACTCCCAACACAGGCATGAACTGGACGAGAGGAAATAACGTTTTACTATAAACATTTTCTCCTCATTTATGAGAACCATTTGTACGACGGTTTTAATAATAGATTACTTGTAAGATGACAGTTAATGACTAATAAGCCCAATCATATATACACGTATAGTAAATATGTGCGCAATTTCACAGCCGTCTAAATTTTGGTACTGTTTATTTTGGCGAATAGCGTATATAAAAGACAGCAACAATACGATTTTTTTGATAAAACTGAAATCTAGGTAACATGCAAATATATTCTTCTTCTTCTTCTTCCTTCTTGTATGTAGGCTTTAAAGCCTGTTTCTTCTTCAATATTAGCCTCCTAAATTGTTTAAATTATCGCACCATCTTTTTCTTGGTCTGCCAAGACTTCTTCGTCCATTTGGTGACGTATCTCGTGCTATTCGTACTATCCTATCCTCTGCCATTCTACTAATGTGTTCGTTCCACTCTTTTTTTCGTTTTGTTACCCAGTCATGTATGTCTTTTATATTGCTCTATACATGCTCTTTTTATGTTTTCGCTTCTCTCCCTATCCAACAGACCTTTCCCTGATATTCGTCGGAGTATTTTCATATCTTTTGTTTCTAGTAGTCGTCTGGTTTTAGATGTATCAGGTCTTGTCTTCGCCGTATATGTTAGTATAGGTCTAATTGCTGCTTTACAGATTCTTGTTTTTCTATCTTGTCTTAGGTGTTTGTTCTTCCAGATTGTGTCATTAAGAGATCAGATTTTACTTCGTAGTGGGTATTTAGATGTTGTCATACATTTGGTTTTTTCTGCTGATATTATCATATTGTATTTCTTGGCTGTTGTATTGAAGATATGTGTTTATCTTTGGAGCTCGTCTTCTGTCTCGGCTATTAATGCGGAGTCGTCTGCATATCATAATATTTGGATTTCTTTGTTCCCCATTCTGTAACCATGATTTTTACGTAGTGCTTGTATTATTTTGTCCAATATTATATTAAGATATTATATAAGAAAATAAAAATTATACCTGGCATATTAAAGGTTTTGAGTAGTATGGATCTCTGTAACAAAAACCTATATGTTTGCTGCAGTCGATTTTTTGGACTTAATTATTTATTAAGAAATTAACGTCAAAAAACGGTAAATTTTCGTTTCTTCGACTATCAGCAAAAAGTAAATTATTTGAAACAAATTTGAGAGTAAGAAACTTATAAGTCATATAAAAACCTTCAATGTAGCCTTTTTTAAATATTCTTATCCTTTTTTTTGCTTAGAAAGTTGCAAAATAAGTCAAAAATTTACTTTATAACCTTTATATTATATACAATGTTGGGTATTGTGGTGCTTAAAATATGATCAAAAGTTCAATTCGATCAGCCAAATAGTTTAAAATTTATATATTTTTTTAATCCCAAATTAATTTTTTTTTAACAATATAAGTTAGAAAATTATGCAGTTGTAGTAATTATACGAGTAGCTTCTTATTTTAATATTATTTACAAAAAATGAGAAGAAATAATTTTAAATATTGCAAAATAATTTTGCAAAAGCATGTCGATTTTTGCTTATAAACAATTAGAATAACTTTTTAACCATTGCTGCCAGAAAATTATTTTTACATATTTAAAAAGCCTGTATTTTTTTTTACAAATTTAAAAGACAAAAAAGTTGACCTAGAACACTTTGAGACGGAGTGCCTTTTTTTTAATTGATAGCTGCTTTGTTTATAACAACAAGAAATTTTATTAGGGTCATCTGAAAAAATATGCTTTAAAGTTTTAATGTCCAAAATTCGAAAAAGATTGCATTTTAATGGAATCGTTCACAGAACATCAAAAATGTGGTCCTTACAATCGACTAGCTTTGAAACTGTATCTCTTACATATTAACTGGAGCTCTATTTCTTATTTATGGTTTATGTATGGTACTACAAATAATGAATTCTCCTTGTGAGCAGCTGTCAAAATTTTTATTAAACATTATACAAAAATGAAATAGTTTATTTTCAAAATGTGCCCTTAGATTAGACTTTAAATATAATTAAAACAATATTAGGAAATGATGATATATTATGTACTGATAATACTTATTTTCAAATAAACATTAAATTCTATAGACAAAATTTTGGTATAGCAATGGGCTCTAGTTTATCTCCATTATTAGCTAACATATTTATGGAAAATTTTGAAACAAATATTATTTCTAAACAAAATTTAAAACCCACAGTATGGTGGAGATATGTAGAGGATGTATTCTCAATATGGCCTTATGGATCAGAGTTGTTAAATACATTCCTGAATGATATGAATGATAAAGAAAAGACGATAACATTTACCATGGAAAAGGAATATAATAACACACTTCCTTTCCTGGATGTTTTAATCTCTAAGAACGATACTGAATGAGACTCAGGAGTATAGAAAATAAACACACACCAACAGATATCTAAATTAAAATCAAATCAAAGCATCAATATTAAAAAGGGATTCATTAAATCCTTATATGATAGAGCCAAACGTATATTAGTTCTAACGAAAATTCGTTCTTAGAAGAGAAACATTTGTTAACATGTTTCTGTTTTATTAAAAAATTATTATTCTTTATCGTTTATAAATAAGGAATTTTTATCAATTGACCGAATAGAACAGAACAACTTAAAACGAGATCCTGCAGCATACACAAGGAAAATAACAATACCATATATAAAAGAATTATCAGAAAAACTTAAGAAGAAAGGAAATAAATTCAACATTTCAACAACATTTAAACCAACACATTGAGATCTATTTTATCTAAAACTAAACCTAACAATGAACAAGAATAAACAAATAATTGTATTTATAAAATACATTGTAAATGCGATAAGTTTTATTTAGGTGAAACATTAAATAAATAAATGACCAAATACCGGTGGAACTACTCAAGAAAGGAGGAAGGAATTTGACACAACAGATGTACCAGCTAATACGAGAGATATGGATAGAAGAAGAAATTCCCCAATAATGGAAGAAAAGTATAATCTGCCCTATTCATAAAAAAGGAGACAAACTGTTGTGTCCGAATTAGAGAGGCATCTCTTTACTTTGTTTGGGATACAAAATACTCACAAACATCATTAATCGAAGACTACAACCTTTCACGGAAAAATCATCGGGGAATATCAAGCAGGGTTTAGGCAAAATAGATCTACCATTGACCAACTATCTACAATCTCTTTGTAGATTTTAAACATGCCTATGATTCAATAGATAGAACAATTCTACCTAATATATTGGAAGAATTTGGCATAACATCAAAATTAATACGACTAGTGCAAATGACAATGACAGAAACAGAAGCACAGGTATGTATTCAGGGACAGATCACTGATGCGTTTACGATAACGCAAGGACTGAATTAAGGCGACGGACTAGCTCCAACGCTCTTTAATCTTGTTCTTGAATATGTAATTAGACGTTTGACGGTGAGCGGAAATAACATACTTACAAACAAGTCTACCCAATTAGCAGCATACGCAGATGATATAAACATAATGAGCAGAACAGTGAATGCAGCAGAAGAAACCTACGTTGAGTTGAAACAAAGTGCAGAAGCAGTAGGGCTAGCAATAAATACAAATAAAACAAAACTACTCATACAAACCAGATCAAATAGACTGGTGCAACACTTTATTGACGATATAGAACATGTAAATAGATTCACATACCTAGGAATGGATTTGGTCGCAAGCAATGAAGAAGAACCGGAAATAAATAGAAGGCTTATGCTGGCAAATAAAGTCTATTCGCAATGGGCCACATATTCAAATCGCGAGACGTACACTGGAAAACAAAACTCCGGGTCTATAAAACAATAATCAGGCCCATAGTAAGTTATGGTTGTGAAACATGGGTGGTGACACCGAAATCTGCCAATGCATTAGATGTGTTTGAAAGAAAAATATTACGTAGGATCCTGGGCCCAATAAGTGAAAACAACAACTGGCGAATTAGGTATAATAGAGAAATATACGAGCAATATAGCGAACCAAATCTAGCACAACACACTAAACTGCAGAGATTACGGTGGGCAGGGCACGTGGTCCGCATGCATGAGAATAGAATCCCCAGAAAATTATTAAATACAAGAATGCAGGGAAAAAGACCAGTTGGAAGAACTAAAAAGAGTTGGGAAGACGAAGTCGATGGGGATGCCAGGAACTGCCTGGGATCGCGTTTATGGAAAAGAACAGCGGTAAATCGAGATGATTGGAGAATCCTGTTGAAGGAGGCCAAGGCCCGATTTGGGCTGTAGTACCATTGGATGGATGGGAAACATTAAACGTTGTAATAAGTGATCATCAATCTTATATTAAAATTAGAAAATTTGATAGCTCTCAAATATGTAAACACGCATGGGAAAATGATCATAGGGTTCAGTGGAACGATTGAAGTATAGTCCTAAAAGAAGCAGATAATAAAAAGAAACAAATCAAAGAAGCGGCTCTAATTATACTAAATGAGACCAATTGTGTCGCAAGTTTCTCAGCAGAATGCAGTAGGATTTGGTTACCCACAGTAAAAGAGAAAGTTAAAAATCACTATTAGTAAGTCAGTTGCACATCGAGGATACATCATTTATGTTTTTGAAATAAGATACAAATAAAATTAGAGTTTGGTATTTATTGGGATTAAACTAAATGTAAAACCAAATACATACCCGTCGGGATAGTATTATGAGGTTTTTTTCCTGGTTTTTTCCTCATAATTTACTATAAAATCAGTAACAGGAGAATTTTAGTGTCATCATGGCATGTGGTGGTCTTTTTAAAGACGAATCACATGCTATGATTTTTCTGACGGATATTCTCAAGTTAAAGTTAATTTCATGTAATCGAATGATTACATGTCTTACAATAAAGTCGTCCCAGGAACGCAACTTAGCTATATTGACAATATCATTTTAAAGTCGTCTACTTTAAAATGTATAATATATGTCTGAATTGTGAATATAAATGAGTCAAAAATGAGTGAAACAAAATTTGTTTAATTTATTAATGTTTGTATTTTGAAAACAAAATTTCCGAAGTGGAAACGGAACTGTCAATAAACTTATTTTAAACTACAATTGTGGCTTATTCCCATTAAAATAGTAATTGCTGGAAGAACACAAGATTGCTGGAAGTAATTAATGGAAGAAAATAGCTTCAGAACAATATATGGCATAGCTTTCTTGATGGTATTATAAGATACCTACTTACTACGTTTTTAGTGCTCCTTCTTCAAAAGATCTTGTAATATTCCATTGTCCTTCCCGAAAAGATAAAAACCATAAAACTGATCCAGAAACCAGAAGAATAATTAGTTTTATTCGTAAAAAACTAACGTTTAAGCCAGAATAAATTGGGTACCTTGTACAGCTTTTTTTATCTAAAAAGTTTTAATGAGTTTTAACTTCGAACGGTCAGAAGCTAAGCGTGCTACGTACGAAGCTAAAATGCTCAAATATGCAAAAAGCAGATCCGGGCTATTCACACAACCTAACGTTGCCAATTAGTACGGTACGTGGAGAACTGAAGCAGCCAAAAAACAGGGAAATATTTTCATGGTTATTTAAGGGCGTTGTCGTCATTTGAATATTTTTCAATTCCCTTCGACGGATTTTTTTATATTTCTGAGAAACTTCGTGAATATGATATGGAGCAGAACGAATATTTGAATTTTTTATTAGACACCAGCACTTTTCCATTTCATCTCGTTTCGGTCGACTGATCCTTTGGAGTATTAGGTTGTTTTTTTTTGCAAAAAAGATAAAATATCAAATAGGTACATTGATAAGCACACGTAATGAATGTGTTAATTGATATATTCGCAGCAAACTATATTTCTAAGGAATATTTCTCCCCAGAGCCTTCTTTCAGTCATGACATATTGTTCTGTTGTATGTAGGTATGTTAAGAATTATTGAAAGCCATTTGACACAAATCTGAAAGCTTCCAGGATTGTATTAGTTAAATGTGCACGTGCTATAGAGCTTAACAAAATAAAAAATCGTTATTCCAATTTTAATTATAGGTACAGGGAGTTAAATGTATAAAAGCCCAGGAAGGAGCATTTACTTTTCAAAGTTTTGGCTAAAAGGACACATCTCTAAGTTTTCAATTTGCCAGTAGCATATTGTTTTACGGGAATATGTATAAAATTTAGAAATATCAAATTTGGATATTTATATTTTAATGGAAATTTATTATTTTATTTTATTAAAAATCAAGTATTTAATATTAAAACTGTTGTTTTCATAACATTGCAATGTATTAAAAAATTTTGGTGTAGGTGATTTTAAGTTCATTAGTAAACAGGACATAACAAAGTGCTACTTTATTATGTCCTGTATCACGTGCCTGTGCTTGAAAAGGAAGATCTTTGATCAATGTGTATTCCCAGTTCTAAAGTATGGAGCAGAAACATTGACCCTTACCAGAAAAGTAATCAATAAAATACAAGTGGCACAGAGAGTGATGGAGAGGTCAATGCTGAATATATCCCTCAGAGACAGAGTATCAAATACAATAATTAGGAGAAAAGCTGGTGTTACTGACGCAGTTCAAAGGATTACAACATTCAAATGGAACTAGGCGGGGCATGTTGCCAGATTAAAAGATGGAAGGTGGACGAAGAAAATTCTGGAATGGAGACCTAGACGCGATGCTTATCGTAATCAAGGACGTCCTCCAACAAGGTGGTCAGATGACATCAAGCGCATTCAGCACCACTGGATTTATGGTGCTCAAGATAGAATGCATTTTAATTATTTACAGGAGACCTATGTCCAGCAGTGGACTCAAAACGGCTGATGATGATGATCACGTTCCTGTATTACAGTTTTTAATACTACACTGGCCAAAATTATTCAACAAAGCAAATTTTAAATTAAATGTGTCTGCTTCAAATTGTACATTCTTCTTCTTGCGGTATTTATTAGTTTCGTATGTTATCCTTATATTCTGATTCTGACGCTAAGAAATTTTTCTTCCTAGCTCTCTTTTTTCATAGACTTTTCTGAAGAACAAGTAACATTTCATATAGCTGCTCATTTTTCATAATATTGCTCAGATATTCTAATTTGGGATCTTTACGAACGATATCACATTCCTTCCCTATTCTGCATAAAAAATTTTATGGTTGTCCATAAAAAACTAACCTTTAGCCATCGAAACACTAATTTGTGTATAGCAATTAAATTTCTGAGTCAATGTCCAACCTAAAGGAAACGTTTCCATTAATTTTAACCAGCTTGGTTCTCAGATGTAGATACGACTTACGTATATACAATCGATAATGGACATACAATTTTTTTGTTTTTGTCTTTAGTAGTTGCATTAGACAGAAATGGGACTCTGACGGCCATGAAAAAAAATATATATAAAAAAAATGGAAATAAGCATTTTCTTAAATTCAATAATAATAATAATAATAACCTGTGTGAGTTTTTTGTCGGTTCTTGTATCAGGCGCGGCCTCCTGCGAATGGGGAATACTCTCTGGGTTTCTAGATACCCAAAGGGTAGAAGGGATACCTGCCGTGGAACAAAAACTGACATCTGGCAGTAGGTATAGGATGCACACCCATAAAAATGGACTTAAATAATTTGTGTTTAGGGTCGCTGCCTAGGGATCTCCATGGCAAGTCTGGAGCCGGCCAACTCAAGCGGGATGACCGAGGCAGCGCATGAAATAGACTGTGTCCATGAATGAAAATATTTTGCGCTTCTATTACCAGGTGACAAACCTTGGCCAAGAAACCATCGGGTAACGACAAAATCTATATATCAAATTTTGCAAGGAGTACCCAGAAATGCAAGTATCTGAACGAGTAGCAGATCAATACCAGGTAATTACCAAAAATAATCTCATCCCAGAGACAAGACGCAATACCATCAGAAGTGAAGTCAAACGGGAGATTAATAATTAAAATGTAAGTGTATATAAAGACCCTTATGATATACATGAGCAGATTACCAAGCTTGCCATACAAGAAACTCAACCTGATAATACACAACAGGAAAACAAAAAGTTACGCGATATTCTGATAAGCGAAATGGTAAGTGCTGTACAAGAGTTTAAAGGAACAAACCTACTTAGCAGACCTGCGCTACCAAAAATAAACTCTTTTAAGAAACTAGGTGCGCTGTTACACATTACGAATACTGAAATTCTACCCAATTACGTCGTAGAAGCCTATACGCTGGAATATTTGCACCTGCTTATTTACAATGCAGCAATAGCCACAGCTAATGTAATAGAAATTAAGATAAAAACACGACTGTGTACCAATGTCGAAAGGACAGATAACAGAGTTGCATCGTGGGAAAAACGGCTTCTAAACAAGATTAATTTATTGCGTAGAAATATTGGTAAAATGACAGAATATATACGAGGAATAACAAGTAGAAAAGTCATCAGAAGAGCTGAAGAAATAATGAGAGCACTTCAAGACACTCGCAATACGACCCAGAAAACAACACGTCCCAACAGTGCCTGGATACATTAAAACAAAAACTCTCCATTTATTCAGGACGGCTAAGGAGTTACAAAGTCAGTAACAGCCAGAAATACGACAATGCGCTGTTTGAGCACGCCAAAAAGGCGTTCTATAGGAAACTTTGTTCTACTGTAGAAAGTGCCAATAAATCATATCCAAGCCAAGAAAAAATTCAGAAATTTTGAAGAAATCAACTTTCCACACTAGCTTCTCTTAACAGCAATGCTGGATGGATAGAAGATACAACGCACAATAGACAACACTACCGTACTACTCTCTGTGAACACTTTACCACAGAAGAAATTCCCAATATCATCAAAGAGCTTCATAATTGAAAATCTCCTGGACCAGACAGAGTTCAAAACTTATGACTTAAGAAGTTCTGGAGTGCTCATGAGTGCTTACCAACACTATTTACCTAACCATGTTATTTCTAATCCGCATGAAACACCATCATTCCTAACTCAGGGAACAACTTATTTTACACTGAAAGCTCAAATTAATACCCAAGATCCAGCTAACTACCGCCCAATTACTTGTCTTCCAACTTAGTATAAATTGGTCACATCCTATGTAGCTATGTAGCCCAGCGTATCTATCTACACTTTGCAGTAAACAATATCATAGAACCTCAGCAGAAAGGGTGCGCTTAGGGTTCCATGGACTGCAAAGAACAACTTATTATCGACTCAGTCATTTCTCACCAGACATATACCAAAAAAAGGAACCTCTTCACTGCCTTTATTGATTACAAGAAAGCCTTTGACTTAGTTGCATGAACGGCTTTTAGATATATTAATAATATATAAAGTCGACGATAATATAGTGATTTAACTCCAAATATCTGTGAGAACAATATCGAAACGGAAAATATTGCTGTTAACCGCGGCCTATTCCTCGTTGGGGGCTCGTTGAGTCCATCATGGTTCTGTCCAGCGATGAACCCACTATCCCGGCTATTGAATTCCACTAATTCAGGTTTTAGCATTAAAAGCAACAATACTCTAGTGACAAAACTTAATCATCTGTTATATATAGATGATTTGAAACTAATGGCTTCCACTCGAAACCAATTAGACTAGATGCTACAAACTGTAGAAATATTTTCTAATGATATTAATATGCACTTCGGGCTAGACAAGTGCAGTGTTTTGAATAGTCAGAGTAAAGGTTCAGCCCGGAGGATTTGATATGCAAAATGACCAAAACATCGGGGCTATGGGTGAAAATGACATGTACTAATATCTCGAAGTAAAGCAAGCGCGTAAAATTTACCATGAACAAATGAAAATCAAATTACCTTAATCGAGTTAATAAGAAGGGTAAAACAGCTGCTCCGATCACATCTTAATAGTAAAAATTTGTTTAAGGCACTCAACACCTATGCATTTTCCGTGCTTAGCTATTCATTTTGTATTATTAAGTGGACTAATACTTAATACATTAATACATAATATATATATATATATATATATATATATATATATATATATCAACACGCTGAAATGGTAGTCACGATGGATAACGGAATGAAAACGAGGCCAATAAAAATCAACCGAGGAGTAAGACAGGGAGACACCATATCTCCAAAACTATTTACTGCCGCACTTGAAGACATCTTTAAATCACTAAATTGGGAAACGAAGGGACTATCGATAAACGGAAAGTACTTAAACCATCTAAGATATGCAGATGACGTAGTACTAATAGCCTACAGATGGAAAGAACTGAAGACGATGATCGATGAGCTTCATACGGAATCCATAAAAAAAGGACTGAAAATGAATCTGAGTAACACTAAGCTAATGTCGAATAAAGATGATCAACCGACGATAACCATCCAAGGAACAAAAGTGGAACATGTAGAAGAATACAGATATCTGGGTCAGAATATCAAGGTAAACAAAGAAAACCAAACTACCGAAATAAGCAGACGAGTAAGAATGGGATGGGCCGCATTTGGAAAACTCTCATACATACTGAAAGACAAAAAGATACCCCAAAACCTTCGAACAAAAGTGTTCGATTCTTGTATCCTTCCCGTTCTCACTTACGGAGCTCAAACCTGGACATTCACAAAAAGAACATGGACAAGATTCGAAAAACTCAGCGAGCCATGGAACGACAGATGCCTGGTATCTCACTAATAGATCGGCAAACGAACGAAGCAATCCGGAACAGAACAAAAATAAAGGACGCCGCGAAACAAGCAGCTAAATTAAAATGGAAATGGGCTGGACACAACGACCGTCTCGAAGATGGTAGATGGAACAAAGAAGTCGGAAACTGGCGACCGTACGATGCGAAGAGACCAAGAGGAAGACCTCAAATGCGCTGGAGCGACGATATCAAAAGAGTCGCAGGACCAATGTGGAAACGCCTAGCACACAACAGGGATGAATGGCGAGAAATGGGAGAGGCCTTTATTCGACAATTCGGATAGAAAAAGGGCTATAAAAAAAAAGTGGACTAAAACGGATATAGAAACCTGTACACACTAAAATCATTGATTAAAAACTACTATACAGCGTGTAGTTTTGTTAATATGTAGTTTTTAATCAATGCTAAAATCTATAAAAATCGTTCAAGCCGTGTCTAAGATAATTGAAGAGTTCCATACATAAAACTCACTCTGTACATACAAAATATCCAAAACAATTAAGCGATATATAACTATATATATATATATATATATATATATATATATATATATATATATATATATATATATATAGCAAAAAATACGACCGTTGATTAAATTTAAAATATATTCAATGGTTGAATAGCAATAGGTTGAATTGAGGTTTTATCGGTCAATAATTGGCAAATGAAAGTCGTCAACTACTTTATTGACGAATCGTCAACTACGAATAAATCAATAAAGTAGTTGACGACTTTTATTTGCCAATTATTGACCGATAAAACCTCTGCTATTCAACCATTGAATATATTTTAAACCTATATATATATATATATATATATATATACAGTAGTCTCTCTCTATAACGATTCCCTACATAACGATAATTCCTCTATAACGATGAAAATAGTAAACGTTGGTTGGATCGTCATAAGGACAATGTATTAATTCTTTCTCTATACCGATATCATTCTCTCTTTATAGCGATAACTTTTTAGCGTTCAATAGTTGATGACAAAAATGTGTTATTGTGTTTAAAGTTCAGACTACCTGAGTCAAGAGTGGCAAGGTCATTGTCCAGCGGTTGTTTTGTTTTGCGCTTAAGGAATGCGGCCACCCATTCTACTCTTTCTTATCAGAAAATTAAGTGACTCACGTTTATTGTTCGGGCGGCGTACCTAACTGTTATCACACAGATGTTGTCATCTATTGATGACTTTTCATTTCCAGATTGAGTTGTGTCGTAGTGTGTCAACAGTCAACATGTTTTCGAAAAAGCGTAAAGTGGAGATGGAGGGCGGTAGCAGCAAGAAGTTGCGGAAACCTCAGCACGAAGATTTAGATCGCGCTATGCTTCAGTGGTTCCAGCAGCAGCGTATGAACCATATTCCACTTTCTGGGCCTGTGGTCAGGACAAAAGCTGAGTTTATTGCAACTGAACTTGGAATTGAGAATTTCAAGGCATCTGAGGGTTGGCTGAGCCAGTGGAAGCTGCGGCACAAGATCAACTACGGGCAAAAAAAACGTAACGGATGATTGGCTAGAAAACGTGTGGCCTGGACTGAAGGCACAATATGCGTCAGACGACATTTCAATGCGGATGAGACTGGATTGTTTTTTAAAATGACACCAAACAGAACTTTAAAATTTAAATTGGAAAAGTGCGTTGGTGGAAAGCTCTCTAAGGAACGCATTACCATTTTAGTGGCCGCTAACATAAAAGGTTCGGTGAAGCGAAAATTGTTAGTGATAGGGAAGTCGAAACACCCGTGTAATAAATAATGCTTCACTTATCGTCTCGTATAGTAGATTTATTTAAAACACACTAGATACTCATAATTTAGTTTATTAGTTATCTAAGTACAATACTAGATAGTACTCAGTTGACTTTGACTAACTTAGACCGTTCTCTTGATTCTTCATTCTTAACAACATTGATAATAATACCAATAATCCTGTGATTTCCAGCTATTTACCTCACGTGCGCTTGTTGATATATTATTGTTTTTACTTGTTTAATTTGTACACATTATTTAATAAGCTTTTGATTATATTGCAAATTTCACTAGGTCAGAGCGCGTTCCAGTTACACCGATATTTTCAATGTCGTAAACAAATAATATATTTTGGCAAATTTGTGTCACGTTATTAAAAAGATTACTTAAATCTGATGCTTAATTAAATCCCGTTACATCCCTATCCCTCAGAAGAAAAATTTTCTGAGTGCTGTTCGTTTTCAATCAATTACATGAACTGTTTTTACTCTTCCCTTCCCCTTAAAGAAGAAAATTTTTCGTGTCATCATCAACTGATTACTGTACATATATACATTATTTACATTCAGTATTTACATATACATATTTATAGAATTATATACAAATTTTTGATACATATTTCCTTATATCTAAAATTTTTTTTTTTTGAATTTAGTAACCTCGCCTAACCTAACATCAGTATATTATAAAGTTACCATGATTGTTCCCTTGTAATATGCTATTTATTATCCTTTATTATGCCTTAGATTAGCTTAATATTTTACCTACGTTTTTTTTTACCTTACGTTAAATCATTTAGATTATATTACCTTATATTACCCCTATTATGTTATTATGTATTATATCTTACCCCCTATTATGTGGTTAATTACATATTATATCTTACCCCCTATTATGTGGTTGATTACATATTATATCTTACCCCCTATTATGTGCACATAATATTTACAATAACCTTTACATTTTATAAATATTAAATAAAAATTTATAGTAATAAAATCTTATATTAATTCTTGTATTAATTCTTACATTAATTCTTGCATTAATTCTTGCATTAATTCTTGCATTAATTCTTGGTACCAAGTAATAGTTCTGTTTTCACTTTTCTTATACACTATTAATAACTTTGATATCTTACAATAAAGTTTTGTTGTTTTATTCATTTATTCATTTATCCCTATTTCTTTTGTTTAACTACTACTATACAGTCGTAACATTTTTCTTTTTGTTATACACATTTTAAATATATATATTGTACGAACTTAAAACTATATTTACACATTATATTCATTTAAATATATTTTTATATAATATTTGCATTCAAAAGTACATGTATATATTACGAGTATATTCATTGACTCTAATTGTAGCAAAGTATTGTTTCCTTAATTATTCTAGCTATAAACTCTGTGCCTTGGTCTGCTATTATTTTTCTGGGTACTCCATACCTCAAGATAAATTTTTCTACCAATGATTTGGCTACTGTTTTGGCTTATTTTATTTTCTATTACATATTCTTCTACGTAGTTGCTTAATTCGCATTGTACGTCAATATATCTGTTTCCATTTTCATCCATGTATATTTTCATGGGTTCCTTGTTTATGATTTAGTGCTTATGCCTTTGGCAGTCGTCGCATCTCTTCACGTTTTACATATTTCTCAACATTTCTTCGTAATTCGTTCCACAACTAGTATTAGCTTATATTTCTTTATTTAATATATCCTATTCATTCTTCCATATCCTTCCTCTAACATGTGGAAGTCGTTAATTATAACTCTTCTTGATCTGCTTATCTTGTACTATATTATGTATTGATTGTATTATGTTTATCTTATACTATACAAGCTTTTATACTTTCCTTAAAAATTATTATTTTTCTCTTCGTATTTCATTAAGAATTGGTTGATTCTTTTTCCATCTCGTTTTATTCTCATTTCATTATTATCATTTAAAACTTTTCTATCTTCAGTGATTCCTTGTATTTGCAATGATTCGGCCGTTTCAATGAAGGTACTTACATCTTCTTGTCTAATTTGTACTTCTCCATGGTATATAAATTGTAACAAGTCTCTTAGTGCTTCGTAAGTCACGTTTGTCAAAATTACTATAGGATGTTGACAGGGATTTGACATAAAAATTTCTTTAAAATATGGGCTACAAACCGAAAGAACCATTTTATGCGCTTTTATGCATTTTCCTTGTGCTGAAAGCGTTACTTCTACAAAATCTTGACTTTTCCATAATAAATTTATTCCTGAACTCATATTTTCGTGGCAATTGTTCCAACATAATGAAAATTTTTCTGACGCCATGGTCAATTGTCTTTAAAAGTTCTTTTAAATTCGGTTTTCTTCCTTATAAATGTAACAATAATTCTAAATATCCTAATTTATTTTAGATAAATAGTCATATCCAATTTCTTCGTCTATATTATTTAAAGAATTTGTCATCCAAGCAAATTCAAAATATAAATGATAAATAACGTCGTAATTTAATATTTCCGATCTGTCGGTGTATTTTCATGGTCAAATATAAATATTTTTAAAAATATACCTTTAGAGAATAAAATTATATGGCACATTTCTTTCATTAAAAAATAGAATTTGATATATAAACAGTTATTTGCGATAATTTAAGAATAAATTATATTCTGTACTAATTTTTAAAAGCAATAAAAATTATGTACTCAACATTCTGAGCTTGACTTAGTTAACTTCTTATATTCAAATACTAAGTAATAATTTCTGTTAGACTGCATAATTTATATAAGGGATAAAAAATAAAATTTACTTACATAATATATTTCATATATGGTTTTTGTTAATTCACTTTTGTCCATTTATCCATTTTTTCCATTTATTGTCCATTATTATGAACTGGGCTGCTGTCGCGGGGCTCCTGGCGGGTTTGGTCCAGAATTTGGAGGGAATTTTCTTACCTGCTGATGCATTTTCTATTTCGAAACTGGTACAGTGGCTTCCATATATCATCTATTATGGTGATGGATACTTTATCCCATTTTTCCATTTAAATTTCCAGTATGATTTTCCTCTCATCTTGAGCTTCTCTGGATGAAGACTCCTGGTTTCTACCACTTCAGGATCGCCATGTTATAAATAATACTTCACTTATCGTCTCGTATAGTACCTAGATTTATTTAAAACACACTAGATACTCATGATTTAGTTTATTAGTTATCTAAGTACAATACTAGATAGTACTCAGTTGACTTTGACTAACTTAGACCGTTCTCTTGATTCTTCATTCTTAACAACATTATATAATAATAATAATAATACCAATAATCCTGTGATTTCCAGCTATTTATCTCACGTGCGCTTGTTGATATATTATTGTTTTTACTTGTTTAATTTGTACACATTATTTAATAAGCTTTTGATTATATTGCAAATTTCACTAGGTCAGAGCGCGTTCCAGTTATACCGATATTTTCAATGTCGTAAACAAATAATATATTTTGGCAAATTTGTGTCACGTTATTAAAAAGATTACTTAAATCTGATGCTTAATTAAATCCCGTTACACCCGCGTTGCTTTAAAAACATAAAAAATCTACCGGTAACCTATAAAGCAAACAAGAGTGCGTTGATGACCTCGGAAATTTTTGAAGAAGCGATAAGAAAGTGGGATATCGAGCTTAAAGCTCCAGCCATAGACCAAAGTGTCATCAAGAGTTTGAAAAGCCATTACAGGAGAAGACTTTTAATGGAATTGGTTGAGAATAATGGAGATCTTAAACTAAACATTCCTGACGCCATCCTAATGATTAGTAAATGTGGAAGATTCGATGCGTCTTCAGGACAAGGTCAGGTCAGTTCTGTGGAAAGGAAAAACACGACAGACCAAGGTGACAGATTTTTTTGGTAATGTAGGCTAAATATATTTTACAGTAGCATATTATTTTTTTTATTGTACAGTACACATGTTTTAATTTTACAGTCATTTTTTATACTGTATTGCTTATATTATTCGTTAATAAATCTATGTGGAATACAATGTTAATTTATTTATATTCGTTTTGATAATTTTTTTTAAATTAAAATAGGTTATTTAGTGCAGTATTATTAATATAACAGTACCGAATTTTGTCTCTCTCTGTATAACGATCTCTCCTTATAAAGATGAAAATTCCCGGTCCCTTGCATATCGTTATAGAGAGAGAGGACTGTATATATATATATATATATATATATATATATATATATATATATATAGGGGGTAGCTATCAAGTGAAGTGGATGAAAGGGGTAATAGACCTCTATTAAAATAAAAATTGACGTGTCCGAGCGTTTTTCATCTTTGTCTTAAATAACGGAGTTCACTAGGGGGGATAAGACTTAATATCCACATTGTATATATATATATATATATATATATATATATATATATATAGGTTATATATATATATATATATACAGTGTGGATATTAAGTCTTATCCCCCCTAGTGAACTCCGTTATTTAAGACAAAGATGAAAAACGCTCGGACACGTCAATTTTTATTTTAATAGAGGTCTATTATTATTTTAATAGAGGTATATATATATATATATAGGTTATATATATATATATATATATATATATATATATATATATATATATACAGTGTGGATATTAAGTCTTATCCCCCCTAGTGAACTCCGTTATTTAAGACAAAGATGAAAAACGCTCGGACACGTCAATTTTTATTTTAATAGAGGTCTATTACCCCTTTCATCCACTTCACTTGATAGCTACCCCCTCAGATTTTTTAAATCGCAATGGGGGTCGTGCGATAGTTTGTTGGAAAGGGTTTGAAAAGAAGAATTAAAAAATGTATAAGTTTGAATTTTTTTATGGCATAATGGTTTTATTTAAAATAAAATATACAAAAAATAATGTACTAAATTACATCTTTAAAATTAAAGGAACTGGCAAATTACCCTAAAGAAAACTTAAATTACTGCAGGAGATGCTCGAAATGTTCTCCATTTACTTCCTGGCAGAAGTAGATTCTTTGTTTCGTTGCCTCCCTAACCCTTTGTAGGGTCTGCATATCAATCCTATCACATTCTTCGATTATTCTTTGACGGAGTTCATCAACTGTTGGCTCCCATACAGTTTGGATTTAAGGTAACCCCATAGGTAAAAATCCAATGAATCCACGACGTCCAATCCATCTTCTCGCATACAAATTATTTAAAAAATTTCAAACGCCAGCATCGTAATGAGGCGGAGCTCCATCTTGCTGGAAAATAATATTTTGGGTGAATTCGCCTGGATTGTTTCTAAGCACATCATGAATTGCAGGAATTATTTGTGTTTCCAATAGATTAAGATAGCTTTCCCCCATTAAATTGCCTTCGATAAAAAAAGGGCCTATAATGTGATCCCCTAGTATACCTGCCCAAACATTTAATTATTATACATTTTGTCGATATACATGACCGTTTAAATAGAATGTAGCTTCATCGGAAAAACAAATATGTCTTAAATAACTTGGATCTTGTGAAATATTATTATCCATAGTTTCACAATATTGCAGTCGTCGATCTGGATCATCCTCTGTCAATTCGTGCACCATTTTCATCTTATAGGGATGAAATTTCTTCATTTTTAAAATATTTAAGACAGTCCTGTGACTTACGCATTCACGAGCAACATTTCTAGTTGAACTGGATGGATTTACTACAAATTGAGACAAAATATCTACTTGCTTTTCCTCAGAAGTCTTTTTTCTACCATCCCGTTTCTTGTTTTCGACAGAACCAGTTTCACAAAATTTGGTGACAAGTAGTCTATAGTAATGTCGATCAATTGGACGATTCGGAAAACGTTCATTAAATGTTCTTACAGCTTCATGGTAGTTACGGCCTGCTTCGCTAAATATTAAAATTGCTTCACATTTGTCTACTAATCTACGAGGTGTTGCCATTTTGATTGTTTTGAATTTTTAATACTAAAAATTTACAGTTTACCACTAAAGCTCACCAAATTTCAAGTTCTTGTCAATATTCTTTACAATCAACAGTGCTAATTGCTTGGTTTTTATGACAATTGTCAAAAACTATACACGCCAACTGGATTATTTAAAAAATTGTTCTAACCATGATATGTTTTAACGACACAAAAGTATTTATTCTGCAAAAAAGTAATTCGGTATAAACGTTCAAGAAAAAAAATTAAATAAATTTTGATATACCGAATGTCCCATATTAAAGCAAAACCAGTGTACCTACTTTTGTATTGTTGTATCGCAAAGTGTATCTCCAAACAATAAATCGTTATTAAAAAACAGATCCTAAAAGTTAAAGTAAAGCGTAATAGATTTTAGAATTCTCCTTTTCAAACCCTTTCCAATGAACTATCGCACGACCCCCATTGCCATTTAAAAAATCTGAGGGGGTAGCTGTCAAGTGAAGGGGATGAAATGGGTGACAATTTTTTTTATGTTATAAAATACCTTTATTAAAATAAAAATTGACGGGTCCGAGCGTTAAGACTTAATATCCACACTGTATATATAAATAATATATATATATATATATATATATATATATATATATATATATATATATATATATATATATACTTATAAAGTAATGTAAATACTAATTATTATTAGTTAATAATATTAACTACTACTTCTGTTGTCTGTTTTACTTTGAGAACGTCATACACCACACTTTAACTTATACGAGTATTTAATAAAATAATGTGTATAAATTAAGTGTTTATTCCAAAGGTTAATATACTGCAGTATACTAGTATAATGTACCTATTTATATATTACGCAAATGGAAAACATTTTTTTTATTAAAATTACAAGATAATAGTCTATTGTAAATATAGTAACAGATGTCCTATGTATAAAAAATATAATCAACGATTATATATCAAATAAGTAAAAATATTTTGTTTAAAAATAATTAAAAAACAGAATAGTGGGTGACGTACAAGAGAATAAAGAAAAATATATTAATACAGGTAGAGAAAGAATAAACAGGTGAGATAGTTATCACTGCTGAAATTCGTCATCATTGATGCTACCGCCCTAGTTGAGTCTTAACCTTTCTCAGCTTATTTCTCTACTCAGTCCTATTCTTTACAGCTTGGTGCAAATTTGCCACATCGATTTTCCTGGCATTTTTATTCCAACTTGATCTATCTTGTCGTCGAGTTCCCTCGAGCTTCTCCAATAAATAGAGTACGTCTGCATGGTGGCTTTCTTTTGCTATGCAAAGAAACTACATTTTTGCCTTCGGCTATTTCGTTGTATTTATGGTATAGCTCTAAATTTAATAGATGATAAGATGATATAGATCATAATTAAGATAACTCAAGTTCTATTATTATTTACTGGGCTTCATATTTTTCTGAGCACTTTTCTCTCGAATATTAATAGTCTGGAAGCAGGTATCTCTTGTATCTCTTCCCTCTTACAACTCGTATATTCTTTGTAGGTGATTTACTTTGGAGGTAAAACCACGGATATCTATATAATAAGAGCATAGACGATTTGATTCTGTGTATGGCAAAATCCACGTCACCGTGTGTACCTTTATGTGCAGGAGGTATGTGCTACCAATTACCATACCTCTTAATGAGTCGGCTTCCGTTTTCATTTGTAACATCATGAGCACTAAATTTACCAATATGTGCTTTGCCCACCTTGGCGTTTAGGTCAATAAACACAACTTTGCCTTGATTTTTACAATACCTATTCTGTGGCTGGTGGGTTTGAAGTCAAATAAATTTGCCATGATCTACCTTAAAATTAAAAAGCAGATTCGAATTTGTGTGTGGTATTTTGACAGCTGTAATATATATCTTGTTAATTTCTGTATTATTTTCCTAATTATTTGTAATATATGTGTTAAAGTCTTAACATACCATCAAAAATCCTTTATTCTTTATGTTATAATAAATAATTTAAAAGAAACAATCATGTTTGCCACCGATATTCCTAATCTCGGAACCCTAAAAACCAATCGGAAGGTTTCGTTTTTACAAGCCTACACCTGGTCAAAAAAAAAATGTTTCTTCCTCATATCTGACCTGCTTTTTAAATTTGATAGAAAGACAGGTATTATAGTAACGTGTACTTAGAAGTGGGTCGGTCAGTAAGTTTTATTGGATTTGAAATTCTTATTTAGAGGGTAATAAATATTTTAGTTTTATTGTTTTATTTATACATTATCTTCGTAAATATATGTCAAAAAATGGTTCATTGTTGAAATAACTCACTTAAAGTTAAAGTTCATAACAAGTCGTTGAAACCGTTGAATTTGGTGGTTTGCTTTCTTCCTATAAATTTTTGGATGGTAGCGGCATTTCAGCATTCTATAATGGTACCTCACCACGGGCAGTACGCTCCAAAAGCATTATATATGTTCACGTCTCAAACCAGATACTCTCTCGTCAACACAACAGTGTAATTCTCGGTCGCCTTGCAATTTATACATTTATACATTTTATACATTTATACATTTATACATTTATACATTTATACATTTTATACATTTATACACTTATACATTTATTTATAAAAGTTAATCTACGTTAAATACGTTTTTTAACAAGGTATTTTTGTAATTGTGCTACATAAAATAAACTGCTTTAAAGTCATCAAACATTATTTACTACCAATTTGACTGAAAAATTGTTTTGATGAAGGATCCTTCAATCGAATTCTTCATATTCAGCCAGTTCCATTCTTTGGTTCGCTGCTTATGTTGTAGAAAAGAGAAAATTCACAACAATCTGCTTGTATTTGGTGAGCTCTTTACAAATTATTTGTAACCTTTTCCTTGATTACAATATTCTTACATTCGAGGTGAAATTTTTTAGGCCACTTTTCTTCTTTCTTAGCTTGGGTCATTTCCGTAACTGCGTTAGATTTTGTGTCGATATATTTTACGGAATGAGAGTATTGGGTATCCTTTTTTAGGTGTTACTTTTTTATTATTTCATCCACGATCAGGTTGAACAATACAGGACTTAAGGAATCACCCTGTCTTATTCCATTGCCAGCTTCAATTGGGTCCATTAGTACCTCTTCTACTTTTATTTTTATTGTGTAGTTCTGGTAGATATTTTCGATCGTTTTGATTATTCCTAGAGGTACCTCTCTTGCGTTCAATAAATGTATAACATCCTTTAATTTGACCCTATCATAAGCCGTCTTAAGATCTACGTATCATAAATATGCCGGTTTGTTGTATGCTAACGATTTTTCTTCTACTAGCCTCATTATAATGAGTTAACCATATATGCTAACCTCATTATAAATATAGCGTCGGTGCATGATCTTCCCGACCTAAAACCTTGTTGTTTACACTGACTCTTACAAATACAGAAATATTTCTTTCGCATACAGATGAGGAAAGATAAAACAAAATTAAACTCAAAATTATTTTAATGATTTTAGCACACTAGATACACGATATAATCGGGAAATGGTTAATTTACACGTACCATTTTATAGTGCTTTTGGATGTTGCCAGTTATGATATTAACTTACGATTTAGGAATTATTGTTAGAAGAAAAAGACGCATTTATAATTATTACATGTGTTATCGACGGGGTACCAAAATTTTGGAAGAAATAAAAACAGAATTGTACCCTAGAAAAAACGACTGCTGAGGAAAATTAAATTATTGCGTAAGGATATTGGACAAATTACGGAACACATCTGAGTAGTATAAAGTAGAAAAGTATTAAAAGAGCTGAAGAAATTATTCTGAACCCTTTAAAACACTCACAACATGATCCAGAAAACAACACAGCTCAACACTGCCTGGAGACATTAAAACAAAAACTCTCCGTACATTTAGGTCACATAAGAAGATACAAAGTTAGCAACAACCGGAAATACGATAATATACTGTTTGAGCATGTAGAGACGGCTTTCTATAGGAAACTGAATTCCGCAGTAGAAAATGAAAATAAATCCTAGCCTCGCCAAAAAGAAATTCCTTAGTTTTGGAAAACTAACTTTCGATGCCAGCTAGTCATAACAACAATGCTGAATGGAGTGAAGTCTTAAACATTATCAAAGAGCTTCATAATTGGAAATCTCCTGGACCAGACGGAGTTCAAAAGTTCTGGCTAAAGAACTTGTTTTCGAGTGTTCATGACCTTTTAACAATATTAATTAATCATGTTATTTCTAATCCGCAGAAAATACCACCATTTCTTGCTCAGGTAACTACTTATCTAATACGGAAGGATCAAAATAACACCCAAGATCCAGCCAAGTACCGATTAATTACTTGTTTTCCGACTTTGTACAAATGTGTTATAATTATGTTTATATGTAGTAGAAATAGGGTGGAATGGATGAAGTGGAAGAAAGCGAGTGGTGTGTAACAGAAAGATACCAATGATACTAAAGAGAAAATTTTATTAAAGTGCCCTAAGACCAGCTATGATGTACAAAACTTAATGTTGGACAGTTCAAAAGAAAGAGGAGCAACGAATGTTTAGATGGATGAGTGAAGTGACAAAAAAGTATAAAATTTAAAATAGTTGTGAAGTCTATGTAAAAGTGAAATAAAGTACATTAGTGAAGTCTTGGGGTTGCACCAATTGAGGCCTAAATGAGAGAGCATAGATTAAGGGTGATGTACATCGTCGAAACAATAATCACCCAATACGAACAATTGCTGATTTGACAATTCCCGACAGGAGTAGTAGAAGCAAACGAATGAAGACCTGGGGGAGACGCTTAACCACGACATGTCGGTGGAGATTAATATTAATATAATCCAGGATAGAAACTTATAAAGAAATATAATTAGGGAAGCTGACCCCGCATAGGGATAAAGGCAAAGAGAATAAGATCATTATTTTTTTAGTAACATGCACCATTAGAAGAAAGTATATTTTAATGTTAGTCTTCTCAACTGTGGAATTTTTTTTATTACAAGCAATGTTATTCCTGTTTGATTACATGTTAACAACCACAAGCATCACTTTTATGTGACACAATTCGACTCTAAATAATTATACTCGTCTGCCCTATATAGATTGCAGTGCAGGTGATACACAGGTTAGAATAGAATAAAGTAAATTCGACTTTTCCTTGAAATTTTAGTATAGACAGTTTTAATACTTTAATTGGATAGCCAATTAACCTACATGTGAATGAAATCAAATTATATACTTGAATATTTTTTGTATTAATTTCATTTTAGTATGTTTTTAAAAGCAATGTTACGTTTTTTATCCACAAGACCTACAAAACTTAAACATTTTTGCAGGGTATTTACATTGTTGTAAAGTTTATTAGAAATTTAACATTTTAAATACACTTGTAATGTGTTTTTTATTTTTCCTTAAAATTAGGATATAATTAAGATATTAACTTTTATGGAAACTTACTGTTCATGTTTAAATGTGGGAATCATTGTGTATTGTTACAATATAAAAAGTTTTACTCCCATAGTAATGCAAGGTACTAAAATATTTCCGCATCACCTGTTGCTTGATACTTAATTATATCTTCCTTTAAATTATGAAAACATATATCGCAAATATTTCGTCATATCAATGCATAGATATATTTAAATTTGTTGTACAGGAAAAATATATGTAGGTATAGTTTGGTCAGTTTACAACATTTTGTTTAATTCAAATGAAATAATATATTGCCTAGCTTTTTTCATTTTAGGTCTGCGGGTAGTCGCCTTAGAAAACAAATAACTGAGATCGATTTGGGAGTTTAATAGTGAGTAATTTTCAGAATTTTTCTTAATACTCGGGAGTTCTGAAAAACAGCACACTTGAATAAAAACAAATTAGAGACAACTGAAGTAGCTATAAATATTATTTTTATATGGAATTAAGCCAGAATTAATGGTTATAATGAAAATTACATTTTTGTAATGTAGCGTTTGACGTTTCGACTTCCACTCCGGAAATCGTTCTCAAAAAAGATTATTTTAACAATTCTACAAAAATGTATAACCAAGTTATTTGTTATTAGGTTATGTCCTTTTAAAATAGACATGCTGGCCTCGATCTTGTAGACAACATCATATAAATAGCTGAAAAAATCTGAGGGTGGTGTTGTTACCCTAGGAATATCAAATTCTGACTTTTGTGTGTTTTTGTGTTACATGTTTGTGTAAATTGTATCGTAATTTTGGCTGTATAACGTAAATTGGGTAACGTAGTTTTGTGTATTGTGTGTTGTATATGTATTGTGTATTAGGTTGTAGGTACTCTTTCTCCGAGGTTTTTTTCTGGTTTTTCCCTCATAATTTACTATGGAATCACTAACAGGAGAATTTTACTGTCATCATGGCATGTGGTTCTCTATTTAAAGACGATTTACATGCTATGATTTTTTCTGACGGATATTCTCAGGTTAAAGGTGATTTCATGTAATCGAATGAACTATCTTACAAGTAAAGCCGTCCCAGGAACGCAACTCAACAATATTGGCAATATCATTTTAAAGTCGTCTACTTTAAAATGTATAATGTATGTCTGAATTGTCAATATAAATGAATCAGATAAAATTAAATTATTAAAAGAATTTTTCACCAAGTAACAAAAAACAAAATTTGTTTAATTTACTAATGTTTGTATTTTGAGAACGATTTCCGAAGTGGAAATTGAAAGGTCAATGAACTTACTTTAACCTTTAATTGTGGCTTATTCCCATTTAAATAGTAATTATTTTAAAATGCCACCAGAAAATAGCTTCAGAAGAATATTACTCCAGTATTGTTGGTATATTCTTGTTGTTGACTTCCTTTACTATTGGCAACCAACTTAGATTTATCATGTGCAAAACCAAACCTAACAACACACAAGAAGGATAAAAAAAGCTGCAGCTATAAAATACCCTGGGAATGGATCAATTTCTATGTATGAGGAACAGCAAGATCAGTAAATGTCAGGGTCAACAAACATGAAACATACATCAAGAACAGAGACTTCGAGAAATTACAGATATACAAACATGCCTGGGACAACGAGCACAGATCAAAATGGAAAGATGCATCAATAATCATGAAAGAAACAGACATGACAGCAGCCCTTATCCTACATAACGAAGAAAAATGCAAAATATGCAAATGCAAATCAGCAAAATGTAACAGGCTTTGGTTACCAATACTAAAAGAAGAAGTCAACAATAAGAATATACCAACAATAGTGGAGTAATAGAAGGTCGGTGAAACATCACCTACAATCTTATACATAATATATGTGCAACACAGAATACACAAAACACAGAGCTACAAAACACACAAAACAGTCAGAATTTGATAATCCTAATATATCATGATGTATTCGTCAACTAGTTTCGGAAAAATTGAGAACTATCAGAGTTTCCTTAAAATCACGAAAGTTAACTAACCAAAATCACTGTCGTCTTCTAACTAGATAACTCAAAACTATGACACCCTAAGTGAAATGTGAAATGTAAAATAGAGCTTTTGAACAATATATTAAAACCTTATCGACAAATAATTGCACTTTATGGAAAGTTACAAGATCTGAATTGCATATACCATCAATTCGTAAACAAAATTGCAAATAGGCACATTGTAAAAAAGATAGAGCCAATGTATTTACCAATCATCTAGTGAAGTATTCACAGTTAATAGAGATGTACAAATATTAAAGCGAAAAATTTTTCAATGAATAGTACCAGGTGTTCTTATCTATAAGGACCCTCTCTCCAGCAAGGTTAAACCAGAAATAACTACATTGAATGCACGGAAAGTACCTGATTTTAATCTTGCAACAAGAGAGATAATAAAACTTGCATCGAAAAGTAGATACTCCCTTAACTCCTATTTATATATTTATACTCTTATAAGCACATACTGAACATACCCTACTCTCCTATAATATGGAAGCATGCTGACATAATTGTGATTGCTAATCCAGACCTGTGATCCAGACCACAGACTGGTAGGTGATTTGTGATCCAGACAAACCTTCTCATCAACTTAGTTCCTATTAGCCTATTAACCTTCTACTTATACCTAGTCAAGTGTTTGACGTATTACTAAGAAAAAGAAAAAACGGAGCACACAAGTTTATGACATTTCTGTCAAATTATCAGTTTGGTTTTCGTGAACACCATTCTACTGCGTAAACAAATAAAGTTTTACGAAAGAAGTTCTGTAATGCAATGTTTCTTGATAGCTCACCAGTTTTTAACCAAGTTTGATATCCACGTCCACTCAAACTAAAAAGACATTGTCCAGTAGTTACGATTTATTGCTAAAACCACACTTAGCAGACAGAAATTTCTCAATTAGGCAGAATAACAAATCTAACCAATATCCGATTGAACAACTGTCCCACAATGAACTCTGTTAGGGCCATTATTTTATTTAGTCTTCCATGGTCCTAGTCCACGGCACAGAATAAATAACAATCAGAATGCCCACTCCCAGACGCCGCCTTTGAAGTGTGTCAGCACGCGATCGCCATATTTTAAACGGAAACATAGACTCGGATTGAGAAATTTGTGACAAGCTACGACAGAACTGTAATTTAATTTTTTGGAGATTAATAATTTAGTAAATTTGAAATAATTTAATCGATTCTTCAATTAAAAGTACGAATAAAATAGTGCATACTATGTCTATGGTGGCCGTAAATAAATTAAGCCGGGTTAATTTTTCTATGCACACCAGATGAAATGTCACTGAACAGCACTGGTTCCGTTTAAAACATTTAAAACATGACTGATTCCGTCTGCGCGAACGAGATGCGTGTACTTATCTTGACAAGCGGAGTGGGCATTCTGATTGTTGATTATTCTGTGTCCACGGCCAGGAACATTTTCACATTTGATATGTCAGTCACAGAAGATACTAGAATCCTTAACCATATAACCATAAAATCTGTATAAGCTTATGCCTCGTAAGAATATGTGTCCTTCCGTAGAAATTTGCAACTCTATGGAAGGTTGTCACTCCATCTTTTGAGAGGTCTTCCGATACTTTTTCTGTCGATTAGTGACTTATCTTTTGCTATTTTGACGACACGAATCTCCTCCATTCTGTCAACGTGGTTATTCCATTTTTTTTTCTATTTTGTGTCCATTGATTTATACAATGTACGTTACATTTTCTTCTAATGCCTTCATTTCCCTTTCGATCTCTCAGCGTATTTCCTGTAATTTTTCCTCAGTACTCTCATCTCTGCCGTTTCCAGTAGCCTTTGTGTTGTGGGTGTGTCGGGTCTTGTTTCTAAGGCGTATGTCATTATTGGTCTTACACTGGTTTTATAAATTCTTGACTTCATCTTAGTGTTAATGTGTCTCTTTCGCCACATAGTGTTATTAAGGCATCCTGCCAGTCTATTTGCTTTTTGTGCTTGATCGCCTACTTCTTTGTCTAGGTCTCCATAGCTAGACAGTGTAATTCCCAGGTATTTTATTTCCATTTCTTGTTCAATACTGATGCCATCAATTTCTATTTTACATCTGATTGGTTCTTTGCTGACTACTATTGTTTTGGTTTTCTGAGATGAGATTGTCATATTAAATTCTTTTGCTCTTATGTTAAATCTGTGGACCAGTCTTTGCAGACTATCTTAATCTGGGGCTATCAATATTGCGTCGTCTGCGTAATAGAATATTTTGATTTTATTGTTTCCCGTCCTGTATCCTCTTCCTTTGTTAACGGTTTTGATCATTTCATCCATGGCCAAATTGAAGAGCATGGGGCTCAATGAATCCCCTTGTCTTATTCCGCTGCCAATTTCTATAGGTTCTGTAAGTTGTCCATCTATTCTGACTTCCATTTTGTTGTTTTGGTAGATGTTATCGATAGTTTTTATAATATTTAGGGGAACTTCTCTATTATACAGAAAATGGATTACATCTTTAAGTCTTACCCTGTCAAACGCTTTCTTTAGTTCAATCAGACACAGAAATGCTGGTCTATTATACTCTAGTGATTTCTCAGTAATTTGCTTTATAACGAATATTGCATCTGTATACGATCTTTCACTACGAAAAATCTGCTAAACTTATCCTCTGATTTATTAGCACTTGTAAAATTTTAGTTGTAAGTTTTAGCGTAGTATTTAACAAGTTTATACATCTGTAGTTTTCTGGCTGTTTTTTATCTCCTTTTTTGAATAGTAGAATTATTCGCTCGTTCTCCATTCTTCCGGTATTTTATTGTGTTTAAATAATTTTATTAATTAATGTTGTTAATTGTTCTGTCATTGCTGCTCCACAATATTTCAGTAACTCGTTTGGTATCCCGTCTTTACCTGCTGCTTTTCTGTTCTTCAGGTTTTCAAGTGTTTTCCGAACTTCCTGTCCATTTATATTAAGTTCTTAATTTGTGATAATTTCTGGTGTTTCCGGTTCTAGCGTCGTTTGTTCTTCCTCTGCATATAGCTTTTTTAGGTATTCAATCCACGTATCCTTTTGTATATGTTTTGGTTCTATTAGTTCCGTTAACTCGTTCTTTGACCTCTTATGAAGCGCCATATTTCCTTTTGCAGACCGTAAAAATCATGTTCCATTTCTTTCGAAAAGCGTTCCCAGTGATCATTTGTTATTTTTGTTACAAGTGCATGTGTTTGGTTTCTAATTGTCTTATATTTATGGTATGCGTCTTGTGTTTTGGTTGACATGTATTTTAGGTAAGCTTTTTTCTTTTCTTTACATTTTTCCTTCACTTCTGTACAAAACCATGGAGCTCTTCGTCTTGGGAACGATTTATTTTTATTTATATTTCTTTCACCAAGAACTTCCTTGGCCGAGGCTAAGATATTAGACTTAATTTTTGCCTAGCTTTCTTCGACTCCATCACTTTGTGTGATATATGTATTTCTACTGTTTTCGGTTATTCTTTTATTGGAGAGTATCTTGTGGAGTCATCCTGTAAACTTTCAACTTTTATCTTTGTGTTGTATTCTGGTGTTTTGTTATTACATATATGTGTTTTCATTCGGATTTTGCACAATACCAATTTATGATCGCTGATATATTATCTGTAGAGATAAAAACGAATGATTTAGAGCAATAATTAGTGAATTTTTGAATCTAGCATTGTAATTTTGTATAAATTATTGGGTTAAACTTAATGCAATATAGCTTAAATTAAAGCTTTTTATATGTACGTTCATAATATTTTAGCCATTTTATCCTAAAGTATTAATTTGATACAATTTAAGAAATATAATAATAAAAAAACAGGTGTGGCAGTCCAGTGGGACTGCCGGTAGAAGTTACACTTCTATACACGCATTCGCCGTTACAAATTTATTTGGGAGTCAATCTGCACAATCATTACATTATGTAATGCTATAGGTAAGACATAGCAGAAAGAGAAACAGAATTAATAACAAAATCCACAAGGAAAATAATTCCTGTAGCTGGCTGTATACCACGTATAACAAAAGAGGTTAGTCTTTGTATGTGGGTATATTTTATTTTATAAAAACCCTTAAAAGGGCAACATTACAAGCACGAACGTTTTCGGAACAACTGTTCCATCATCAGGTTTAAAATGCCTAAAATAAGTATAAACCATTTAATTACAGCAAACGTGGTTTAAAATTTTGACTAAGGTTAAAAACAATAAAATGGTTATACTTACAGGTTAACATGCCTGAGCCACCAATTTTGGTGGCTCAGGCATGTTAACCTGTAAGTATAACCATTTTATTGTTTTTAACCTTAGTCAAAATTTTAAACCACGTTTGCTGTAATTAAATGGTTTATACTTATTTTAGGCATTTTAAACCTGATGATGGAACAGTTGTTCCGAAAACGTTCGTGCTTGTAATGTTGCCCTTTTAAGGGTTTTTATAAAATAAAATATACCCACATACAAAGACTAACCCCTTTTTTTTTTTTAGAATTAATAACAACTTACTAACAATTAATAAACAACATTTGACTTCTAATAGGAGTATAGTAAATGAAGGATTGAATCAATATTTTGATGAAAATGTATATTTTTAGTTTCATATATTTATGAAAGGAGTTGAATGCAAAAATTTTTTTACACATACTCTGGAGTAAAATTCATTGTTTATTTTGTTATTAATATAAAAATACAATACAATATACTGCAACATAATTTAATATAATAATACAATACAAATTAAAATGCAATATTCATAAGTATTTAAAAATGACAATAATATACATAACTTTTCTACTTACGCATAATATGCTTAATTTACCATGTAATAATATTAATAAAAAAGTCCTCCCCGACTGGGAATCGAACCCCGGTCTCCCGCGTGACAGGCGGGGATACTGACTACTATACTACCGCGGACATGACACAAACTTATTTCAAAATTGACAGTTCTGAGTCATAGAGTGATTTATTGAGATTATTATTTTGAAATACAAAAGACTAATATAATTATGAACATTTAATAAATAATACAAAACATATCACATAAATAATAATATTAATAAATATTTTATTATATATATAATATTATATGCATATATATATATATATATATATATATAATATATATAATATTAAATATATATACAAAAGGAACATTTTTATATTCGAGAGAGGAAGAGAGAGAAAATATATCTTCTGTCTCTCTCTTACTCATTATCTTACATATGTAATGATTTCACAGATTCACTCCCATACAAATTTCCAACGTGGAGCGCACGTATAGAAGTATAACTTCAAAAATACCGTTTTTTACACCTTAAAAGTGTCATAAAAAATCAATACCAACAGTTTGCAGTTGCACGCACTTGGAAGTTACTTCAAGCATTGGTCTTCATAACACTGGGCTAGTTTCAAAAATTCACTAATTGATCCACGTTTTTTTCTCTACAGCTTGGGCTATATTATATGGAGCTACTAAAGTTAAATATCTTAATCTTCACGTTGAGCAACGATTTGGAACAAACAAACTAAAGCAAATCGAAAATTTACAAAACATGACTCCAATTCGATTGGTTGTATAACTTCTCATGTGTGGATTTACTAAAATGACATGATTTTAAAAATCTAAAGGTTGTATTCCGAATGATCAGATCTAACACTTCAAATCAATAATACATCATGGAAGTTACATAATACTCCAATCGCCAGAGACGAAAATATGACTGAACCTCTAAAAATTATACAAACAAGCTGAATCTTGACGAAAATGTCAATTTTAGGACGCTAAAAAAGATGCAAATAAGTTTACCACTTTTACCCCCGGGCTTTCCTCTAAAACTCCCCACGTAGAGGGCGAAAAAGGGAAAAAAATCGATTTACCAAGAATCTGTACGCCATAGAAAAAAATGTTGCAAATAAAAAATGTAGCTAAGATAAATTTAAACAAAAATGTTTATTAGCATTTTTGGTTTAGAATAAAGCGTTCTCTCAAAGCGACAAAAATCAAGAGGCAAAGATAAAGAATGCAGCTTTTGAAAGCATTTTTTTGTATTTTGCCGCAAATGAACTCATGATATTCATGACATCAATACAATTTATCCCTTTCATTGACCGGCCACTATGGAGTTTTCATAAGAAGAACCTAATCTTCTAAACCGTTAGCATGAAATTTTAGTTTTGAGTTTTACCAAAAAATGTGAGGCATTTCAAATATGTTTAAAAAACGCTGAATTTAAATTTTTACATTACCAAAAATCTAAAACGTTTAAAACTGCTCTTTTTTAATTACACTAGTATGTTTTCCAAAAGTACTTAACTTTTGTACAAATTACACCCAAAAACCGTCTTTTTTGAGGCATTTCCCATAACGTGCTATCATTTGGAATGTAAAAGTTTAAATTCTGCAGTTTTAGTCATATTTCAAACTCCTCACATTTGTTGTCAAAAATTAAAATTGAGTTTTCATGTTATAGGTTTTGGAGACTGGTCTCTAAGAATGAAAATTTTACTATGATAGTCACTATGTCAACTAAAGTAATAAATTTTATTAACCTTAAGAGAATCTTAAAAAACGGCAAAAATCGCGCAAGTTTATTTATCGAACATCTTTATAGAAACTGACTTCATTTGCAGCAAAATACAAAAATTGCATACGAAAGCTGCACTCTTCACCTTTAAAACGCAGTTTGGTTTTTATCGAAAGGACACTCTGATCAAAAGATATCTATTTTTTACCGTCGAGTTGATACAAATTTTATTTAACATTGATTTCGCGAGGAAATGACATTCAAAATCACCGATCGCTTTAAGTGTTGTTTCTGAGATAACGGTTCATTTTACACAAAAAGTGTTAATAAACATTTTTGTTTAGAATTATCTCAGCTACATTTATTACTTAAAACATTTTTTTCTATAGTGTACAGTCTCTTGATAAATCATTTTTTTTTTTTTTGTTTTTACCCCCCTACAAGGGGGTTTTAGAGGGAAGCCCTGGAGTAAAAGTGGTTTTTTGCATTTCTTTGGCGTCATAAAATTGGCATTTTCGGCAAAATTCAGCTTGTTCGTGTGATTTTTAGGGGTCTTATCTCTGACGACTGGACTACAACCCAAAAATCATAATTTATATGATAGATTTAATTAGAATATTGCCACAATTATAATTTTTTGATAATGGCTTCCGGTCTTGACGTCAACATTTTAATAAAAATTAAATCAAATTAAATTTATTTGGAAATAATTAAAACATGTCAAATAATATCCAAAATTAATTTAAAATGTGTGCAAATCTATAACATTATTGTCGTAGAATGGAAAAATAATTAACGCGAGTTCTGACAGTAGTTATAATGATGACGATTAATTAGGCGTTCATTAACAAGTTGTTTATGGAATCTCTATCGATACATCTATAATTTGTCTCTCTACTCTAAATCATTTTTATAGGATTACAGATTTTAATTAAATGCGTTAATGAGGTTTATAAATCGATAAAATAAATAATCCCAGTAAAATCATTATCATCATTGATGGTACATGTTATATAGGAAAATGTAGTTATTTACTGTGTTGATATATTTTTAACCATGAAATACTGAGAGTGAATAATCATTAGGTACAGGATGAATATCACCAAATTTTAAAATGTGCGTAAAAATATAATATAAGCAAAATAGTTACCAACAAAGAATAAAAAAATAATATCGGAATACTTGACAATATCCAAAATTAATAAAATATTAAATATATATATATATATATATATATATATATATATATATATGATGAGGTAATGGTGGTTAGCAGAACACGAAATATGCAATTAAATATAAGAGTAAACAATAAGAACATCCAAAAGGTCCCCAAGTTCAGAAATCTCGGTAGTTGGATAACTGAAGATCTAGATCCAGACATAGAGATACGTAGCAGGATTGAGCAAGCCAGAACAGCATTTACTAATATGAGAACCTTGCTAAGCAACAGCTGCCTTAACTTAACGCTTCGATATCGCTTTGTAAAATGTTACATTTACTCCATACTGCTATATGGTGTAGCAACCTGGACCATAAAGGCCAATGTGATGAACCGATTGGAGGCCTTTGAAATGTGGGTATTTAGATGACTGCTTAAAATTCCCTGGACAGATCACACAACAAATGTCGAAGTATTAAATCGAATGGGCAGAGAACGAGAATTGCTGCCAATAATAAAAAGAAGAAAAATTGCTTATCTGGGTCATATATTTCGAAATTCCAAGTACCAGTTCTTAAAGCTTATTATGGAATAACAGATAGAAGGAAAACGGGGCATCGGAAGAAAGAAATACTCATGGCTTAAAAACATAAGGGATTGGACAAACCTCGATGTCCATGTACTCTTTAGAGCCACACAAGACCGAGATGAGTATGCCAGAATTGTCGCCAACAAACACTAATTGGATAGGGCACCATAAGAAGATATATCCATACGCTGGAGCTGGTTCTGTGCACATGTAAAACAATATTCACAAAAAATGTTTTATATTATATTTCTTTTCTACTCACAAAACCTAAATAATATAATTAAGCCGCTTGTCTCTATACGATAAAATACATCAAACAAAGACAGCAATATAACGAAAGACAATGATTATAGTTTCAAAGTTTTAAAAATGTGTTTAAATAATTAGCAAAATTTTAACTAATTAAGAAAATTTTAAATTTGTTTTCATACCTTAAAGTTTTAAATTTTTTTTAAAAAATTCGAGTTATTAGAACGACTAACCATTATCTGTGTAGTTGATTTCTTGAGGTAACTATACAATAATGAAAAGTAATCTTTAAACTGACACTTCATTATTTGATTTTGGCTCTGTTAAACGAAATAACAGGAAATATATTTTTATCATCATCATCTTTGGCCCGACAATCCTCTGTGGATCCTGGCTTGCTCTAAGATTCGTCGCCATTCTGTTCGGTTTCTGGCGACGCGACGTATTGCCATCTTCTGATTATTAGTATCCCTAAGTAGGACTCAACTCCATCTAACGACCTAATTCGCGGTCGACCTCTGCTTCTTCTTCCTATAGGTGTCCCTGTCGTTAGTTTTTAAGCAATCGTATTTTCTGGCATTCGTATTATGTGTCCAGCCGATCTAAGTCACTGTGTTTCAATGAACGTTACGACATCTGGATGCTCGAATATTCCAAAACGTCTTTTATCCTTCTGCATTAGAGTCTATGTTTCCGCCCCATATGTTGGGTCCGGTTCTACCAGTATTTTGTTTATAATAAATTTAGTTCTTCTTTGGATATTTCTTGAGTGGAATTGTTTTTACACTCTATAGTATGCCCTATTTGTAACGTTTATTCGTCTTTTAACTTCTTGCTTGTTTTCTGGTAGTAGTCATTAGCGAGCCAAGGGATTGAAGCTCTCAACACGTTTAAAGATATGACTTTCAGAGACTGTTTCGTAAAAATATTTACGTAATTTTATGGCACAGTAGAACATTTTTCTACTGTGAGGACATAGGCCTTCTCTTCCTTCTTCCACGTCTCTCTCTCTATTGAAGTCAGTCTGTATTCATTGTTTGTAGATGTACAATAAGCCAACTGTCTGCAGTACGACAGGTTTACAACAGACGGCTTCCATGAAAAAAATCCATCAACGACCTAATATGGAGGGACGGAAAACTAAAAAACTCTTGAATGCAAGAATGAGACCTATTGGGAGACCAAGAAAGCGATATGAGGATGATGTGGATGAGAAAGCAACCTCGGAAGTAGATGATAGATGAGAAGGGCTACAGACCTAAAGGAGGCAAGGAATCGAATTGGGATGTAGAGCCATCGAGATGGATGGATGGAAACAACTAAAAATATAAGCAAAAACACGCAAACACAAATCACAAAACTCAACGCACCTGACGTGCTGATTGTCAAATAGCTTCTCGTGGGACAAGAATGTATCACGAACAAATAAGCAAAGCTAACAAAAAATATTAACAACACAACCTCTGATATGAGCAAACTATGGTAGGTACTGGAAACCATTACAAGCAATAGGTGCTTTCGAAGCTGAAAATTAAACACTTAAACAAGAAAACCTCGATAAATCTCAGAAACGATCTAAAAAAGGTCCTACTAGCAAGTATGTTTAGGATGTAAAGAAAAGTTTTTAAGTGCCATTTGAAGCAAATCTTCGACCCAAAACAGGCTCGTTAGCTTATCCGAAGACCATAAACATAACTGTACGGTATACAAACCAGATCTTTCAGGTCACAGTTTGAAAGTGTCTACGAGGCCCAAAGATCCTTGTGTCAATAACGTCAAGAACATAGTGGACGCCACTAGATAAACAATAATATCGAAAAAAAAAAGATTGTAATGAAACATTTAGAAATCATCTAGCCATAAAAAAACTAAAACATCTACATATGAAAATAAAACAAGCATATCGAATAAAGTAGTTTATTTGAGAGGACAAAATTAAAATTCTATGAAAAATAAACAAAATATTAGAGTATTATTGTCTGAGAAGGATAACTAACGATTTCAATAAGTACGAGAAGATAGTGTTCACCTAACATAAATAAAGGCCAAGCTGGTAAGCTATTAATAAAAAAAGTAGAAAAAGAAGAAAAAATGCATATAAAGTAGTTGTAAGTTAAAACCAAATACACGACAAAAACTACCGGATTTCTTTAAGTGAATAAATAAAGAAATTATTGCATATTTTAAGTTTCTATTTTAAAGAAATTATTTGGATACGTTTGTAAATAAACATTGATGATACTTAAGCAAGATAAAGATCTACTTCTCCTCTTTGAGGCATTCCCTTATAACGTTCCGACTACAAAATAAACAATTATGCTAATTTCAAATACGTACCTTAACTCTAAAAAAAATACGTAGCAGGTATCCTTATAATAGAAGTTTTCCGAAACGCACCACCCACAAACCCGAACCAACACTGCTTGGTTACGTAACAAACGAATTCAATTATGTCATTTAAGAAAAGTAGTGTTAATAGTTGTTTTGTATACCAATAAATCGGAACGATCAACAACTACAAACCGTTGTGGAGTTATCGTATTAAAAAGACGATTAAAACTGAAAGATGAATAAAGCAATTTAGTCGGATATGTTTTGCATGAAGCTTGTCCGGCGATGCGGAAAGTATTCGCTTATTAGTCGTTTACGCTCTGACGGATACACTTACAGGTTAAAATGGAAGAATATGTGCAATATGGTGATTTTACATCAAATGATTCCGATGAAACGATTAAAATGAACAGCCAATAATATTTTAAGTTTGAATCAAGTTAATGAATGAATTTAACTACACCTGCAGTCGATTGGGTGCATTTAGTAGCCATTGCCAGTCCCATGCCTGGATAAAGGAGGAGGGTTGAAACAATGGGCTAGCAGCTCATTTTTCGTAAATACTACATACGCTAAATGTTTCTATCAAAAGTCTCGATATCTGGACAGAAATACGGGACGACGAATGCAGCGAAAGGATTATGAGGGTCTGATATAGAGAATAACGGTAAATGAGATTAAAGTAATATTTAGGGGAATGAAAAATGGCAAATATCTGGGGCCAGGAAATATTCCCATTAAACTTGGAAAATATAAACGCGACATTTCATTGAAAATTTTAGCAGATTTTTAAATGACTACTTGATTAAGGGCGAAAACATCCCATCAGACTGAAACATATCTATCTTCTATATATAAAAGGCTAGGACAAGTCACACTGTTTATCCGGTACGCCACCTAGGAAAGAAATCTCAACTACCAACATCTAACATTTCAATCATATTTTGTTCTTGAAACGATACGGTTGATTTATTGCTAACAATTTTGATTAATAACGTATAATATATATTATACCTCATATGTCACTGGTTTTCAAATTTATAAAGAAATGTTTATTAAGTAAATGTTTCTTTGTAAACATTGTTTACAAAGAAACAAAGGCTTTATAAAACAATATATGTATTGTCTTTAAATGATTTAGAGCGTTACCACTCTTACATATTTCATAACGACATTGCTTCGTTGTTCCTTTTTTTATACAGGTATCACATTGATTTGCTAATTTAAGCACTTTTTTATTTATTTTAGTATTTCTTTTTTTCAATAACTAGAATTTCTTTGGCATTGTTTATCCCAATTATGTGTTCACATGCACTTTATTTTTATGTATATTACTAACCTAACCTAACATAACATTGTTTGTTTACAAAAATGTTTCAAATATTCTTTTAGTGTTTTGTGGTGGGTGTAGAATAGTTCGTCGGATCGTTACGTGTGATCATCGAGTTAGAATCTATGGAGAGGGCATCACGTGACTAAAAACGACCTCACTTCGGCCATATTGTTAAGATTGTTTTGACACTTTTGACAGATCGTATATGTTTGTTTACGTTTGTTGTTTTTCGAATATTTTTAGTTTTATAATACTTTTATAGAAACTGTAATAATATATTGTGATAGTGCATAATAATGGTTTCTTGTTCTCAACGTAGTTGCAGTAGGAGAAGCAATGTTAATAAAAAATCTTCAGGAATAACGTTCTACAGGTTAGTATACAAATATTTAAACAAAGTAATGGCCCTTACTTCAGAGAATAAATTAATAGTATTTGACGGTATTAATTTATCTTTATGTATAATATATCGTGTTTTTAATGTTTACCGCGGGATTAATAAATCATAGTTTATTTAAAATGTATTGCACTTTTTTAGATTATGATTAAATCTTCTGAATAACTAGTCATATTTTTATAGTAGTTTTAATATTATTGAGTCCGGCCATGGTCCCACCGCCATATTGGTATCATCGTTAGCCATGCCTACCTACGCCGTTTTTAATACACACGGTAATATGCTCATAGCGTCTCCATAGATTTTAACTCGATGCGTATGATACATCATTGGAAATGACAGGGGGTAGCGAATATGTCGATACAGAAAAAACACACATTGTATTTCCAAAAGAGCATTATATCATATCTCCGTTGTTATTGGTCCTATTGAATGTGTTAAATGAAAGGGAAGGGTATAAAGAAAATTAAACCAGGCGATTACCAAAAGGGCACTACACAGTATTTTCATTATTAATAAAAGTATAATGGCATACGAAACATCATAGGACAGTATGGATAAAAATAGATTGAATATAAGACAAATTTTGATTTATTGACTTAAAGAAGACCTCTGGCTGAGTGAAAAATAAGCAACTGACCGAATCCTAACATGCGACATAGAAAATGAAAGGGGTATTTATACCGAATATATTAAGATAGAAAAAATAAACAAGGTGACTACCAAAAGGGCATTACACAGTATCTAAGTTAATATTGAACGTATAGCGATACCCGGAATATCACATGACACTATAGATGATAATAGACATACTATAAGGTAAATTTGCTTTATTGACGTGAAGAGGGCCTCTGACTGAGTATAAAATAAACAACTAGCTGAATCCTAGTATATGAAATATCAAATAAAACGGCATGAGACGTATAATAGAGACGATTAATCAAAAAAATATATGCCGTGGCTTGGTTAATATACGACTAATTTTATGTTCAATTTATTTAACAGAGTTAAGTAAATATCATGAAATCCGTGACGGCATCCCTGGAATATCCAGAGAGTTTGAAAATTCTTTTGGATAATTTACAGCTTCGTCTTCATTAACAATACTGTCAACTGATTTAAAAGATATCAGATCACCTAGTAATAGCTGTTAAATCTGGAAGGTAATTTCGTTAGATCAACATTTTTCGCCGCCCAAAATTGCGCGTTCAATGAGTCGATTATGATTCAAGTAATTATTCAGTATAACCGGGAGGACACAATTAATTCATGTTTGGTCTTAACAAAAGTGCAGTAATTATCTAGAAGTTTGATGCATTGTGTATTTGGATGCACTTTTATTTTACTGTTTCCAATGTTTAGCAAATGTTTGGTAAATATTTGCGCCGATAGATCATTTTGCACTTGTTCTCTTATCTTAATGGTCAATCGAACTGTTTCGACATTTTGCTATAAAAACGATTGTGTTTAAAACATGCTTTAATCTCATCCGCATGTGTAAAGAGAGAAATAACCGGTAATGTCTGTCAGAAGTCACCACACAGTAGTAATACAGCATCACCGAATAGTTTGTCGTTGTCGTTTAAATCTTGCATACGTTTATGTAGTGTTTCGAGTAAATCTTTATGAGCCATAGTACATTTATCCCAGATTTTCAATGAACTTGTTTGCATCACTGCAACCATTACACTCCTTTTTTTAATGTTACACATTACATTTGGTTTGCTATGAACGTTTAATGGCACCTTCAGTACTGAATGTGCTGTTCGCCCACCATCTAAAAATTTTCTAAATCAACAACTGTAAGTTGCCTACATTTGGCATAACTCAACGACTGTAAATTAACATAAATTACGATTAAAATATAATACTGGCTTTAGTATACTTAATTAGTTTTTTAAAATTCTCAGTAAATTTTAAAATTCAGGTCTATTTAGAATTCTTTCATTAAATTTATAACTATTAAAATGTATTGAATTAATGCACAAACTTATATTTCTAACTTTATTTTAGAGAAAATGTTGAAAAATCGTTTTTTATTGTAATTAAACAATATTGAACGTTCAAAAAAAATTTTAACCTTAATCATACATAATTCTGTATATTTTACTCTCGATTAAAAATCACATTTGTTAAAACACTTTATACGCAACTAATAAAAGTTGATATCTGATAGTATATGGTATAGATCAGTATATTATAACTGTTTGTATGGGAAAATAAAACTGCCTTTACTATTTTCTTTACAATTTCATCATATTTTCTCAAGTTTATGCGAAACGAAAAAGTATTAAATATACAAGACGTTTATTAAACGTTACTTTACCACTGTAGTAGAGGTAGAGTCTTATAAAACATTTTGTATAAGGGTATAAGTAACTGCTTGTATGGAAAAATAATATCGTTGTTTCTACTAATCTCTTTATAATTTTATCATATTTTCTCATAGACCTTCCTAGGAGTTCAAATAATTATTTCAAAACCAAAATAAGTCAAATCGATACAGCCGTTCTCGATTTATTATAAAAAAGTTATAAAAATATAAAATGGCGTTTGTTAAATGTCATTTTATGATATTTTATACGTAGTTATAAAATATCATAAAATGACGTTTAACAAACTGATCAAATGAACTAAAACTGTAGAAGGGAAGTCGTATAAAACATTTTCAATTTACAATTTAAAAAATAAGGGTCATTCATCGAGACAAAAAATATCATGCCTCCTAAGTTGGACCAACAAATACACTTTCACAAAATTTTATTGCAATCGGTTCATTTTTTTTTAATACAGTATACTCCCTCTATAACGAACACGGGTATTACGAGGTTTCGCTTATAAAGAGATACTTTAGATGTCCCGTGAAATTTCTATTGAACTATAACCGTCTATAGCGAGGCAAATTTGGTTATAACGAGAGAAAATAAGATCAAAAAACGTGTTTTTTACGTTTTTGGTCCGGTCGTGGCTATAAATAAATACCTTTTCATACAGCCCCTCAATAAACTTAACTGCAGCCCGCAATAAACTTCTTTACAATGAATAAATACAACTGTTTCACATCTTTAGAAAATATGATAGAATGATACTGGACCATTTAAAGCAGTTAAAAATGACAGAGTTCTTAAAATTGCAGAAGCAATAGTTTACATTATCCTTGAAAATACGCTTTATACATTATGTAGTTGGAAAAAAATATAAGTACAGATTTTTTGTTTTAACGTTTATCATTGATAATAAAAGTAAACAACTCTTTTATGTTTTAATACATTTCATTGACAATAAAAGTAAATAACTTTTTTTCATAAACGCCATTCAAACAATATTTATTAGCATCTTATATTGCTCCTAATGGCTTCACTATAGGAAGTTAATAGTTTAGAAAACTACAGATTCATATGTATGCACAGTATTATTATTGTCTGATATAACGAGATCGGCTTATAACGAGGTAATTAGTCTGTCATTTCAGTTCTCGTTATAGAGGGAGTCTACTGTATTAGCTTGGACAAACATCGTGACACGAGATTTTTATATATAAAGATATATACAGGATATAGTAAAACAATTATCAGAAGAGTCAGAAGAGTACCAGACGATACTTTATATTTACTTGGTTTACATGTAAAAAGTTTATTATTTTAAAAATTTAACGAGTAACTGTATATGCCAATTGATCTGACTTCCCGTCGCATGCGAAGGGCAAAATTACTAGTCAAGTATTATCTAGATCTTATATATCAAGATCGTGCATGAATAACATATTTAGTCTTCAACAGATAATAGAAAAACATAAAGCTCGAAATCTACATATTCATCTTGTATATATAGATCTGCAAAAAGCTTACGATACTGTAAACTTAAAAAAGTTTACAGTATTCAATGTTTTGATAAAGGATAACCTAATAAGGTACTAAAAACTAAAAAAAAAATAATAAAGAAAATTAAAAAACCAAAAAGAACTGGCTAAAGAATTAAAATAACATGGGTAGAAATTACAGGAATTTAAGAAAGTAGATCGTGAGATTAAGGAAAAATAAAGATAGTATAATAGTATTATAAAATTATAGATTATAGTACATAGATTTTATGGTGACAGTTGAAGTTTAGGAGAATAAACGAAAGAATTGCATATAATGCAATAAATGCATATTCACGAACAAAAAATATGATGACATGTTAAAACAGAAATTATATAAAATTCCTTAATGAAAATTCAGAGAAAACACCGAAGGAAAGTATTAATTATATAACGAGATTTTAGCAGTCAAATAGGTAAAGAATACTATTTTCAAGATGTCGCAGGACTAAACACAATGCATGATGTCAAAAATAATAACGGGGAGAGATATTGTAATTTGTAAATTGTTCTGTACTTCTTCTTCCTCTTTATAAGCAATTCTGCATGTTCATTGGCGGATTAATACCTCTATGGAAGGTTATCACTCCATCTTTTGCGCGGTCGTCTGATACTTCTTCTGCGGATTGGTGATTTATCACTTGCTATTTTGACGACACGGGTCTTCCCCATTCTGCTTATGTGGTTATTCCATTATTTTTTTTTATTTTGTGTCCATTCACTTATACACTGTATGTTACATGTTCTTCTAATGTCTTCACTTTTCTTTCGATCTCTCAGCGCATTTCCTGTAATTGTTCTTAGTACTCTTATCTCTGCCGTTTCCAGTAGCGTTTGTGTTTTGGCTGTATCCGATCTTATTTCTGAGGCATATGTAGTTATTGGTTTTACACTGGCTTTATAAATTCTTGAGTTCATCTCAGTGTTAATATGTATATTTCACCATATAGTGTTATTAAGTAATCCTACCAGTCTATTTGCTTTTTGAACTTGATCTCTCACTTCTTTGTCCAGGTCTCCATAGCTGCACAGTGTAATTCCAAGGTATTTTATTTCCATTAGTGATGCCATCAATTTCTATTTTACATCTGGTTGGTTCTTTGCTGATTACTATTATTTTAGTTTTCTAAGATGATATTTGTAAACTCGGTAAACAGTAAACTTGGGCAAAATCAGCACTATAAATACAAATAGATATAAATATAGTTTACATATACAAAGCATGAATTAGACCTGGAATTGAAGAATGGAATCAAATTAGCCACATATTTATACAAAAATTTGTTGGTCTGATTCAAATAAGAATCAAACATGTTAAAAAATAAAACGGTACAATATTCATGAGCTTATATACTGGACTAGTTACATATACCTCAGCTCTTCAATAAGAATCGATCAAGGAATTGCATCTTAACACATTCAGAAGATGCACCTACAATAACACCTGATCTGTGGCGCACCCAGGTGGGGGGGTTTGGGGGTTAAACCCAAATATATATAGGGCATATATATAAGGGCATATAAAGTAAAAAATATATAAAGAATAGTAGGAAAATGTAACTTGTCTTTCACACACAATACAAAAAATCCAAAACGCTAATTCAATCATTAAATTACCACTTTAAATATGTAGAACACAATAATTATTGTATAAATACAGAATAATTAATAATATTTTTTAATAATTTTGGATATAGATACCCAATATTAGGCTTATGACACAACGAGTCTGTTGCGAGTAGCATGCGCCTACAGGACTGTATCTGCGGCGGCCTTGTGGGCTATCATGGGTTGTGTTCCTCTGCATGTGTTAGCGGTAAAAAAGAGACATCTCTATGAGAGAAGAGCATTTGACAACAGCTATAAAAAAAAAGAGAAAGATCAATGGAAAGATGGCAAGAAGACTGGAACAACCAGGAAAATGTTGCCCAGTGGACCAAAATGCTGATCCCGAGCCTAAGGGACTGGGTAGATTGTCTGTTTTAGGGCGTATCTTCATAGGTTCAGAAAGAGAGACACAGATAAATGCCTATACTGTTGTTACTCAATGCTGGAGTGTAATAGATGTACAGTGGGGAGAAACAAAATATATAGAGAAATAGGTATGAACCCTGTGACTGTAAGAGAGATGATCGTGAAGATGACGGGAAGTACGAAGGGATGGAATAGTGTTCACAATTACATCCGAGCAGTCATTAAAAATAAAGAAGAAGAAGAGAAACACCAACCGGGCCAATGACAGAAATAAGATCTTATTACTATTTTAATGGGAATAAGCCACAATTGAAGGTTAAAATAAGTTTATTGACGTTTGAATTTTTGATCTTTGATCTTGCACTGATAACTTGTTTAAGTATACTCCAACAACTAATAGAAAAAAGAATAGCGGTTGATACCGAAGTACATCTAGCCTTCATCGACCTAGAAAAGGCGTATGATACAGTTCCAAGGCTTAAATTGTGGCTTTACAACAAGCCAAGCTTTACAACAACTCGGCATTAGTCCATAACTTTTAGTAATAATCACAGAAGTATACAGGGAAAACACTACTTACCTAAAAATCGAAAATAGACTATCAGAGCCAATAAAAGTAACTAAAGGACTAAAACAAAGACGCATTATGTGACCCTTACTGTTTAATTTATATATTGAGGCAGTCCTCCAAAATTGGAAAAACCACTGCCAGAGAATGGGAATCCCCATAGAAAATGACGTACTGTTCTCCTTGAACTTTGCGGATTACCAAGTCGTCCTAGCTCAAGATTCTTATGATCTAGAATTTATGATAAAGCGTCTATACAGAGAATATGTGAAATGGGGGTTACAAGTCAGCATAAAGAAAACATAATATTTAGTTATCAATTCAGATACAAGGTTTGAAGTGTTAATAGACGAGTACGTGGAAAAATTTTAATATTTAGGTGCACTCATTGCTAAGAACGGCTTGGGAAAAACCGAAATTAAACACCAAATTAATCAGGGACATAAAATTGTAGGATGTTTGAACTCCTTATGGTGGGATCGCAACATTTCCAAAAGTAACAAAAAAGAATATTGCAAACCACGGTTGAATCAGATCTTTGTTATGGCTCTGAAGTATGGACAATTAATGCAGACCTGGAGAGGAGATTGTTGGCAGTTGAAATGGATTATTTGAGAAGAAATGCTAGAATATCACGGCAGGAAAGGAAGACCAACGAATCTATAAGAAATAAGATGAATGCTACAGAAACGGTCATTGAGAGAATAGAAAGAAGAGGTTCAAAATTGTTTGGACACCTATTGAGAATTCCTGACGAACGCTGGCCCCAAAACCGCCGCTAGACCTAAAATGAAGGAATTAGAAGAGCGATGGAATCGAGAGGTTTGGAGGAGGAGCATGCCTTGGACCGGGAGGATTGGCGGAGGAGAACGGGAATATGGCGATAGCCGTCTCTAAAATGTATTGTATTTACAAGTTGGATTAATGTCAAACGTCAATAAATTTATTTTAACCTTCAATTGTGGCTTATTCCCATTAAAACAGTAATAACTTTAAAGTGCCACAAAAAAGTAGCTTCAGAACAATAGATAAGATCTAGATAAGAGAAGGGAGTGTTCTAAAAATGTCGTCAGCCTTACAGCGGCCACCCCACTTTCGGAGTACGGTACGTGCGACCGTCAACTGCGCACAAGTAATAGAGGGTGGTTTTAGTTTGTAGGCAAGATAATAGATACCTGAATCTTTGGCACTGCTATCTTTAGTACTTTAAACTAAACTAAAACCCAAATTTTAGGGACTCAAAATGGAGGTAGTAGCATAAACAAATTTCAAAACCCCTTCCCCTCAGACAAATTCTGGGTGCGCCACTGCACCTGATGAGGTTAAATACGACATAATAAATAGCAAAAATAAATAAATAGCAAAAAGTGTTAAAGCAGTGGGGTCAGATAAGATATATTGTAAACTCTTACTGGATGACAAATGTATATCTGTTTTGATGGATCTGTTCAATTGGGTATATAGAACTGTTTTTACATCTTTAAAGAGAAGAAGAAAAATCTGCATACAGACACCTGTTACTCACCCAGGTAGTGTTTGGTTCCTAATATTCATTCACTGCTATTTCGACCTGCGACAGTCCGAATACACCGAGGTACTACTCGTTTTAGAATTCTGTTGCGAGCTTTCTCTCCTCTCGTTCTTTTGAAGAGAGTAGTTCCCTGATAAATTTGTAGATCCGTGTCCACTACCACTCATCCCTCATCATTTTCTCCACCATTTCTCTTAAGGAATCATACATTCTGTAGTTACACTCTCTTTCAAACTTCCTCTGTTTCACTTCACTTTTGTCACCATTCCAACGAAGTCCGTCCGACCAACTGTAATGATTACCGGCTTCATAAGCCGAATAAGTCATGTATCAAAGTTCTTCTTGGGAATTATACATACCAGAATTTACAACAAATGTGAAAGTGAAACATCACATATACAATTCGGATTCAGCAATGATTTAAGAACACAGAAGCGCTGTTTGCCTTTAATGCACTGACACAGAGATACGCAGATGTCAACCAAGATATGTATGTCTGCTTCATTGACTATACGAAGGCCTTTGACAATGTTAAGCTCGAGAAGCTACTGGAAATATTGCAAAAACTAAACATAGATTTATCAATATGTTCAATGAATATCAAAATTATACTGGGGTTAAACTCCAAGAATAAAACTCAAAGGCTCCCTGTCAGGGAAAATAAGTATGCGGAAGGGTTTAAACAGGGATGTATTTTATCATCAATACTATTCAATTTATTTTCTGAATATATTCTCCGTTAAGCATTGGAAGATGAGTCAGCTGGAATAGCAATAAATGGGATTCTTATCAACAACATCAGATTATGCTGACGATACACTTATAATTGCCAACAATTTGGGAGACCTCCAGAGACTCTTGGATAAAGTATCTGAGAAGAATAGCAGGAAATATGAAAACAACTAAGTAGCTCTAATCATTATTAAATTTAAAAGAAAAAATGTTACGCATAAGTCGCTTACCCTGTTATTGTAGTTCTGTAGCACTTAGGTAACTCACGTAGACTTAGTGACTACTCAATCCATCACTATACAACTTTCTTAGTAATTTGCAAAACGATTGCTGGATTCTTCTATGAAAGCACCAACAAGCTCGTTGCGGACGGTAGTGTCGTTTCACTACCACGAAAGTTGAAACTTAACGTGAATAAGCTAAAATACGTTTATTTTGATATCGTTTTTCCAATTTTTCATAGACTACAAGATGATTGCACTCAGTAAGAGGAATATTTTTGATTAAAACTAGGGGTTGTTTGTCCAAAGAAGTAAGCAGATACTGAAATTTTTCCACATTAGATATGTCAGTATTACTATAGATTAGACTGTTAAACAGATTATAAAAGATAGGCCAATCCCTGTAATTTCCATCAAAGTGAGATAATGAAAGTTTTGAAAGATTTACGATGCTTCTACGATTTGAAGAATTAGGATTATCTACAGTAGACATATTGGCTGGTTGAGAAGATGAGTCATTTAATAAAAAATCATGTTTTATTGATACAACTCCATAAAAGGCCGTATCAGCATTTAATCTCATCTATCACAGGAAGAAAATTTATCATCCTTGCATAACGAAATGACAGTGTCATGATTACTTTGAAATTCATTATGCCATCAATAGCATTTGCTCTATTAGCAAGAAATAGAAGTTTTAAAGACTCGGCACTCGCAACATTAAGACCACAATAGTAAGTTTTCTGTAATCTTTTAAAGGCAGTAGTTCGTTTTAAATTAGCTTTTGTTAATTTATCAGACATTTTATAAGTTTAATTTATTAAATATTTTGGTAAAACTACTTAAATTTAATTGATTTGTCACTATAAAATAAATTTAAGGTTAGACCCAATCGTTGTATTATAAATAGACAATAACAATTAAGTAATCAAAGACACAATTGGAATCACAAATAAAAATGAGCACCGAATTTTGACAAGCAAACATCAGAAATAATTGTTGTTTTTTTATAAATCAGGGCATATTCATCAAAAATAAAAATAAACACGAGAACCTATTTCACATTTAATAGCAGACCCCAACTACGAAAACCGATAGACACACCGACAGACACAAAATTATCGTTTCGGTCTCGTCAAGTTTTTTCAAAAATACAAAAAACTGCCAGCTAACATAGAATGGTTGACAATATGACTGTCGTTTACTGAGGCTTATAAGATTTTTTAATGAATGCAAAATAAGTTTATAGAACATTAATATAATTAGCAGGAACAGCAGGAAATATAAAAACAACTAAGTAGCTCTAATTATTTATTATTAAATTTAAAAGAAAAAGTTTCCACGTCTTACGCACAAATCGCTTACCATTTTGTTGTAGTTCTGTAGAACTTAGGTAACTCACGTAGACTTAGTGACTTCTCAATTCATAACTGGACAACTTAGTAATTTACACCATAAAGCTCGTTGCGAACGATACCGTCGTTTCACTATCACAAAGTTGAAGCTAACACTGCGTCGTGGTACCTTTTGAGGCATCCCAAGTTAAGTTTGCTTATTGGGTATACCCCTTAAATATTTTAACGACGTGTGCGTACAAAATTAAAACAATATATAGCCTGCTTCTATATGAATGCATAACAATTAAATACGTAAGGTTATTTTGCATTATGTAATTCAGAAAACCCAAAATAAATTCGATATTAAATTAGCTAAAATAAATAAATACAGATTCCCGAACAGTATCTATGGTTAGTACGACGCTAGGTTTACATATCAATTTCAGGAAAACGATGTTGTTTTTAATCATAATCATAATAAAAAAAATGACAAACGAGAAAAGAGTTTTAAAAAACGTATTTCAATAAATTCAAGCCAAAGCTAAGTTGAAAGGACTGGAAATCAAGAATGATAGACAACAACTGGCAGAAATTAGAACATTTAGATACACCTTCGAGCAAGTAGAAACTTTTAAATATTTAGGAGTATTAATTAACAGAACAATCGAGACAATAGATTTTGAAAACAGAATTCAAGCAAGAAAAAAGATTTCTGCAAAATTAAATCAATATTTAAAGATAACAAAGTCGAAACGGCAAAAGAGGAGAAACAGCTAGGAATTATCGAGAGACAAATTCTAAGACCAAACCAACTACTAAATAGATAGATAAATTAAGATATAGTGAGAAAATTGATTAATTACTATATTAGCATACCAAGAAGTATTTTCTCCTTCTTGTACTGCCTAACCCTTACAGATGTAAGAGTAAACATCGTGTAATAATTAGATTAGGCTGGACCTCCTTTTCCATAAAAAAGTTACGTTAATATACCATACAAAGAACTAAGGCAACCACTTAAGGTAAGCAAATGAATCATTTGAGACGAATGTACGATGGCCCACAAGAGCTCAATATAAGCACTGGGCAGAACTTTGAAAGATATTCGTGACAATAAAAACTCTACAAAACTCTAGAAATTCTAGAATCTATTTTCAGACTCTTTAAATTATTCCCCAATCAATTGCTGCGGACGAATTAAACGCATGTCTAACATCATACAATTTGTGGCGGTACGTAAAGACGCTCGAATTGACGTCTAACATGCGAGTGTTTTTGCTACAAGATCAAAGTACAATTGCGTGTTCGAAGCAGTTGTTAGACATTGGAAAGGTAAAGTCGCTATTGACACCTCGGCCGTATTCATCACATTATTCACAGATTTCTGTTGCTTCACATACTCGAAAGAAGTGATTATTCAGCGTGTTTTTCTGGACACACAGCAACAGTTCAATAACCATAATTAACTAAGTGAATGCGCAATATTGGCGGCAAAAAATACAGCTGCCGATGATCTTAATGGATCATTCAGAATTTTCTTCCTGGAACGTTGATTTCGTTTAAATCAGTTGACACATTTATAAACCAGGATGACGTAGTCAATTATCCTACAGAGTTCTTGAACTCATTGGAATTGCCTGAACTGCCACCTCACAATTTACAATTAAAAGTAGGATCAGTTGTCATTATGCTTCGTAAGATTAATCAACTTCGACTGTGCAATGGAACGAGACTGACTATGAAAACTCTAATGAATAATGGCATTGAAGCAAAGATAATTAGGGAAAAACACAAAGAGGAGGAAGTCTTGATCCGTGTATACCAATAATTCCAACATACTCACTATTTGATTTTAAACGTCTACAATTCCCCGTGAGTTTGGCTTTTGCAATGACGATAAAAAAAGCAAGGCTAATCGTTAAAAGTTTGCGGAATTAACTTTAGAGTTTCCATGATTAGCACATGGACAATTGTTCACACAAATATTCAAAAATCATATATAAAAAGAACGAAACATCCCTGAAATAATTCGAGGATTCATATGAGTAACAACAAAAAACAATATAATCTACACTCACAATACCCGATCACAAAATTAATAACTCAACAATATCAAGTAAATTATTTAACTTTAGAGTTAAATCAGACAATAGGCAAGTTGCGAACAATTGAGAGCTTGCGGAATTAACTTATAGTTTCCATGATTAGCACATGGACAATTATTTGCGAATCGGAAAATTGTCATCGTTGTATATTATATATATATATATATATATATATATATATATATATATATATATATATATATATATATATATATATATATATATATGTATATGTATATATATGTATATATATATATGTATATATATATATATATATATGTATATATATATATATATATGTATATATATATATATATATATAAAAAACCGAACTTCGATGAAGATGAGGTGAAAGTGGATATATTGTTAAGTGTCGCAGAGAATCCAACGTCAAGTTCACAACTGTCCTAAGGTGTCTCTATGAAGAAAAACTTCATCCTTATAAATTGACTTTTGTGCAGAAGCTAACAGAAGACAATCCAGATCGTAGAATGGATTTCTGGAGGTAAACCGACAAAACTGTAGATATTAGTCAGCGGAGAATCCTCATTGGATGCGTGAGACACACACTCAGTATCCTCAAAAGTTGAATGTTTGGGCAGGTATTATAGGAGATCATATTATTGGTCCTATATTTGTAGATAATTTGACAGCGGAAAAATATTTAAGCATGCTAAGAGACGATTTTCTTCCTCAGTTGGCTAACTTATATTCCAATCCAATAGATTTGACCCTACCGCATGAAACTGTCTGGTTTCAGCAGGACGGTGCAACACCCCATTATGCTTTAATGGTGGGAAATTACTTGAATGAAATCTTCTTCAATAAATGGATTATACGAAGGGGTACTATTGAGTGGCCAGTTATTATTGAGTTAAGGTCGCCAGATCTTACGCCTTTGGATTTTTTTCTGTGAGGTTATCTCAAGAACAAAGTATATGCAACACAACCAACTAGCATTGAAGACCTCAAAGAAAGGATAACTACAGAAATGCGGAATATTTCACCTCAACCTTTAAGCAAAGTTCGGGACGAGTTTTATATGAGACTGTGTTATCGCCAACAACAAGGTGGAGAACATTTTGAGCATTTATTTTAATGTAATCCAATCAATTACCTCGGGTATTCTATGGATTAATTGTCTTTCTAAAAGAAAATTATACTTAATTTTAAAATTTCACCTTGTATTATTCATAATAGACCCTACATAATATAGTTCGTTGGGATCAGGTTGTTAAGGAACTTTTAAAAACATAAAAATATACAGTCTGTTTCATTTAAAATACAGATTATGGACTATGCCAGACTTGCGTGAATATCACCCAAACTGTACATTCAAATTTATGTTTAAAAAGCGCACATTTGAATTTAAAAGTTAAGGTATCTCAACGTTTTTTATTATTTTCTAAAATAAGAACACAAACAATTTTATTCCATAAGAGCGTTGTTGTGTTAGGCCTCTATTTGCCATTGGCATCCCTTTTTTAAGAGTTTTTAGCCGTATTCTTTTTTTCTATAGGTGACGTCCATTCCTAAACTTTCTTTGGCCATTACTTACCGATCATTTGCTGTTAATGTACGAACCAATTTAGTCGCTTAGCTTCACCTGTCTCAATAATATCTATATCGAGCTCCATCTTTACTAACATATCCGCATTTATCTCTTCTAGTAGCATTTATCTATTCTAGTAGTGCCAGAGCAAGCGAATATCATTTGAAGTCGCAAGACGGAACGCAGACAAGATATGTAGAAATAAAAAAAGAGCCTATGAAAATAGACAAATAGAAAAAATTGAGAAAAATTTCAAAAACAATTAATTAGAGGGACTTAGGAATACCTAAAAAAGATAAAAAGTGGGTATCAACCTCAAACAAGTCTATGTAAAAATGAAAGTAGGCAAATAATCAGTGGCCAACAGAAAGTCACAGAAACCTGGAAGCATTATTTTTGGACCCTACTTGGTACACAAGTAGACATGGAAGATGAAATGGGTACGAACTACGTAGAAGAGAATGAAGTAGAGAATGGAGTAGAAGCTCTAACCATAGAGGAAGTTCTCGAAACTACTAAGGCCCAGAAAAACAATAAAGCCACGGGAGTTAACGAAATACCAGCAGAATTGGTTAAAGTAGGTGGCGACCACCTAGCAAGTCACATCCACGTGCTCATCAAAGACACATGGAAGACAACTACCGTTTTTTTTCTTCTTCAGTGCCTTATCCGGTCCGGATAACAACTCGATATTTTTCTTCGTTCCGCATCACGTGCCCGAAGTACTCAAGCTTACGTTGTTTCACTAAATTAAGCAATTCTTTTTCTTTTGTCATGCGCTGTAGGACCTCAACGTTGGTTACATGGTCCACATACGATATTTTTAGTATCCTCCTGTAGATCCACATCTCGACTGCTTCAATCCACTTTTCTGTGGCTTGCGTCAGTGTCCAGATGACAATGTATAAAACCTTCGACCAATAGCTTGATATGGCAGTAAAGCATGGGTCCTGAAAGAAACATCCAAAAGCAAACTCGACGCATTCAAAAAGAAAGAACTGAGGAGAATACTAGGACCTGTAAGGGAAAACGGAATCTTCAGAAGTCGATACAAAAACGAGCTTTATCAACTTTATAAGGAAGCACCACTATCAGACCGTTAGAATACAAAGATTGCAATGGGCCGGACATGTGATAAGAATGGGAGAGGATAGGCTACCAAAAAGAGCACTGAATGCTAGAATACAGTGAAAGAGACCGGTTGAAAAGCCAAGAAAGCACTGGAAAGACACAGTAAACAGCGACGCACCAGCCCTTTTAGGAGTCCGTGTATGGAGAAGATCAGCCCCAGACAAGCAAGGGTAAAGACGAAAGATAAAGGAGGCCAAGGCTCAATTTGGGCTGTAGTACCGTAGAATAAGAAGTAATGCCAGAGCAATGTCTTCAGTAATTCATCCTATGGCTTGATGGAAGTTCATTTTATCTAATAATAAAACACTGAAAACTCTTCCACAAAATTTATTATAATTTATTATCACTACAGCTGTTTCAGGAGAGGCATCACTTGAGAAAGGCACTGTGCCGAAACAGCTGTAGTTATAATAAATTATAATAAATTTTGTGGAAATGTTGAAAACAAAAGTATTCAGTGTTTTCTTTTGAGATATTTTATTTACCTCTCACAGTTCTGCTTCATACAGTACAGTGCTTTCAAAAATCGTTTTGTACATTTTTATTTTGTTGTTTTTAGTTATTTTACTGCTCTAGAGCAGGCTGTTTTCATTTAGGTGAATTTTAAACAAAGTAGTAGCTGTGCAGCAGATATACTTTAGACCCTTAATGTTACTAGTAGTTTTGCTGCTTGATTTGCCTCCGACTTTAATGTATGGTTTCATACCTCTGCACAACTTCTTTACAACGTTTATATTTTTGAGAGCTATGCCTTGATTTTACATGGCGACCCACAGTTTAGAAAGCGGCATGCTATCGTAAGCTTTGGTTAGGTCAATAAATAACAAATGAATCTTGAGATCGTATTCCAATCTTTTTTCTATTACTTGTTTTAAGGTAAAAATGTTCTCCATATAAGATAATCCCGCTCTTTAACTTATTTTATCTCTATTACGATTGTATTCTTAATTATTTTCCCGTATACTCTAGATACTGAGTTTATTACGGTCGAGCCTCTGTAGTTTTCACATTTTTTCTGTCGCTCTTTTTGTAGATGTTACTAATGTATGTTTCTATCCATTCTGGTGAGAGATCATGGTCTCGAAAGGATTGTGTAAAAACGAAAGCAAGAAGTTACCAAAGAGTGTTTGGTGCATGTAACATAGTGGAAATTAGCAGTAAAAATGTATCATGAGCTATTTACCCCTTTAAAGGTAGAGTGAGAATTTATTTAAAGGTAGAGTGAAAATTTATTTAAGTACATATGGATGTACCATGGACTGGACTATAATGTCTATCCCTCAACCAACACGTTGTAACATTATTTATGCACCAAATTTGAATATATCAGCAACCGTAAACGGAATTCAACAAGTAATAGCGTCACTCTAATATGCATGAGATATATCAATTTAGTCATAAAAGTGGATTCCTTCAGACGGTGACCTACTAAGTAGTGCTCGTCGCCAAGGAATATGACGTTCACATTAAAGATGTTTACCAAACGCGATTCAGTGCATCTAATACTAAATTGATATAAAGTAGTTTAGACATTACCTAAAACGTGTATTTGCAAGAATATGGGCTATCAATAAACGCAATAAAATAAATAAATGAATTTATCAGAATACCAAAATCGCAAATAATGATAAAATGCTGGAAATTAACAGCAAGATTATTGAATAAGTTGAGAAAAAAGTTATCTTGGTACACTAATTACCCAAACGATTACTCCAAACAAATCAAAGTACTAATAGATAAAACACTAACAAATTTCATTAAACTGAGAAAAGTACTCTGTTTAAGTAACCCGAAACTGGAGCAGGTCTGGCAATGTATTGTATTATCTTGGTACTACTGTACAGAATGGAAGCGACCCTGAATTCGGCTGCTATTAAAAGGCTGGAATCATTCAAATTGTGAGAATACATATGCAAGTAACAAACAATTAAATCATGAGAGAATTCTTCTTCCTCGTAAATTAGGCCCCTTGGTCTGTTAGAGAGAGAAGAAAATAATAAATCAATAAAAGTTCAATGTTATAGTTTATTCGTCTTCCGGGTTTGGACCTTGTCATTTGTGAGTGACACAAAAGTGGGTTCATCTCGACGTTTCGCTACAATTGTATGTAGCTTCTTCAGGAGAACAAAAAGGAAAAGAAAACAAAAGACAGGAAGGTGGGTAGTTAGCAACGGTAACTCAGTTACTCAACGCAACCAGAGGCGAATACTAACTACCAAGATGGGCATTTGGTCACAGTAACTCAACTACTTAACGCAGCCAGAGGTGAAAACCAAATGCCAGGACAGGGATTCACGTCCACCTTTTCACCTATCACGTCCTATTATCTGTTCCTCCAGCTTTAATTTACATCTTAGGGGATTTACTGCTATAATCATAGAAACAGCAGAGATGAAGACACAGAAAAATTGATGGTAAAACACTATGGGACATAGATAGAAGTACAGATATACGACGTAAATGCAAGGTGGATAACATCAAGACCTGGGTAAAACATACAAGAGTAGAATAGAATGATCATATAAGACGAATGACAACAAATCGAGTAGTAAAGACGGCAACAGACGGTTCAGCAATAGGAAATCGATCAGTAGGAAAACCACGAAACTGATGAAATGACAACTTACTGGAGCACATTAAAAAACAGACGGAGTCATGTCTACATAAAAAGAAGAAGAAGTATGTATTTGGTCCTTATATTATTTATACAGCTAATATCTCGACAACCAACTTACCTGATCTGGTAACCTTTGCTGGCGTCACTGCAATAATAGGATTGAACGAACATCCATTAAAAGCCACAAGGAAACTGAATTTCTATAGTTGGCTCTATACCATGAATTGTTTTTTAAATCCTTTATAAAAGGTATATTAATATAAAAACCCTATCGGGCTACATCACAGAACGTTTTCGGACTAACTATTTCATTATCAGTCATAAATCCAGATACCACTGGCAACTGATTTCATTTGCGGCAAAATACAAAATTGCATACAAAACCTGCCCTCTTCGCCTTTAAAACGCATTTTTAT